>NC_047123.1:4619635-4983276 GCF_902500255.1 Thalassophryne amazonica | reverse complement strand
ACAAAAGGTCTGAAAATTCACAGAGAAACTCACAGTAACAACCAGGTGGACAATAGATAATAACAAATAAAACTGGTTTTTGGGACTTCCAATTTGGATGGACAAGACTAATGCCGCGTTCACACCGGGCGCGATCAGACGCTACAAATTCGCGTGGGTCGCCAGGCGACGGACGCACCTCCTTCGCCCGGTGTGTCGCTCTGCTTGGGTGGACTTTCGCTGTGAAAATTTGCCCCGGTGCGTCATCAAATAGGAGGAGCTTCCATTCCGCTCGCCGGCTCCGGTTGTCAGTCAAGCTAACATGACGGACCTTGATCACACGGAGCGAGTTGTTGTGAAAAGCTCCCAATACAGAGAGAATCATTATTTGCTGCAGGAGCTGTGTCTTTGTCAGCGCTCCTTCCACCTCTGCGGGACCCAGTTTGAGGATCAACTGTAAACAATAAAAAAAAACAAAAAAAACTCCGCTGCTTGCTGCTCCTCGCTCTTCCCCCAAAAAACTCTGTCATAATTGTGTTTAGAAACCAGTCACCATTTGTTTGATTATACATCTGTGTAGTTAATTAATAAAATATTCTCTACAGACGATTCGTTCGCGTGCGCACGTAAAAAAAAAAGAAAAGAAAAGGATAAAGCTCTGCTCCCCGCTGCTGCAAGTAGGGCTGCTGCTCGCTCCAGAAACTCTGTCATAATTGTGTTTAGTAACCAGTCACTATTTGCTTTATACAGGTGTGTAGTTAATAAGTAAAATAATCTGCTTCCTGGTCCCAACCCTGGATAGTCACGGTTTGGAGGGTTTAATAAAATTGGCCAGATTTCTAGAAATGAGAGCTGCTCCATCCAAAGTGGGATGGATGCCGTCTCTCCTAACAAGACCAGGTTTTCCTCAGAAGCTGTGCCAATTTTCTATGAAGCCCACCTCATTTTTTGGACACCACTCAGACAGACAGCAATTCAGGGAGAACATGCGGCTAAACATGTCACTCCCGGTCCGATTGGGGAGGGGCCCAGAGAAAACTACAGAGTCCGACATTGTTTTTGCGAAGTTACACACCAATTCAGTGTTAATTTTAGTGACCTCCGATTGGCGTAACCGGGTGTCATTACTGCCGACGTGAATTACAATCTTACCAAATTTGCGCTTAGCCTTAGCCAGCAGTTTCAAATTTCCTTCAATGTCGCCTGCTCTGGCCCCTGGAAGACAATTGACTGTAGTTGCTGGTGTCGCTAATTTCACATTTCTCAAAACAGAGTCGCCAATAACCAGAGTTTGATCCTCGACGGGTGTGTCGCAGAGTGGGGAAAAACGGTTAGAGATGTGAACGGGTTGGTGGTGTACAGGGGGCTTGTGTTTAGGACTACGCTTCCTCCTCACAGTCACCCAGTCGGCCTGCTTTCCCGGCTGCTCGGGATCTGCTGGGGGACAGCTAACGGCGGCTAAGCTACCTTGGTCCGCACCAACTACAGGGGCCTGGCTAGCTGTACGATTTTCCAAGGTGCGGAGCCGAGTCTCCAATTCGCCCAGCCTGGCCTCCAAAGCTATGAAAAAGCTACACTTATTACAAGTACCGTTACTGCTAAAGGAAGCCGAGGAATAACTAAACATTTCACACCCAGAGCAGAAAAGTGCAGGAGAGACAGGAGAAGCCGCCATGCTAAACCGGCTAAGAGCTAGTAGCTGCGCTAAGCTAGCGGATTCCTAAAGACACACAAAGTGAATAATGTGTAAATAATTTAGAGGTGATTCAGCAGAGGGAGTGCTTTAGTTAAGGCACGTGAAGATTACACTGTGAAACAAATCGTTATCTAGTTAACTAGATCAATCTAACTGCGCAGATTAAACAGCTAACAGATACAGAAAAACACCGCTGTGCTCCGGAACAGGAAGTGATACAATACCGCAGTGAGAGCCAACCACTTCCTGGAAAAATCTTGACGCTGTTTACTTTTATACAATAAAATTAGTCAAATGGTAATAGATTAACTTTTCCCCATGGATCCATTTTCAGAGTGAGCATCTTGAGTGACAAAACACATGGAAGCAAACAAAAGACAACACATTAAAAAAAACTACCTTATTCTACAGAATGGTTAATATATATACGACAATACAAGTCTGGTAAATATCACACGATGTTCTACATGACAGGCAGCTGTCACTAAAGTATTAAAATCAGAATGTATATAAAAATACAGACAAAATATTTTTAAAAAATATTTTAGCACTTTCACCTTATATTCATGTTCAAAAAATTGATTTAAAATGGTGTGTGTATGTATATAGCCCTGTCTCACTTTTTAAAATTATTAAGTTTTATTCTTTTTTTTTTTTTTTTTTGTGATACCATCACGGAAATGTGGCACATGTTGTGGCTTTATTATGTACCACTAGATGAAATCTCTCTTTCCGTGATATCATCATGAACTTGGCGTGAGATGGAGTTAGTGTAGACCAAAACTGTGTGACTGGTGCAGTGCTGCTTCAGAACCCAGGATTGGTAAGGTTTTTTGTGATTTGGCGCTAAATAAATCAAAATAAATTGAAAAAACCCAAAAAGAATCACGGCCTAACCCGCTCCATGTTGTAATAGCACTCGTGTTTTCAGCTTTACTGAGGTCAGCTGCTTCTTGTCACGACTGAACAAGAGGAAAATGTGGTTGGAATTGTCTGGTAGCCCAGCGAGGACACGTGCAGTGGACCTCAGTGGACAGCTGTCCACTGAGGTATTAAAAGTCGACTGCCAATGAGGACCTCATTCTGTAAGACTGAGCTCCTCATCATCAGTCAGCTTGTGGGGCTGATGATTTGTTACTAAAGGCAGTAACAATATTTCACACGTTTCCTTTGCACTCTGTAGAAATTGTCCACATGGGGGCAGTATGACCCACCTGTGCAGTCAGGAGGCGTCAAATGTTCAGATGGTGTTAAACAGATAATATGCTGAGTTCTGCCCACAGTGGTGGTCACCAGGTGGTACCACCCTGGAGTTGGCCTGTGCGCCCGTTGCCCACTAAACCCGCCTGCCAGCGGCTCCAGTTACAGAGCTGCAGACTGCATATGGGACCATTTTATTGATTTATTCATTTGAGATCATGGGAGTTGATGAACATGCATGATGGACACTTCGATCGTTGGCGGTTGCCGTCAGTTGTCGCAGTTGAGAGGCTACTTTATAAAATGCGGCAGTGATGGTGATGCAAGCAGTTGTGAGCAGAGGAAAATGAGCAGGTGTGTGTTCAGAGAGCGGAACAGACACTCTGTCCTCCTTTCTTCCTTCTCTCAAAGCAGCCTAGGGCTCAACACTCATCTGCTCAAACTACACGTTGACTGCGACCTTCGGCTCCTGTAGCACTTAGAGGTCATATTGTGCCAAATCAGAGTTCCACAATTTCACATCTTTGCAGCCAGTAGCTACATAAGTCAGTTTTGGTCTTGAAACATCTTAGGTGAGACCTCTGTGAGCTCCATGACTGATGTTGATGTGGGCCACGCCCACTGAAGTGTTCTGTGACAAAAGAGTGTGAACACACTCTTTGTGGTATCGTGTTGATTGTGGAACTGTTTTGTGTTTCCCAGGAGATTGACGTGGATGTTGTAGCGTGTGATGGAGTGGTGATAGCAATTGCTGTTTCTGAACACGTGGAGAACGCTGGCGTTCATTCCGGCGATGCCACCCTGGTCACACCACCGCAGGACCTCAATCAGACCACCATAGAGAAGATCAAGAGGATTGTCCATGCTATTGGTGCAGAGTTGCAGGTCACTGGACCTTTCAACCTGCAGCTTATTGCAAAGGTCAGAGATGTTCACAAAGTTCATTATTCCCATTAAATGGAATCACTGTTTCTTTTTTAAATTAATCTGTCCATTAAAAGCCATAATTTTGATGTAGGATATTGGAATTGAAAAGAAATGCTAATCTCAAAGTAGTCATCTTTAAATTGTGAGTATTTATGGATCTAAACGGGTGTAATTGTATTTTGTGTGGAATCCACACATCTCTGATGGGATTGTTTTGCTTTTCTTCTGCCTAAAGATGGTATAAACACATTGTATGTTGGTTTCTACATGAGAATGGATTACTGGATTTGCATCCTGTGTGAACATGTGCATCAACCGCAGTCCCAAATGAGGGCAAAAGTTCTTTGAAAGTTCCTTTAGTTGCTTTACTGGCTACTTGAGGCTGGCTCCAAAAGTGAGCAGACTCTCACAGAAGACCATGTTAAAATGTCCAAATAAATGTTTACAGCCTGGTTCAAAAACCTGTTTTGATCTCTATAGTCAGTTTCTACCTCCCTGACAACTGTATGGGGGTGAAATTTTTATTTATTTATTTATTTGCTAGTTTTGTTTTTCAACAAGTCATTAGTTGAATATGTTTTAAGCCAGGAGTGGCCAAGTTCAGTCCTCGAGAGCTACCTTCTTGACACTCTTAGTTGTCTCCCTGCTCCAACACACCTGAATCCAATGAAAGACTCGTTAGCAGACTTTTCGAACTTGGCCACCCCTGTTTTAAGCCATAAAGTTATGCATAATTAGGGGTGTGGTCACTTTGAATGACAGGAGTGTGCGGCTGTGCTCAGAGCTGTGGCTGCTGTTTGTAGTGAAGGACTGTATTTGTCCTTTCTGAGCTTTTTATTACAGATCTCTGCAATAATATGACTTCTTGCGCAATTAATTGTCTTTGCGAATCATGTAAGAAGTCTGTTATTTAAGTCAAGTGAGATTTTCTTATTTAATCTTCAAGTGTTATACAAAGTCATGTTAGTGGACATGACGTCAGCGACCGTATATGAGAGCATGTTACCTGGCATTCAGTCCTTTTTCCATCTCTCACATGGAGAGCAGAAGGTTGACCTTCTTTTGTATCGCTTGTCTTGCTAGAACCTTGCAACCTTCGTGGTTGGAGCTGCACATACGCGCCCTCCACTTAATCCACAGTTACTGAAGCAGTAAGCGGATGGTAATACTCTCAGGGTCTCACACACACAGCACTTTTTCAGCTTCAAAACAGCTCTTCCGGGTCTCTTTAGAAAACCTGTGGGTGCCATCTGGTCGGATTTGTCCAGTGTGGTGTGTTCGTACCTGTCGGTTAACCTGATTTCATTCACAACACGTAATGCTTTGATGCTTCGGTGTTTCCTCCTTCAGGATGATCAGCTGAAGGTGATCGAGTGTAACGTCCGAGTGTCTCGCTCCTTCCCCTTCGTGTCTAAAACACTGGGTGTGGACCTTGTTGCTCTGGCGACGCAGGCCATTATGGGGGAGGTAGTGGACACTGTCGGTCTGATGTTGGGAAAAGGCATTGTGGGAGTCAAGGTAACCGAAAAAACTTGTTTTTGTATTCATAGTTCACGACAAAATGTATTATCTTGAATTACATTTTAGAACTCAGTCTTTGCTGACGATCCAGATTGATGTAATTGTTGTTTCCCTCCCAAATGAAAGTTTTTCCATCTGGAACCACACTTTGCGTGTCCTTCAGGTTCCCCAGTTTTCATTTTCTCGGCTTGCTGGTGCTGATGTGGTTCTGGGGGTGGAGATGACCAGCACCGGAGAGGTGGCCTGTTTTGGAGAGAACCGATATGAAGCTTACCTCAAAGCCATGTTATCAACAGGATTCAAGATCCCCAAGAAGAACATCCTGCTCTCCATTGGTAGTTACAAGGTACTGTTTGGATACACCATGAACATGGAACTCTTTCTGACGGATTTTTATTTCCTCCCTTTTAAGATTCAAGTGAATGACTTTTTTTAAATGTGATATTTAGGTTAATTATTATTCAATCCTTGGATTTCCGTGTGTGTGTGTGTGTATTTAGTTGTGGAAGTTCTATGGGTAGATATATAAAAATACTAAATCCCTCATTGGATTCTTGAATCCAGTAAGTTAACACTTGGAATCTGTTTTGTGTTTTGCAGAACAAAAGTGAGCTGCTGCCCACTGTGCAGGCGTTGGAGTCTCTGGGCTATGACCTGTATGCCAGTCTGGGTACTGCAGATTTCTACACGGAACATGGAGTCAAGGTAAATGAAAATCTATTTTTAAGCAGGTTGCAATCCAATTACATTATTGCTCTGATGTGGCAACACTAAAAACTGCAACTCCATGCTTTGATCAGCAAAGAATTTTTTTCCCCCAAGATATAAGTTTATTGCTTGTTGTAAAGAAAATATGTTTTGATTACGAGATGGGCAGCATCAATGGTAAATAAAGTACACCTGTGATGAATTTTCCCTGCTGTATGTATGTTCACTGTAGTGTGCTAACTGATTGACTGACATGCATCTGTATCAGCAAATCATCTGGAAAACATGATTGCACACATACTGCTTTTAAACTTCCCTTCAGACAACTTTATTGATCCCAAAAAAGGGCAATTACGTTTATACTCCAGTTACCTCAGACAAGATACAGCAATTAATCCACAATTATTACTTGTTTACCGTAATAATGGCACACATCAAAAATAAAGACAACACATATACACTCAGCAAAAATATAAACGCAACACTTTTGGTTTTGCTCCCATTTTGTATGAGATGAACTCAAAGATCTAAAACTTTTTCCACATACACAATATCACCATTTCCCTCAAATATTGTTCACAAACCAGTCTAAATCTGTGATAGTGAGCACTTCTCCTTTGCTGAGATAGCCATCCCACCTCACAGGTGTGCCATATCAAGATGCTGATTAGACACCATGATTAGTGCACAGGTGTGCCTTAGACTGCCCACAATAAAAGGCCACTCTGAAAGGTGCAGTTTTATCACACAGCACAATGCCACAGATGTCGCAAGATTTGAGGGAGCGTGCAATTGGCATGCTGACAGCAGGAATGTCAACCAGAGCTGTTGCTCGTGTATTGAATGTTCATTTCTCTACCATAAGCCATCTCCAAAGGCATTTCAGAGAATTTGGCAGTACAGCCAACCAGCCTCACAACCGCAGACCACGTGTAACCACACCAGCCCAGGACCTCCACATCCAGCATGTTCACCTCCAAGATCGTCTGAGACCAGCCACTCGGACAGCTGCTGAAACAATCGGTTTGCATAACCAAAGAATTTCTGCACAACCTGTCAGAAACCGTCTCAGGGAAGCTTATCTGCATGCTCGTCATCCTCATCAGGGTCTCGACCTGACTCCAGTTCGTCGTCGTAACTGACTTGAGTGGGCAAATGCTCACATTCGCTGGCGTTTGGCACGTTGGAGAGGCGTTCTCTTCACGGATGAATCCCGGTTCACACTGTTCAGGGCAGATGGCAGACAGTGTGTGTGGCGTCGTGTGGGTGAGCGGTTTTCTGATGTCAATGTTGTGGATCGAGTGGCCCATCGTGGTGGTGGGGTTATGGTATGGGCAGGCGTCTGTTATGGACGAAGAACACAGGTGAATTTTATTGATGGCATTTTGAATGCACAGAGATACCGTGACGAGATCCTGAGGACCATTGTTGGGCCATACATCTAAGAACATCACCTCATGTTGCAGCAGGATAATGCACGGTCCCATGTTGCAAGGATCTGTACACAATTCTTGGAAGCTGAAAATGTCCCAGTTCTTGCATGGCCGGCATACTCACCGGACATGTCACCCATTGAGCATGTTTGGGATGCTCTGGACCGGCGTATACGACAGTGTGTACCAGTTCCTGCCAATATCCAGCAACTTCGCACAGCCATTGAAGAGGAGTGGACCAACATTCCACAGGCCACAATTGACAACCTGATCAACTCTATGCGAAGGAGATGTGTTGCACTGCATGAGGCAAATGGTGGTCACACCAGATACTGACTGGTATCCCCCCCCAATAAAACAAAACTGCACCTTTCAGAATGGCCTTTTATTGTGGACAGTCTAAGGCACACCTGTGTACTAATCATGGTGTCTAATCAGCATCTTGGTATGGCACACCTGTGAGGTGGGATGGATTATCTCAGCACAGGAGAAGTGCTCACTATCACAGATTTAGACTGGTTTGTGAACAATATTTGAGGGAAATGGTGATATTGTGTATGTGGAAAAAATTTTAGATCTTTGAGTTCATCTCATACAAAATGGGAGCAAAACCAAAAGTGTTGCGTTTATATTTTTGTTGAGTGTACATTTGACATTGTTTATGTGTACTAAACTTGAAGCAGTCCGTTATCTGAATTGAGGTAAAGTGGGTGAAGGCCACTGCAGCTGGAGTCGTGCCGCCGCTAGCTTGGGGGGAACGGGGACCTGCCGCAGCTTAAAAACTGCGCAGCCCCTGGAGGAGGAAGGGGTGGCGTGAGCAGTGGCTGTGATGGGGGGAGTAGGAAGGGAGGTAAACGGAAAAATGGAGCATGCTTCAGTCTTGTCCATGTGTAAGTCTGTCAGTTTATTGTCTTGTGGGTTGAGATAAGGAGCCGAATAATCTCACCAGAGCCTGAATAAATTCCTCTGGAGGTAAACAGTGGGCAATTGTCCTTGAGGCTAGATAAGCCTGGATTGTTGTGGTTGAGCAGTGAAAAACACTTTTAACAGTTCCACTTGAACAACCAAATCCCAATTATGAATTAAGAATATTCCCAATTATGAATTAAGAATATTCACCGGCCTCCGAAATCTTCAACTTCATCTGCAAGGCACGCATCAGCTCCAAGATGTCATCCAATTTGCGATTGAGTTCAAGAGTTGTAGTCTGAGAATGCACTGCCTTGCCAACCTCGTTAATCATAACGGACAAGCGAGGGCCTGTGCTTCTTGATGACGCTGTCTTGCCAATTTTCCAGTAGATCAGGGCAGCACATAAGCCAAAAAGTACCAGCCCTGCTACCATGAGGCCAAAAATGAATAAATCCTTGATGTCCTCAACGGAGAAAGGTGCCAAGCATGCCACACGCCAAGACCCCCAGGAGTCGAGAACATAGCCCGCAGGGTACGTTTCATCTGGGCAAGTAAGATCCCCCGGTCCTGACCTTCTTGTAGGAAAAAATGGTGTCAATAGTGTTCAGAGACCAGCTGATCAATTCCATGGTTAATCCAATAGTAGTCCAATAGATCCAGTATCCAATATAATTTGAGGAATTCATAGTCTGGTGAAGTAGGGACTTGAAGGTTAAAGGCAGAGAACAGAGATAAGGGAGACTGAGGAGATGCGACCGCCCTCGTTGGAGTTCCAGGCTGTAATGCTTGAGACTCTGCTGCTGTAGGAGATCTCCACCACAGGAGCAAATTTCACTGCTTGACCCAAATTCACACCTCTTTATGGTGGCCTGGAGGTTAGAGACGAGCAACTCAATAAGATGAACTTGAGCAAGAATCTTGTGTTGTGCAGTTGAGCGCTTTGTGTGTGTGTGTGTGTGTGTGAGAGAGAGAGAGAGAGAGAGACTGTCAGGCATATTGTAAAGTATGCTGAGGATTTGCATCAAATAGAAAAGTGTTGTAGAAATACAGCCCATTTATGTCAACAGTGTCTCTAACACCTAATGCATGAAGTAGAAAAGGACTTTGTAATTACATTTCTGGCACAAGTTTGAGGTTGGGCAGTTATATTCTAAAGCACAAATGAACCTGGCCACACACATTCACATTTCTACAGAAATAATAGAACTGTATAAAAAGGATAACAAAAATAGTTTTCAATAAAATGTCTCACTGGAACAATTTCCCTTTCATTTTTAAAACATTATGCAAAATAATGATCATGAGCTAAAGTATTTTTTTGCAATTTTCACAAAAAAACTGCAACTTTTAGAAAAGCTGCCCGACAGCCTAAAATACAAAGATGTTTCAGTGGCTTATTGTAAAAATTTGAAATGATTTGCTGTGCATAACATGCAGAAAAGTAAATTGGATGTATTCAGTTGTACAACACATTCGAACATCAAAATTCATTGACTGAAGTTATCGCCATAAAAATGACAAAGGGGACTCTAATTTTTTTGTTTTTAACCCCATGGTTTCCAAATTTTCAAACTGTAGCTTGAACCCTGAAGTCTACGTTAATATCTGCAGTACTAGTACTTTACTCTTTCTAAGTCTCAGAGAACGTATACAGTCTGCGCTTGAAATGATCCTCCGATTATAAATCTTAAGCCATACATGTAGCATCTGGCAACATTTTTTGAACATCCATCCATCCATCCATTTTCTTCCGCTTTATCCGGAGTCGGGTCACGGGGGCAGCAGCTCAAGCAAAGCCGCCCAGACCTCCCAATCCACACACACCTCCCCCAGCTCCTCCGGGAGAACCCCAAAGCGTTCCCAAGCCAGCCGAGAGATGTAGTCCCTCCAGCGTGTCCTGGGTCTTCCCCGGGGCCTCCTCCCGATGGGACGTGCCTGGAACACCTCTCCAGCGAGGTGTCCAGGGGGCATCCGGAAAAGATGCCCGAGCCACCTCAAGTGGCTCCTTTCGGCGTGGAGGAGCAGCGGCTCGGTGTGAAATGCTTCTGATACCACACTGGTGCAGCTCTCTAGTCTGAAACCCAGGGCGGGATTCTTCTCATGTCTCTTCTGCTTTTTCTCCAGGTAACGGCAGTAGATTGGCCATTTGAGGAGGATTACAGTGAATGTCCCACCAAGGAGAAGCAGCGCAGCATCATGAACTACCTTGAAGAAAACCACTTTGACCTGGTCATCAACCTCTCCATGAGGAACAGTGGCGGTCGCAGGCTGTCCTCCTTTGTTACTAAAGGCTACAGGACGAGACGCATGGCCATCGACTTCTCCGTCCCGCTCATCATCGATATCAAGTGCACAAAACTCTTTGTTCAGGTGTGGTGGTGGTGTGTGCTCAGGGAGTTAAAGTCCATGACTTTACAGACCGCATGAGAAACATCCTCCTCTGTGCTGCAGGCTCTCCGTCAGATCGGTCGAGTCCACCGGTGAAGACTCACATTGACAGCATGACGTCACAGACTCTGGTCCGTCTGCCTGGTGAGTCACAGAACATGTACTGAAAAATATGTACCTGAAGGGACTTCAGAGGAGCACAGCAGTCAGTGCAGCACTCAATCCTCACAGCTTCTTTATACATTCACAACAAACTCTGCAGTGTGACCCGGTTCTCAACAAATCTGTCGATTGACTCATAGGTCTGATCGACGTCCACGTGCATTTGCGGGAGCCTGGTGCCACGTATAAGGAGGACTTCTCTTCTGGAACAGCAAGCTGCTCTGGCAGGAGGCGTGACTATGTGTGCGCTATGCCCAACACGTCGCCGGCAATCACTGACCCCAGTTCTCTGGCCATGGTCCAGAAGGTACAGCTTACTTTCTGTGAGGTGTTGTTCTTGATGATCCAGACATGAAAACGTGGATGTTGTGTTTGATCAGCTGCTAAGGCGGGATGCCGCTGCGACTATGCCCTGTATGTTGGCGCTGCTTCAGAAACGCCTCCATCCTGCCATCGTTGCTGGGCAGACTGCAGGCCTCAGATGTACCTGAACGACACCTACTCCACCCTCAAAATGGACAGTGTTTCCCTCTGGATGGAGGTATGTTAGACTGTACCACAGCAGAACCACTGTTGTAACGTTAGATATTTTTTTTGTGTGTGTGAACGTTACCGTTTTCTTGAATACGTAATTGCGCTCATTAGTTGCACTTAAATCCTGACCTGTCCCGTCATGCATGCTCACCGCTCCGTTTGTTACATATGAAGCACTTTGAGAAGTGGCCAAAGCAGATGCCCATAGTCGCCCACGCTGAGAGGCAGACGGTGGCTGCGATCCTGATGGTGGCGCAACTCTACCAGCGTCCCGTCCACATCTGCCACGTGGCCAAGAAGGAGGAGGTAAACAGTGTTCACTATCTGACTGTTTAGTCTGCTTTTTAATTACTTTTGTGGCTGTTTTTATAAATGAAAGAACTCTTCAGTAACTGTAATGAATACGATGTTGTGACCACAAATGTCTGAGCAGTCGTGAGTGTTAACGCTCTGAGGAGATTGTTTCAGAGTCAGAATATTTGCCTCTTCTCAGATAAGTCCAGTAAATTGATTGCAGGAGTTGGGCTGAGCTTTGTGGCGCCAACATTGGTTTCTTGTTTCGCCGATGGTGTTTCTATGACAAGTAATTTATAATGAAGATTTTAATTTGTTTATTTTTATTCAGTTGTCGGTGGGGAGCCTTTGTGCAGTGTGGACACACTTCATCAGGATTCTGTTCCGTTTTTGTCACTTGACCACTTTGGACGTGGGGGTTAGTTCATTTTCTGCCTTTTCTTTTCAGATCCTGATCATCCGAGCTGCTAAACAGAAAGGCATCCAGGTAACATGCGAGGTGGCACCTCATCACCTCTTCCTGTGTGATGAAGATGTGGCAGCCATCGGCGAAGGACGAGTACAAGTACGACCCATGTTAGGAACCCTAGAGGACATGGAAGCTCTGTGGGAAAACCTGGACATCATCGACTGCTTTGCCACAGACCACGGTCAGTAGCTGCTGTCAGCGTCTTTGTCTGTGAGCAGTGGTCCTGACTTCAAACCTCAGTAAATACACCCTCATGGTGGAGTGGAGCAAGGAAACATTTTATGAAGTAAAGAGGGGAAATTTCAGCTGCAGGTTGCCAGAAGGCACATGGGAGACTCGAGCCTAGATTTGTTTTTGTATGAAAGTTCTTCTCTGTCGATACCTGATTTGCTCGTGCAAGTGTCTGTTAGCAGTTGATTGGGTGAGCCACCTGACTGAAGTAATAGGCTCGTGATCTATCTAAGTTCTGGGGAATGTTTCTGAAACATAGATACAGTCATGTTAGCATTAGTTATAGCACAGAGAGAACAAGCTGATGTGGATTTGAGAGAGCAGTGAAAGATTACTAGGGTGGAGAATATTCTGCTCGAGACGCCTCCTTCTGTCCAGTCAAACTGTCACCTGTTTGAGTCTCTACAATACGACACAAATTTTAAGGCTGTTTCACAAACTAAGGTTAATTTTAAACTGATTCCAGTGCAGAGTTCCAGCATTTGTTGTGTCCCAGTTTGCAACAAAATTTGACTGAATTCAAATTTGCTGTTTTGACATGTTCTTCATCTCGGGGTTTTTTTTTTTTTTTTTTTTTTTTTTTTAGCACCCCACTCTGTGGAGGAGAAGAACGCTGAACATCCTCCTCCAGGTTATCCTGGTCTGGAGACCATGTTGCCTCTGCTGCTCACTGCCGTCAGCGACGGCCGACTGACTTTGGACGATATTATCAAACGTCTTTATGACAACCCGCGCAAGATCTTTAACTTGCCCGTCCAGGAAAACACGTATGTGGAGGTCAGTAGTCATCTGCTTTGCAGCTAAGGCCATGATTGATACAACCTTCATAACCTCTTTATAAATGCTGTAATTACTGTAAGAATGAATGAAAAGGACTCCATGTGTCCTTCAGGTGGACTTGGAGCAGGAGTGGGTTATTCCTCAGTCCATGCAGTTCACAAAGTCCAAGTGGACGCCTTTCCAAGGCATGAAGATGAAGGGCAAAGTCCGCCGTGTGGTTCTACGAGGAGAAGTGGCCTACATCGATGGCCAGGTTGGCTCTTTAGCATTACTTTTATTTTTCCACACATCAGGAGGTCGCTGAGAACTTATCAACTTTTCTGCACTCGCATACTGTCGACTTGTACTTTTTTCCCCGCCTGTTTTATTTAAGTAACATCAAGATAATATTGAAACATCATTAAGCTGTAAAACAAATGTGTTGTAGATTCTGCTTGTTCTCCTGCATTCTAGTCAACATGCTTTCGTTTAAAAATAGAAAAAGACTTTAAATCGGACTCCAGCACCAGAACAGTGCTGATAGTAATGATTATTTTCATGATGGTTATCGTCTGTCTGTAATTTTTCTTGATGAATTCATAAATTAATGTCAAACTGAAAAATGCTGTTTCCCAAAAGACCAGGATGCCGTCCTCAAATATCTTGTTTTGGGCACAACACAAAGATGTGGATGTGTTGATTCATGAATCAACATTTCAGACAAATTCTGATTCTATAAATATTCCTCTCACATCTGTTGCTGTTTTTCAGACCAGACAAAATGGTTTCTTTTCTTAAAGACACCGCTGTCCCTCTGTTTTGTTCTGCCTTTAACTCTCTCAGGTGTTGGTGCCTCCAGGTTACGGAGAAGATGTGAAGTCGTGGCCCAGTGCTTCCGTCCACCTCAACGAATCGGCTAAAGGCAGCCCGAGGGTATCAACGGTGAACCACGTCACACAAACGCACAAGTCATTAGCTTCAAATCGATCTGTAATTATTTAAAAAAAAAAAAAAAAAAATCACAAGTCTTCAGTCCAGGGGCTTCAGCCTAGTTCCATACATGGACCCTCTTGGCTGTTTTTGGAGCCACTTTGAGACCACTGCTTTAGTCTAAAGATCTGAACAGTTTCAGGTTGAACATCTGCTCATGAATCTGGTTTTATCAAAGCAAGTGTTAAGATGTGCTGATGGGTTAGAAGGTGTTCGTGTCTCTACTGTTTCTTAGACTCCAGAGGGCTCACGTCCAACTCCTCCAAGGGAATCCTCCATCCGCGCGCGAGCAGCCAGTCCCCGACGTGCAGCAAGTGAAACCAGATTCCTCCTGCCGCCCCGCATCCATCGGTCCTCCGACCCCGGTCTGCCGCCAGGTACTGCAGCTCCCACAGTGCACTGCAACAGCTGTTGTTCCTTCACGGTAGTGTGCACATTGACCAAACAAATAGTCTAATCGGTACTTGTGCACATTTCTGACAAGTCAAGAAGGTTTTGAAGCTATTTTTCTGTAGAGTAGAAGTTGAGTCATTGTCCTTCATGATGCTGCCTGAAGTTATGTAAATTTAGTGAATTACAGTCAAAGCAGATGGTCACCCCACTGAGCCGGTCTGCTAGAGGTGGTTTCCTGTAGTTCAAAAATATCAGAGAGTTTTCCTTACCACTGTGGCTTGCTCAGGGGGTGGGTAAGGTTAGACGGCACTCTTATGAAGCACTTTGGGGCGACTCAATGCTGAGATTTGTTGGTGTGTAAATACTCAAATTGAACTAAATTAATTGACATTTATTTTGTTCTCTGCAGAAATGATGTTGATTTCGGCGCAGGGAGCAGCTGATGTTTACAGCCATCCTCCCCCTCTGTCCAGGCTGCTGTCCCCCCAGTCAGTACCTGGACCTGTACCACTCGGACAGTTCTCCCACCCTCAGATGTCTCCCTTTCTTCAGTCACTGGCGGGTCAACATATCCTGTCTGTCAGCCAGTTCAGCAAAGAGCAGGTGCAGTGGTGCCCCTAAAAGTCCAAACCATGACATCTGCACACGCAGAGGAGATAACGCAACTTTATTCTAGGGGTTGGTAAGGTTAGATCTTACTTTCCAGGGGAGATAACGCAGCTTTATTCTAGGAGTTGGTAAGGTTAGCCCTTACTTACCAGAGGAGACAACGCAACTTTATTCTAGGGGTTGGTAAGGTCTAACCTTAGCTAGCTGCACTGCACATGCAGAGGAGATAACCTAGCTTTATTCTAGGGGTTGGTAAGGTTAGACCTTACTTACCAGAGAAGATAATGCAGCTTCATTCTGTAGCTGCTCGTTGTTATGCGACACTGTAGGTGGGAGGAGCCACCAGACTGAGTCATGAATTATTAAAATGAGCTTCTCCTGCTAAAGCAGAAATGATGATTCAATACCTCCATTGCACATTTTCTGTTTCTGCCTGTTCTACCTACAGCTGATTGGCTCAGCCTGGTGGCTACTAGTTACTGATTGGCTGCACAAGTTATCTGTGAGAACAGGAAGAATAATGTGCACAGCACAAGATTACTAATAATGTTGCCATGAAATGCTTTTATTGTGAAGCACAAATATAAAGAAATATGAAACAGTACTGTGCTATCATCTTTGCTTACTTGATGGCTAAACTTTAAATAAAAAAAATCTAGGTTATTTACATTAAAACTGTAGCTTTATTTGGTAAAAATAAAAAATAGGTCAAACACTCAGCTTGACAGTGATCGATTCTGCAGCTAAAAGGCTAATTTAGCTGATAAACCTCAGCAAAGCACTGATGTCATGTATTATTTTCACTCACCTCAGACAAATTTTTGTCCGTTGCTCAAACTCATTAATCTTGTCTGAAAGCTAACGGCATTAGCATTGTTAGCAGCTGGAAGCGTCACCTGTTAGCTCCACTTAATGTATGATTACTGGAGGAAAAACGCAGCTCAGGACTTTTAATGTCCCCAACAAAGTAAACTGTTAGAAAAACAAGAGCGCAGTCTACAAAATTTGACTTTATAAACTCTTAAAGCCCAAAAACAAACGAACCCTTCTTCTTCTTCTTTGGACATTATTGGCAGCTTGCAAACTAACATGGTGCATGACTGCCACCGACTGTTTGGGTGTGGAACTGAATGAATGGACTGACATGTTGTAAAAAATAACCCGGAAACGTTCACCACGTGAGTAAAAACACTGATTTCCGGTCATTTCCGGAAAACTTTTCAACACTGAAAGAGTATCATCTCATAAGTCTCCAAATTAAAAGGGCAAATATTAATAATGAGAGCTAATTAATTCAAATCTGTATGATTGTGATGCACCGCATCGATCCAGAAAATGGAACATGGAAATGATCCAAGTTTCTTTTGCTTATGTAATGTGTTTTGTACCTGTCCGATGCCTTGACATACCTGCACTTATTGCAGGGAGTAATCTTATCATATGCATGATGGAAATTAGGAGCAGGTGTACGTGAAGTTCCCTGTAGCTCTAATCAAGCGTGTTCATTTCTCTCGTTTCCAAACCTGAGGTCTGGTGTCCACTGCTGATGGTTTGATTTGTACGTTCAGGTGCAGAATGTAAAGGTCTCCCGGGTCAATGTGCTGTTTGTGAATTTTGAGGGGTCCTGCTAACGTTCCACCTGACTGTTTCTCTAAAGATATTGACTCCACGTCTTCTTGCTGCATTAGTATGCGGTTGACATTTGAGGGAAGTGTCTTCTTTGTGCTCTTCTGTCAGTATGCATTTAGGTGTCAGTGTTTTCCTGAAACACAAGTTAACTTTCTACAAAAGCCCCACTTCCTGCAGAGATTTTAATTGTTAAATTTTAGAGCTCATCAAGTATTCTGATTATTCTCTTCATATTGATTTGATATTTTTGTTTGTTTTTTTTTCTCAGATCTCTCACCTTTTCAACATTGCCCACACATTTCGTTTGCTGGTTCAAAAGGAACGAAGTCTGGATATACTGAAGGTAGCTGGTCTTCACACAGCCGTCAGTCTCTGCTGCTCGCTCTCAAACCCCACACACAAAGGGACTGTAACACATTTCTGTCTTTCTGCTCTTCTTTGTGGTGATGTGGGAGTTTCCTAAAAACAAAATGGGAAAAGAGGTCATTTGTTTTCTACTAGCTGTGTTTGTCATTGTGGCTGTTTAGGGCAAAGTGATGGCGTCCATGTTCTACGAGGTCAGCACTCGTACCTGCAGCTCCTTTGCTGCAGCCATGCAGCGACTGGGCGGCTCAGTCATTCACTTCAGTGAGTCCACATCGTCCTCACAAAAAGGAGAATCGCTGGCCGACTCGGTCCAGACCATGAATTGCTACGCCGACGTGCTGGTGCTCCGCCACCCGACCCCCGGCGCCGTAGAGGTGAGTTTGACTGCCTCCGTCGGTAATATGAGTGGGAGGGGAACATTTTGTAATCTCAAGTTCATTTTGGGTTGGTTTCATGAAACCGGTCTGTTCATCATCTGAGTGTCTCACACATTGCTCCACTAAAAACTGGTGAGCAACATAAACCCAGCAGAGGTGGAGGTGGTGAGCTGGTGTGCGTGAGGGTGTTAGTTTGATGTTGTGTTGTTGTTGTTTGAAGAAGTTCTCACATATTTTCATGAACTCACCTGTCTGTGGCTTCCAGACTGCGTCTCGTCACTGCCGTAAGCCGGTGATCAACGCCGGAGACGGTGTGGGTGAGCACCCGACCCAAGCCCTGCTGGATGTCTTCACCATCAGAGAGGAGCTGGGGACGGTCAACGGCATGACGGTGAGCGACACTCATCACCCCAGTCGAGCCCAAACATGCTGTTTGTGCTACTAACTGCCAAGCTTTTGTTCTGAATTGAGCTCCTGGAGATGTGTGACGCTGCCTGACGTCCTGATGAGTTTGCTGAACACTTACAATATCAGGAATAATTAGTTTGAGTTTGAAAATCTGCAAGTAGACAATCACTAGTCTTTAATGTCTCATGAGATTTGATTTGATGTGGTTTTTATTTTTGGTCAGATAACGATGGTTGGAGATTTGAAACACGGCCGCACAGTTCACTCTCTTGCCAAACTGCTGACTCAGTACCCGCATCACGCTGCGCTACGTGGCTCCCAAAACCTTCACATGCCAACAGAGATCATCAACTATGTGGCCCTCCAGGGGCATCAAGCAGGTGAGGGCAGAAATTTCACACTGTAAGACACCGTATGTAAAGATTCGATGAATAAAAATGAAATATATTCTGACTTTTGGCACCATAGTCAGCAGGGAGTCCGGTCATTCCTGGTTTTTCTAACACTGCAGATGTTTGTGCTACGAGAAAAGTGCCAACCTCAGGCAGCAGAGGAGGGGAAGGGTTCAACACCAGCACTGGATGGGGTTCTCAGTTACCTGGTCCAAATCGATTAAGCACAAATTTGTATTTTTAAGTCATCAGATTTTTCTCTTCACATCACGATCACCAGACTCAAATATATGGACAACAACCTTCTCATCTTTGCACCTCAGGACAAAATAACTTGATGTTCGGCTTTCTTTGGGGATCATCGGGATGCTCCTCCAGCAGCCACTTGGGAAAACTTAAATGTTGGATAGTCACGATTGTGATGGGAGTGTGTGCTCGTAGTGTCTCTGAAGATGGAATTTAGTGCAAATACTTCTTACTAATGACCAAAACGTCACTTCAAAAAACCTCCCACTCAGTTGCTTCATTATATTTGAAGCCTCATTGAACAGTGACAGACTGCTGACACCTACTGGTCAGATAATGTACAGCACACTTACTATGATACTGCAAGCTGGAGGGCACAGTTTTCTTTGACCATGTAACAAGAAGATATTACAGACAGACAACTGTCTTTTAAAATTAACTTAATTTTCAATTTTTTAATTTAAATTTAATGGGATAAAATGTTAAAGTGGATGTCACATTGTAGGTATTTGTTTAACTCTGCTCCGCCTTGTTTACCTGTCAGTTCAACGTCAGACAAGCTGGTCAAAGTTCGTCATGTTTAAATTTTTAAAAAGTGAGTGTGAGAATTTTTGAAAAGAAAGAATTTAATACTTTTGTCCTTTTTTAGCTCCATGATTTATTGAATACATAATGTTTCAAATCTAATAACTGCTGTATTTGTATAAATCTTGTGTGAGCTCAATTTCGATATTTGGAGGTGATGGTCTAGTGGTTAAGCGTTGGGCTTCAGACCAGAGGATCCTCTGTTCAAAACCCAGCCAGACTGGAAAATCACTAAGGGTCCTTGTGCAAGGTCCTTAATCCCCACGTTGCTCCTGGTGTGTCGTGAGCGCCTTGCATGGCAGCAGCCTCACATCAGTGTGTGAGTGTGTCTGTGTGAATGTGAGGCATCATTGTAAAGATGCGATTAATGATCATGATGGTTTGCAGGAGGAATTTGAGAGCATTGAGGAAGCACTACCCGAGACCGACATTCTCTACATGACCAGGATCCAGAAGGAGAGATTCGCTTCTGAGAAGAGTACAACGCCGTACGTAACCGTATATTATTAGAAAAATTGTTTCACTCCATCTCTTCAGAGCAGATCTCTGGAGGAATGTAGCGTCTGCATTTTCGCTTTTACGTGTGTTCTGGAAGTATGTCACACCTTTTTCCTGTATGTGGAACTCACTTTTTAACAGCGTTTCACTGGGGCTGAGCTGAACAAATGGACAGGAGTTCACTGTAGCACATGTGTGCGTCACAGTGTGTGCTGATACATACGGACTTTTACACCCTAAAAATAAGTAAGGAGGACAAATAAGTGTGTTGCATATTGCAGTGATTCTCAACCGGGGTGCCGTGATCAATCGTCAGGGGTGCCGTGGGCAATTATCAAATATCACCATTATCGGGTGTATGTGCTGTAATAGTGTGGCAGATGGTGTAATGCTCTTTTATTCCAGTAGATGGCAGCAAAGCACGCAGTAGCTCTGAGCCGTGTGCCGACAAGGAGGCGTGATCGCCATTTTAATTCCGGGCAAGTTAGTGATTTGTGTGCATAGAAGTTCACTTAGTCTCGTCAAGAAACAGGTGGAATATGCCGGAAAGCTGCGCATGTTGGCAAAGTCACAAACGGAGGAACAAGGGAGACAATATTTCCTTCCATAAGTAAGTGGTTTTGGTTATTGTTGTCACTTTGGCTGTGATATTTGGATGATAAACAGCATTTTTCTGAGTGTGTTCAGTCGCGAATCTCCATTGAAAATGCATTAACATCCGGGTACTTCATCAATATTTTGCCCGGTTAGGAGACGTCATGTCGCTGTCCATGAAGGGACGTTTTTGTTTAGTGTGCAGCATTGGGACTGCGCTCTCTAGTTCTTATATACAGCTCCATGACTATAGTATACTATGTTACGTCATATCTGTACCGCACGTGTTGCTAACGCACCGTGTAGAGACAGTCGAGTTAGTGGTGCGTGACACATGACACATGACAGTGGTGTGCCGCAGGATTTTGTAAATATAAAAAGGGTGCCGCGACTCAAAAAAGGTTGAAAATCACTGGCATATTGGATGTTATTTGATGCTGTTTGGACAACACAAATAGTCAGATGGACACTCACAGTAAACAGGAAATTTATACAGGAAGCCTGATTTTATGGTGGGTGCCATGAGGACTGTTAATTTCCAAAAAATAAGTCAGATTGACAAATGTGCAATGGACAGCATTTTGGATTTTGTTTGACACAGATGACAACAACGTTGGAAACGCGATTATAAAATGTGGCCATTGATTTTTATTCATTAGTTTTTAATTATTGTTGTTGTGTCCTTTTATTCTTTGAGTTATTTTGTTGTGTGTTGATTACTGAGAAACCCTTTATAAATAGCTATATAATTATAACACACTCTCGTTTTCCCAGGACATAAGTTGTGGAGTATAGTATAGGTATAAGTCTGTAGGACCTCTTAAACTAGTTTAAAAAGAAAGTGACTTACACTCCACGAGTAATCCTCTCTTATTACATAAAGTTAGCATTTTAAATATGTTTTATGATCACAGAAACAGGAGGTTTAAGTGAAATAATATTTCTTCCTCAGTCTTTTGGTCAGTTCATCCTCACCCCTCACATCATGACCGCCGCCAAAAAGAAGATGGTGGTAATGCATCCGCTGCCGAGGGTCAATGAAATCAGGTGAAGTCCAATCCGCCGCCTGGGTTTCTCCTCCAGCCATGTTCCTCTCTGCTTTGACGTGTAAATCTTGTCTGGTGTTTTTGTTCTTTTGTCAGCACGGAGGTGGACTCTGACCCCAGAGCGGCGTATTTCCGTCAGGCGGAGAACGGCATGTACATTCGAATGGCCCTGCTGGCCACCGTACTGGGCAGATAGAGCCAGACGCCTTCTCATTGGGTGAGCTCACGGGACCAGCGCCACCTGCAGGTTCTGTCTGGAAATGACCGATCCACACTCTAGCTTCACATTTTTACCGATGGTTTCAGTTTTTCATTATTTTTCTGTCTTCGTCATCCGTGTGCAGGGATTCTTAGCTCCAGAATTTACTTTTGCTCATTTTTCATCTGCAGTACAGTAGTTCTTTAAGACATCTGTATTTTCTGCTATAAACCTGTTAGATGTTGCTTCATTCAGCTGATTAACTGTCGTCTGTAATCATGAATATGTTTGAGGTGATGAACAGATCAACTGTAACTGAAAGATCAGGAACTCACTCTTCACAGGGTACCAAGTCGGACCAGAAAAGGGAAACCAGAACATTAGTTCATGTCACTTCGAGTCCATCGAGTTCACATAATGCTGTTTTCATCTGTAAGGATTTTTTTTTTACGAACCATGAACTGAGAAGGACCTAAATGTCTGTTTACGCCTGGTTTTGTCCAGTTGGATGAACTCGTTTCGCTTCATTAGTAATTTTTTAAAATGACTGTAATTGTGCAGGAAACATCTTTTATCTAAATACTAATGTGTGTCTGTTAAATGTTGTTGATACTTTATTATCTGGAGAAATAAACTTTTTTTAATTATTTGTGAATTTCATGTTACTTAACATCTGGTCCGTAAGTATTTGGACAGACAAGGTTTGGTTTTGTCTCTGTCCACCACCATGAGGGTTCTGAAAAGTCACAATCAAGATGTTCTTGCAGTGTCAAATTTCATCTTTAATTCAAGAAGTTTAAAAAAAAAAAATCCAATCATTCCATTTTTTTTTTTTTTTAACCCACAAGGCAACATATAGGTGCTGGTCATATAATTAGAATATCATGAAAAGTTGATTTATTTCAGTAATTCCATTCAAAAAGTGAAACTTGTATATTATATTCATTTATTACACACAGGCTGATATATTTCAAGTGTTTATTTCTTTTAATTTTGATTATTATAACTGACAACTAATGAAAATCAATATCTCAGAAAATTTGAATATTAAGACCAATGCAAAAGAAGGATTTTTAGAAATGTTGGCCTACTGAAAAGTATGAGCATGTACAGCACTCAGTACGAGTCGGGGCTCCTTTTGCTTCAGTCTGTGGCACTGCTCAGGTGGTATGAGAGCCCAGGTTGCTCTGATAGTGGCCTTCAGCTCTTCTGCATTGTTGGGTGTGACCTGTCACGTCTTCCTCTTCACAATACCCCGTAGATTTCCTATGGGGTTAAGGTCAGGTGAGTTTGCTGGCCAGTTAGGAACAGGGATACCATGGTCTTAAAACCAGGTACTGGTAGCTTTGGCACTGTGTGTAGGTGCCAAGTCCTGTTGGAAAATGAAATCTGCATCTCCATAAAGTTGGTCAGCAGCAGGAAGCATGAAGTGCTCTACAATTTCCTGGTAGACGGCCGCGTTGACCTTGGACCTCAGAAAACACAGTGGACCAACACCAGTAGATGACATGGCACCCAAAACCATCACTGACTGTGGAAACTTTACACTGGACCTCAAGCAACATGGATTCTGTGCCTCTCCTCTCTTCCTCCAGACTCTGGGACCTTGATTTCCAAAGGAAATACAATATTTACTTTGATCAGAGAACATAACTTTGGAGCACTCAGCAGCAGTCCAGAGACCTTTTTGTCTTTAGCCCACACAAGATGTCAAGTCAGCAGTCTTCCCCATGATTGTGTAGCCTACAGAACTAGACTGAGAGACCAGTTAAAGGCCTTTGCAGGTGTTTGGAGTTAATCAGTTGATTAGAGTTTGACACCAGGTGTCTTCAATATTGAACCTTTTCACAATATTCTAATTTTCTGAGATGCTGAATTTGGGGTTTTCATTAGTTGTCAGTTATAGTCAAAAAATTAAAAGAAATAAACATTTGAAATATCAGTCTGTGTGGAATGAATGAATTTAATATACAAGTTTCACTTTTTGAACAGAATAACTGAAATAAATTAACTTTTTCATGATATTCTAATTATATGACCAGCACCTGTACAGTTGTATGCAAAAGTTTGGGCCCCCAGATGATTTCCATGATTTTCCTTTATAAATCATTGGTTGTTTGGATCAGCAATTTCACTTAAATATATCATAGCAGACAAACGGTGATATTTGAGAAGTGAAATGAAGTTTATAGGATTTACAGAAAGTGTGCAATAATTCTTTAAACAAAATTAGTTAAAACGCAGTATAAAAATAAATACATGAACATGATTCAACTTTAAACATCAGTTTGAGACCCACTTTAGCAAAAAAAAAAACAAAAAAAAAAAACCAAAACTGGAAACATTCCTGAAGCAACAAAGTAACAGCATTTTACTGAAAATACAAAAGTTCTGTAACAATCCATTCCAGATTATAGTTTGTATCTTTAACATTGAACAATTTTTCAAAAATTCATAACTCAAAAAAAGATCAAATTTCTTTCACATTTGAGAGCATCATGTAGGATGGTATCGTTTGATGTGGATCTGATCTGGATCGTGGATTTTGTCTACTTGTGAATTTAACATTGAAATGTATATTTTGCATTATATCTCAATCAAAAGTACCTCAGTCACTCTCATTTTTCTGTTCTGGATTTACCTACACCACCAAAATTGGATGGAGGTTCCAATTTTATGCCCGTTTGTCTTCCGGTTATTAGTCAGAAACCAAGTGCCAAAAAGTAACAACAAATTGTGCACAGCAGAGATAACCGATGTTCTATGAAAATGATCTGAAAAATAATTCAGAAACTGAGAAAACCTGACATCACTACAAAAAAAAAAAACTTTGATTCAGTGAATAAATACATCCTCCTGACATTTGATCACATCTCATTTAGGTTATGAAAAGTCACTTCTAACAGGACTTTGACCTTGAAAAGTTTTTCCAAGGGAAGAAATTGCAGAATTGGAAACTAGTGTTGGTGGAGGTTTGCGCTCTAGCTTTTATTGTATTTCTTTAAAGGAAAAGAAAACCCATCGATAAAATACAGCTGGGAAATAGACTGTACTATAAACTAACGATTGTGTACAGTGAGGAAAATAAGTATTTGAACACCCTGCGATTTTGCAAGTTCTCCCACTTAGAAATCATGGAGGGATCTGAAATTTTCATCTTAAGTGCATGTCTACTGTGAGAGACATAATCTAAAAAAAAAAAATTTCGAAATCACAATGTATGATTTTTTTTTTATTTATTTGTATGTTACTGCTGCAAATAAGTATTTGAACACCTACCAACCAGCAAGAATTCTGTCTCACACAGAGCTGTTAATTTTTCTTTAAGAAGCCCTCTTATTCTGCACTCTTTACCTGTATTAATTGCACCTGTTTGAGGCGCCTGTTCACACAATCAATCACACTCCAACCTGTCCACCATAGCCAAGACCAAAGAGCTGTCTAAGGACAACCAGGGACAAAACTGTAGACCTGCACAAGGCTGGGATGGACTACAGGACAAACAGGCAAGCAGCCTGGTAGAAGACAACAACTGTTATGATTATTTATTATTGAAAGTGGAAGAACACAAGATGACTGTCAATCTCCCTCAGTCTGGGATTCCATGCAAGATCTCACTTTGTGGGGTAAGGATGATTCTGAGAAAGCTCAGAACTACACAGGAGGACCTGGTCAATGACCTGAAAGAGCTGGGACCACAGTCACAAAGATTACATTAGTAACACATGATGCTGTCATGGTTTAAAATCCTGCAGGCAGCAAGGTCCCCCCGCTCAAGCCAGCCACATATCCAGGCCCGTTTGAAGTTCACCAGTGACCATCTGGATGATCCAGAGGAGGCATGGGAGAAGGTCATGTGGTCAGATGAGACCAGAATAGAGCTTTTTTGGAATCAACTCCACTTACCATGTTTAGAGGATGAGAACACCCCAAGAAAACCATCCCAACCGTGAAGCATGGGGGTGGAAACATCATACTCTGGGGGTGCTCTTCTGCAAAGGGGACAGGACGACTGCACCGTATTGAAGGGAGGCTGGATGGGGTCATGTATTGTGAGATTTTGGCAAACAACCTCCTTCCCTCAGTAAGAGCATTGAAGATGGGTCATGGCTGGGTCTTCAGCATGACAATGACCCCAAACACACAGCCAGGGCAACTAAGGAGGGGCTCTGTAAGAAGCATTCAAGGTCCTGGAGTGGCCTGGCCAGTCTCCAGACCTGAACTCAATAGAAAATCTTTGGAGGGAGCTGAAACTCCAAACCTGAAAGATTTGGAGAAGATCTGTATGGAGGAGTGGACCAAAATCCCTGCTTCAGTGTGTGGAAAAACTGGTGAAAAACTACAGGAAACGTTTGACCTCTGTAAATGCAAACAAAAGCTACTGTACCAAATATTAACATTGATTTTCGCAGGTGTTCTAATACTTATTTGCAGCAATAACATACAAATAAATTATTTAAAAAAATCATACATTGTGATTTCCGGATTTTTTTATTTTTTTATTTATTTTTAAGATTATGTCTCATTGTGGACACGCACCTAAGATGAAAATTTCAGATCCCTCCATGATTTCTAAGTGGGAGAACTTGCAAAATCGCAGGGTGTTCAAATACTTATTTTCCTCACTGTATCAATGAAAATGAGGAGCTCTTACAACTGAAATATCCAAGAGTTGGCATTTAGGCAGAATTCGACGATTTCATAAATACCGCCATTGACACAATTTTCACAAATCAGAAAAAAGTCTCCAGATCGCTTGCAGCACTGCTGTGGCGTAGCATGAGCACAGAAAGCTACAGATGGCGAACATGCGCTGATGTAAAAGTCCTCTCATTAAAGAATGACGCAAATTATTGTTTGGTTTAATAGGGTCCTAAAAAGGAATAGTTTACACCATGTGTCATGCTTAGTTATCATATGTAGCATGTCATAGTATCCAATGGACGTCAACCTTGTTTGAACTTTACTTTGGAGACCAAGCCTTCAACACAGTCAAAACTATTCATGTTGAAAGGAGCCAGCTGAGGTGGTTTGGGCAGCTGGTAAGGATGCCCCCTGGGTGCCTCCCTAGGGAGGTGTTCCAGGCACGTCCAGCTGGGAGGAGACTGAGGGGAAGACCCAGGACTAGGTGGAGAGATTATATCGCCACACTTGCCTGGGAACACCTCAGGATCCCCCAGTCAGAGGTGGTCAATGTGGCCCAGGAAAGGGAAGTCTGGGGTCCTCTGCTGGAGCTGTTGCCCCCACAACTTGATCCCAGATAAACCGTTGAAGTTGAGTGAGTGTGTGAGATACATTGTATACATTTACATTAAAATTCACAAGGATAACACAAGAAGGTGACAAATTGTGGTCCTTTGAAACTTGAGGTAATGAAATGAACAAGAGAATATAATTAACAGTAATAAAAACGATAATAAATATTGACTAGTTAAGCAAGTAAAATTGTCAAAATTACATAATCATGAACAAATATACTCAACAAAAATATAAACGCAACACTTTTGGTTTTGCTCCCATTTTGTATGAGATGAACTCAAAGATCTAAAACTTTTTCCACATACACAATATCACCATTTCCCTCAAATATTGTTCACAAACCAGTCTACATCTGTGATAGTGAGCACTTCTCCTTTGCTGAGATAATCCATCCCACCTCACAGGTGTGCCATATCAAGATGCTGATTAGACACCATGATTAGTGCACAGGTGTGCCTTAGACTGCCCACAATAAAAGGCCACTCTGAAAGGTGCAGTTTTATCACACAGCACAATGCCACAGATGTCGTAAGATTTGAGGGAGCGTGCAATTGGCATGCTGACAGCAGGAATGTCAACCAGAGCTGTTGCTCGTGTATTGAATGTTCATTTCTCTACCATAAACTGTCTCCAAAGGCGTTTCAGAGAATTTGGCAGTACATCCAACCAGCCTCACAACCGCAGACCACGTGTAACCACACCAGCCCAGGACCTCCACATCCAGCATGTTCACCTCCAAGATCGTCTGAGACCAGCCACTCGGACAGCTGCTGAAACAATCGGTTTGCATAACCAAAGAATTTCTGCACAAACTGTCAGAAACCGTCTCAGGGAAGCTCATCTGCATGCTCATCGTACTCATCAGGGTCTCAACCTGACTCCAGTTCGTCGTCGTAACCGACTTGAGTGGGCAAATGCTCACATTCGCTGGCGTTTGGCACGTTGGAGAGGTGTTCTCTTCACGGATGAATCCCGGTTCACACTGTCCGGGGCAGATGGCAGACAGCGTGTGTGGCGTCGTGTGGGTGAGCGGTTTTCTGATGTCAATGTTGTGGATCGAGTGGCCCATGGTGGAGGTGGGGTTATGGTATGGGCAGGCGTCTGTTATGGATGAAGAACACGTGCATTTTATTGATGGCATTTTGAATGCACAGAGATACTGTGACGAGATCCTGAGGCCCATTGTTGTGCCATACATCCAAGAACATCACCTCATGTTGCAGCAGGATAATGCACGGCCCCATGTTGCAAGGATCTGTACACAATTCTTGGAAGCTGAAAATGTCCCAGTTCTTGCATGGCCGGCATACTCACCGGACATGTCACCCATTGAGCATGTTTGGGATGCTCTGGACCGGCGTATACGACAGCGTGTACCAGTTCCTGCCAATATCCAGCAACTTCGCACAGCCATTGAAGAGGAGTGGACCAACATTCCACAGGTCACAATTGACAACCTGATGAACTCTATGCGAAGGAGATGTGTTGCACTGCATGAGGCAAATGGTGGTCACACCAGATACTGACTGGTATCCCCCCCAATAAAACAAAACTGCACCTTTCAGAGTGGCCTTTTATTGTGGGCAGTCTAAGGCACACCTGTGCACTAATCATGGTGTCTAATCAGCATCTTGATATGGCACACCTGTGAGGTGGGATGGATTATCTCAGCAAAGGAGAAGTGCTCACTATCACAGATTTAGACTGGTTTGTGAACAATATTTGAGGGAAATGGTGATATTGTGTATGTGGAAAAAGTTTTAGATCTTTGAGTTCATCTCATACAAAATGGGAGCAAAACCAAAAGTGTTGCGTTTATATTTTTGTTGAGTGTAAATGTGACTGACTGGACAACATGACTAGGAGTAAATAAAAACTGAATTCAGTAATAAAAACATGAAATAAAAAGTCTTTACTTTAACAATTGATTTAAAATGGACTTTGTTTGACAGAGATTTGACATGACTAGGTACATTGTTCCATTAAAAAAAGCACCGGTAAGCGAAAGAAGACTGATGAGTTTGTGTTATGGTAGCAACTGCCAAACCACATTTCCCATCATGCCTGTGGAGCCAAAGCCCCGCCCCTTCGGTATCTAAGGAGACCACGCTTGTTTTCTGCTCGAGGCTTGCTTGAGCGAAGCTGAAGCTTCGAACCTTCTTGAAGCATTGTATCAGAAATTGGTTCGCTACACAAAAGGTAAAACATCTGCTTGACAAAAAGCTGTAGAACATCCAGGATAGACTTAAAATAAACAAGTTAAAAAGTGAGTAAAATGTAATCTAAATATTGGTCAATGCTAATAATTAAAAGTTTAATTAAAATCCTTAAAATGTCGAGGTTGTCAAATTTTTATTTGTTAAAAACAATTTAGGTTTTTTTTCTTGTATTGCTGATATATATATATATATATATTTTTTTTTAGATATTTTTATCCGTGGTTCAAACTTTTTAATCGGTTTAAGAGGTTTTCCGGGAGCAAACCAAGTTTCGACGCAGTGTTCAATGGCCAAAACGATTTCAACACAAGCGTCGAAACTTCGTTGTCAGGCGTAACATCACTGTAGCCGTAATTCAAAATCCTGATTTTTATACTTGCGTCAGCAAAATTTCTCCCACATGAGTGCCTTTCAGGCTTCCGAAAATGCAGCTGAAACATATGAAGACTCTTTTAACCCCGCAGGTAAGTTCAGCGACGCTGCAGCTAATGCTAACACCAGAAAGCCAAAGCAGCGATCGATTCTAACGTCGTTCTTTCGATTTGTACGAGTGTCCGATTATGCTGTAGTTAGCATTAGGTTGGTTCGTCTGCGTTAAGCACTTATTAATACTTAGTGATGCTCATGTCCGCATAATTAATAACTGTGACGTCATGATTCGGAAAATGCTGTAAAGGAATCATGACGTCATTTTCATGTGCAGCCAGTTTTAGATAATTAAATTGAATTAACCACAGAGGAGGGGTTCCCAAAGTGAGGGGCATGTCCCCTTGGAGGGTCACACACTGCTGCCTGTAAACGGGAATCAGAACAGAAGTTCAAAAGCCCTAAAATCTCCTGATCTGTTTCATCAAGGCCAAAAAGACTCAGTTTGGCTACAGACCACAGTTCTAGTGTTGTTTCATTCTAAAGACCTGGGCCCATATTCATAAAGCACCCTAAGGCTAATTCAAATTCCTCAGCTTCTTATTTATAGGGGAGGTGATGGTCTAGTGGTTAAGGTGTCACCTATTGCTCCCGGTGTGTAGTGAGCGCCTTGTATGGCAGCACCCTGACATCGGGGTGAATGTGAGGCATAATTGTAAAGCACTTTGAGCGTCTGATGGAAAAGCGCTATATAAATGCAGTCCATTTATTTCTTAAAATTTTCTCTTGGTAAGTTAAAAGTTATTCACAAACAATGGGAGAGTGTCTCCAAACGTTTGACCATTTGTGTAACTTCAGTTGTCGGAATAGTTGTACGTTTCTTTTCACTTCATCTGATTTGCTTGGGATCACCATCAGTGGATACAGGAGTTTCTGAAGCAACTCCAGATATAATGAAAATGAGGCGTCAAACCGCTGACCTTCTTGCTGGAGGTGAGTGTACTGATCACTTCTGCAACTAATTTCATGAATTATCAGTAGTTGGGTAAAAAAAAACACATTAAAAACAAAAACACTTGTTTTGGGTGTTTAAAATAGACAGATTAGTGTGGACATGATGGTAAAACAGAGATAGTTCCCTGTTTTTAATAATCGCTGGATTAGTGTTTCTGTTCGTGTACTGGTGACTGGTGGAGAGGTTCAGGTGTGAGATGTGAGGGAGCTGGGTGGATTTCTAATTTTCTCTGTTAGTTTGCTTTTGAGCAAAGTCTCAGAAAGCCCTAAATTAAAAAAAAAGAACTTGGAGCACCACAAGCTTATGAATTAAATATTAATTTGTAATGTTCTATAGTTGTACAAGTTTGGTTTTGTTGTACCTCACTGCCTAAATATGATTGGTTTTCCAGGATAAATATCCTCAAAGTCCCATAAATCTTTCAGGGTCCACATAAAAACTGAATTCAACTTAGTTTGTTTATGCAGAGACAAATTATAACACAAATTATCTCAAAGTGCTATACACGAGGAACTTCAGCAAAAACTGAGGCTGAAACAGCTTCTGTGACATAAGTTGGAAACTCCATCCTGATCTCTCTGTCAGACACGCCCACTGAGGCACCCACTTTATCGGAGGAATATACGTATCCTCTTCAAAAGGAAAGGGGGTGTGGCAAGCGTGGCTTCCTTCATTTAAAGTTAAAGAGGTGAAAATTGAAAGGTTATATATTTAATTAAATTTCTGATCTATCACCTCAGTGACACGGGGCATTTTTATTCTTAAGTCATGTGAGGAACTTAGCATTACAACACTGGAAAATTTTGGGTCAAAGGAGCAGTTACTTAGAGGCTCAAGTGAGGAGTGTCACTTGCATTGGGAGGGAGCATGACCTATGACATTTTGTAAATGCGACATGTTCCCTTGTGCCTGATCCAGCACGCACTTGCCTTAGTGTTTACTGCCCACACTTTACCTTACTGCGGCAGATAGATGGTTACTTACTTTCAAGAGGTGTGGTTGGACTGGTTGTCTGTTTGGGTGGTTGCCATCCAGAACCCAAGGCAGTAAAGTGGACATTCTGACATCTTGTACTGTACATCCAGAAAGTAATCACAGCATTGCACTTTTTTTTCACAGTTTTTTATGTTACAGCCTTATTCCAAAATAGATTCCCCTCAAAATTCTACACACAATACCCCATAATAACAATGTGAAAAATTTTTGTTGTATTTTTGTTTAGGTTTTTGCACATTTATTCAAAATAAAAACTAAGAAATCACATGCACATAAGTATTCACAGCCTTTGCCATGAAGCTCAAAATTGAGCTCGGGTGCCTCCTGATTCCACTGATCATCCTTGAAATGCTTCTACAGCTTAATTGGAGTCCACCTGGAGTAAATCCAGTTGACTGGACATGATTTGGAAAGACACACACCTGTCTACATATAAGGTCCCACAGTTGACAGTCAGAGCACAAACCAAGCACATCTCTGGAGAGATCTGAAAATGGCTGTGCACTGACGCTCCCCATCCAACCTGATGGAGCTTGAGAGGTGCTGCAAAGAGGAATGGACCAAACTGCCCAAAAATAGGTGCACCAAGCTTGTGGCATCATATTCAAGAAGACTTGAGGCTGTAATTGCTGCCAAAAGGGCATCAACAAAGTGCTCAGCAAAGGCTGTGAATACTTCTGGATGTGTGATTTTTTTTTTTATTTTTTTTAAGTTTTTAATTTTTAATGAATTAGCAAAAATAAATAAATCAAATAAAAAACCTTTTCATGTTGTCATTATTGGGTGTTGTGAGTAGACATTTGAGGGAAAAAATGAATTTACTCCATTTTGGAATAAGGCTGTAACAAAACATGGGAAAGTGAAGTGTTTCTACATGCACTGTATTTGTTCTCCAGTGTCTGAGCATCCCTACAGATGATGTGGTTTTGGAATCCTTTGAGTCTCTGTAAGTTAGGAGAGTAAGACATTATGACTGTGCCTTCAACATGTGTCTTCATAGGACAGCATTGCCAAAGTGACGTGCATGGCATGGGCTCCAGATAATACCAAGTTTGCTGTCTGCACCATTGACAGAGTGGTGTTGCTCTTTGATGATCATGGAGAAAAGAAGGACAAGTTCTCCACAAAGCCTCTAGACTCCAAGGTAAGACAGACGGAATCAGCCGTGCCTGCGGCACCGTTCACATTTCTGGCTGAAAGGTAATGTGATCCAAAATTTTTTCATCTACGACTGCAGTTCATATTTGTAAGTTTACTAGGTCCATGTCAGTGGTTTTTATGTTTGTGGACCCATAAGGGTTAAGCAGTGGTCACCTCACAGTGTGTACCTCTACTGTGAAATTATGAGTAGCGTTGAGTATCACACCTTTCCTCAGCTCCATGCCACAGTCTTATGTATTGATGCCCGTGAGTAAACATAATTTAATCTCCTTAAAATATCTTTTTTTCCATTTTAATTTTACTGTATGTTTTACATCTGAATGAAGAACAGACATGACATCAGTCTTTACATCATTTAAAATGTTTTCAAAGGTTTGGAGTTGATTTCTCAGCCTGAATACTACATATTTGCTTCCGTTATCTGCAGGTTCTTTTTGTCTTAAATGGGGCAGCGCAGTCTCGTTTGAACCCTGCGTGATATTCCACGATGTGACCACTTAATGGGGACAGTTGTTCCCGATGCACAATATATACACAGCATAACTTCGCATGGAAAAATTATGTACTGTTTTGTTTTTGGCTGCAATCACCAAAGCAGTTGCGAAAAGTGTTTTTCAGTTCCCATTGGAAAAGGGAAGACGAGGCAAATGGGATACGTCTGTTGTGTGTTGGGGGGTTTGGCTGGACATTTTGGTGTTGTTTTCTTTTCTTTGCTCTCCAGGTGGTATGCAAACTGGTTTTTGTCTGTGGAGAAGGTGCTGGCAGAAGAGTCCTTCACCCTCATCAGCATTATTAGCTGCACCTGTGGATGATGCTCACGTGTAAACTTAAAGACTTTCAGCTGAAGCAGATAATGAGATGGTGTTCTGCATTTAAGCCATGAGTGATTCGAGCAGAATTGCCGGGAACTCGACCTTGTGACGTTAGTTTGTGAGACGCTGAGGACCGCGCCTGGGTTGACACATCGTGCCTGTGAAGGAGGACGGGTGAGGGACACATGCTGTCAGCACACATCAGAGGTGATGATTGTCTGAATAAGTGTTAACAGTAATTTGGTATTTTGTTACGCAGTATATTCGAACATTGATGAGAATTATGCAGCTCGCTTCTCACTGCCGTGGCATACGGAATGATGATCCTCCACCTGTTGTGAGAGGCTGCTCATTTACATAAAGCTTAAATTCAGACCTGAATGTGTTGCTGATAGTGTGTGCCTTTGAAGGATATTTGTTGTAGCTGTTGACTTACCTCACCTTTTCCATCCTTCACAGAGTCAGTTTGTCGTGTCCACCTGGGGGGTGTTCGGCGGTGAGTCTGGGTCCAGAAGCGTCGGGCTTCGATCCATTTGGGCGCTGGAGAGCGCGCCGTCCTTCACCTCGCCAGACAAACCGCACATTTATGTTGTACACAATTATTGCACAAAAGGGAAATAAATTTGTTTTGTTTTTGGAACCGCTTTCTGGTTATTTAGCGCTGGGTTCAGTCAGACGCTGGTCCGCTCCTCAACTCGCGTCTGCACATAACGTCGTGTCGGTAAGTGTTGGCCTACACAACTAACCAGAGTAGCTGTGTTCTTTCGCCTGCAAAACCATCTCGATACGTTTGAGCTCCAGGTCATAAACAAACCACAACACATGTCCACTTCCGCACAACATCGTCACTTTTTCTTTGTATTTTCACTTTGTGTGTAATTTGCCCCAAATCTCAGAGAAAGTGCTGTGCTTTTGTCTCCAGCAGTAGAGAAAATATGCCATATGCATCATATTTTACCCTTTTAGCGGCCGCTCTCAAACGAGACTGCGCTGCGAGATTAAACTACACTTAAAGTAAGCTAGAGTGTGATCTTTCTGATAAATTATCCTGAGATAAATTGTGTATTAAATAAAACTGTCATCCCATGTCAAGGACACATTTTTGTACTTGAAGTCCTTTTCTTTTTCAAAAGCACAATACGATAACCGGGTGTCAGGTGGTCCAGACGTGCTCCTGATCCAGATAATGACTTTCTTTCATGTGTATGCTTGTTGCTCACGATGACTTTGCAGGTGGAGTTGTAATATTTCTCTGTATTTTGTGCTTTGCTAAGTATGGAAAACAGAGCTATGTTATCAATGACATGGCCTTCTCACCGGACTCCACCAAAATCGCCATCGCCCAGTCAGACAACGTCATCTTTGTCTACAAATTAGGAGTTGATTGGTAATGTCCACTGGCTCGTTTTAAGTTTTAATGTTAAATATTTGTTATGGTGATGCATCTGATCGTTTTGTCTTCTCTTTTAGGTCTGACAAAAAAAGCATTTGCAATAAATTTCTTCAGACAGTAAGTTAGCATAAAGATCTGTGCTGAGGCTATTTATATCATGTTTATGGAGATGTTCAGTGAGAGGCCTCTGTAGGCCATCTATCCAGATACTGACATCATTTGCATCAAGCCAGAGTTCAATAATAAAATCACACCACATCCACTGAGCGACCTCTGAGACCTACCTCCTGCCAGATACACAAAGGAGCAGGTTTGCCAGGTGGAGCTGGAAAAGTGTGGTTAGAGTATCGGCCTCCCCAAGCCTTTGACATTCACTGTAGTTCAAATTAGAATTCCTGAAAAAATTGTTGGTGTTATTTGGTGTATTTTCTATTAAAATTTCCCAAATATTCATTGATGAACTTTCAGAGTGAGCAAGCATCTTTTTAATGACACCAAACAATTATGAGAGCCTGACCGACAATTTTGCCAATGTGAAAACTTTTACTTTATCAAATGAACAATGCAGAAAAACACTTTGGCTGTTGGAAATATGTCATTCCATAGTTTGTACAGCAGAGGGTGGTCAGACAGCATTGTTTACCATGCTGTCAAGCATGGTCAGGACCCCATCACCCCTTGGTCACATTAGCTACAAGCAATAGAAGCAAAGCAACCAGCTGCCAATTAATTTTAATCAGCGTGGATGTTTTACAACAAGAGACAAGTGGTCATTGTGTCACCCGCTAGGCCTGGCCAAAATAGACTAGAGGTCTATTTGATGCAAATGCTGAGTGATGCGTCACCGCAACTGCCAATCTGAATAAAAGCAGTGTGGCACCAACATGACATACTTTGGTTGGTTGTTGGTTATATTTATAGTTATAGTAAAGTTCATGTTTAAACAGTAAAACATCAAGGCTCTATTAAATTTCTTTGTCATAAGGGTTTAATAACAAAATGTTAGGAATCATTGGCATTTTGTATGTATACATTCTAATGGCTCCTGGTCCATGTCATGCAGTTTGCCATGAGGAATGTCAGAGAAATGTGGAGGCATTGTTAAAAGGAATTGATCGTGTCTGTAGCATTGGATGGTGATGGACTATCTAATGCAAGTAATTAGTGCAATAGAACAACGTGCAATAAACTTCAGCACTTTAGCATCTGGCACTTTTCTCAGCACTTTAAATAGTTTAATGTGTCCGTGTTGTCATCGTAATGTATTTCCTGATTTTAGTCTAGATTTTAATTCTTGTGTTTAATGTGATTTGTGTCCTTTTGTAAATTGTTCTCTGCCCTGTGAAGTGATAATGTAGTGCAACGCCTAAGACAAATTTCCCTAATGGGACAATACAGTTTACCTTGACCTTGACTGAAAAATTTGGAACCACTTCTCAAATGGAGCTGGTTCTCAATTTCCACTGGAAGCTGTATGGCAATAAACTGTGATAAATCCACTGAGTTGCAGAAAAACTAGCAACATGTACTCATGGAACACAAACCTTGATCTTCAAAATGTGTGTGTTGTATGTTGTGTATTAACAGGGTCAGTGCCTGTGTTGTGTCTGTCTGGCTTCAGAGTGGTTTTGGACTTAAAGTCACCAGTGAGGGATTTAAATTTGTTTACATGAATTATTTAGACAGCAGGACTCCAACAGATCCTTAAAAAATCTTAAAAAGCATTGAATTGTTCATCTAAAATAAGGCCTTCAGTCAGTTTTTCAGAAGTCTTAAAAATGGCAAGACATCAGAAGTAGAATTTTATTCATGCTTTCATCTGACATGGTAAATAAAAATATCAAAAATATATAGCAGTAATTTTTTTATTAAATAATTTAGAGGAAACCTCTCAGAGCACAACTCAAAGCAAGAGTGGAACCAAGAAATCACTGTTTGTTTGTTTTTGTTTGTTTGTTTTTGGAACCATCAGAGCATAGACATATTTATCTACTGAGGCGTAACTTATGAGAATACATGGGGAAGGGTAAATTGAAAGAAAATGTCATTTTTGACATTAAATTTGTTGCCTGTGAAGCAGCAGCAGCCGTTGTTATTGATGCCCTGATCGTGTTATTCTGTTCCCCGTGTTGCAGTGTACTGTGACCTGCTTGCTTTGGCCTACAGAGAATTCAATTGTTCTTGGAGCAGTTGATGGCAAGGTAGGTCACCAAAAATCCAGCTGCTTACCGAAAACCAAATATGTTAACTTTAGAACGGTATTATGTCTTTTGTAAAAAGAAAGTTCTCTCAGCTTTATTTATTTATTTTTCTTGGCTCGAGGTTGCCACAGTGGATTTGATATGGATCTGCACGTTGATTTGGCACAGGTTTTACGCCGGATACTCTTCCTGTGCCACCTCCACATTATTTGGGGAATGGTCACGGGGGGTCTTGAACTGGGAACCTTCTGTTTAGGAAGCACTGACCACTTGGTTACTGTTATGTCATCACTACATTTATGTAAATACTTGCAATGACCAACTGCATAGTAAACAAAATGTAAATTGTATCTTAGAAACAGCTATGTCTCAATTTAGGGCTCCAGTGATCGAAAGCTGCATTTGTTGACTCATAGTGGTGTGACAGGCTCCTTGGAATGCAGTTGATGAATGCAGCCTCCTTTCCCCAAAAATGAAAGTTACAGTGGGGTAAAAAAGTATTTAGTCAGTCCCTGATTGTGCAAGTTCTCCTACTTAGAAAGATGAGAGAGGTCTGTAATTTTCATCATAGGTACACTTCAACTATGAGAGACAAAATGAGAAAAAAAATCCAGGAAATCACATGGTAGGATTTGTAAAGAATTTATTTGTAAATTATGGTGGAAAATAAGTATTTGGTCAATAACAAAAGTTCAACTCAGTACTTTGTAACATAATCTTTGTTGGCAATGACAGTGGTCAAACATTTCCTGTAAGTCTTCACCAGTTTTGCACACACTGTAGCTGGTATTTTGGTCCATTCCTCCATGCAGATCTCCTCTAGAACAGTGATGTTTTGGGGCTGTCGATGGGCAACACAGACTTTCAACTCCCTCAACAAATTTTCTATGGGGTTGAGGTCTGGAGACTGGCTAGGCCACTCCAGGACCTTGAAATGCCTTTTACAGAGCCACTCCTTCATTGCCCGAGCGGTGTGTTTGGGATCATTGTCATGCTGGAAGACCCAGCCACGTTGCATCTTCAATGCTCTCACTGATGGAAGGAGGTTTTGGCTTAAAATCTCATGATACATGGCCCTGTACTCGTACATTCTTCTCTTAACACGGATCAGTCGTCCTGTCCCCGTTGCAGAAAAACAGCCCCAAAGCATGATGTTTCCACCCCCATGCTTCACAGTAGATATGGTTTTCTTGGGATGCAACTCATCATTCTTCTTCCTCCAAACATGACTAGTTGAATTTTTACTAAAAAGTTCTATTTTGGTTTCATCTGACCACATGATGTTCTCCCAATCATCTTCTGGATTATCCATATGCTCTCTGACAAACTTCAGACGGGCCTGGACATGTCCTGGATTAAGCAGGGGGACATGCCTGGCACTGCAGGATTTGAGTCCCTCTCTGCATGGTGTGTAACCTTTGTTACTTTGGTCCCAGCTCTCTGCAGGTCATTCATCAGGTCCCTCTGTGTAGTTCTGGGATTTTTGTTCACCGTTGACATGATCATTTTGACCCCACGGGATGAGATCTTGCTTGGAGCCCCAGATCGAGGGAAACCCTTGAGCATCCAGCTGTTAATTAACAAAACTGGCAACAAATGTGGAAACATGAAGTAGATTTACCAGTTTCAGAATCATGAATGCAAGCTGGAGTTTCAAAGGCAGCGTCTGTCTCTGGTTGTAGATTTGTTGTTTCTGTTACTCTCCACCATCCAGGTGCTATTAGTGTTATTTCCCCCGGAAATGTGTTGTAGTTGGTGAGATGTTGTCATCATTTGTCTGCTGCTGATACGAACGTGTAAAAGGTGCGAGCAGGTCAGTGTGACTGACTGAGAGTCTGATGATTGATCACATGGCTGACCGTAGTGCCCGTGTGGTTAAAATAAGGTCCAGGCTGTAACTGATAAGTGACATTTTTTAAATTTTATTGCAGTTTGTGTTAATGTTTCTGATGTGTTTCACAGGTTCGTGCTGGCAACGTACCTACAAACAAGACAGCAACACTCTTCCGCACAGAGTCCAGTGTTATCTCACTGACATCCAAGTAAATACGTCTTCAAATGGTTTGTCAGCTGCTTTAGGTTGTGCAGGAATTCACCAAATGCTAAACAATGTTTCAGTCCATCAGAATCATTTCATAAAGGCTCATCGTTGGTCAACGGTAGCTGCAAGCAGAGTTTTTTCTTTTCTTGTTCTCAGTCTTTCTGGTAAAGGCATCCTGTGTGGTCATGCTGATGGAACAGTTGCCCGTTACTTTTTGGAAGATGAAGGATCAGGAGAGTCTCAGGTACCTGTTATTTTGTCAGGGTGGAATGATTGTATAGCACATTTCATTAATGATTCTAAAAAACAAGAACTGAGTGCACAAGTTTGAATTCCTTTTGGATCTTCTCTAATCCATCACAGTCAAAATATACATACAGGCTTAAATATATACATACACTCCCACTAATTTTAGTTAAATGTCCCTCAGCAGGCTACACCTCAACCAGATGCTTTTGGTCGCCATCGACAAGTTTCTGGCATAATTCCGGCTGGATATATGACCACTCTTGGCAGAACTGGTAGAGTTCAGTTAAACTGGTTGGTTTCCTGGCACAAACCAGCTTTTAAGCATCCACAAATTTTTAAAAGGGTTGAAGTTGGGGCTTTTGAAAGGCCATTACAGAAGCTTAACGTTATCCAGTTTTATCCAACCCACAACCAGTTTTGTTGTGTGATTGGAACATACAATTATGGACAAGTTTCAACTGTCAAGCTGTTGATTTGAGGTGACATTGAAGAATTTGGAGGTAGTCCTCCTCCTTCATTATTCCATCCACAATTTTCAGTCGAGCTTGAGGGTGTTGGTTTTGGAGCAGGGGCTTTGTTCTTGGTCAGCATCCTCTCAGTCTGTGGCAAAAGAATAGTTCAGTATAGATCATTAAAAGCCCCAAATTACCATGATTAGTGTATATAAACATACAATGTGTTTTCTTTGCTGCTGTATGTATTTTGCAGATGTTCATAATGTTGTAATAATGATTATCTTCAGTCACAGTGCATTCTTTTCTTCAGCCCCTGGCAGGTGTTAATCAAGGAAAAAAATATGCACATAAATTAATCAGCAGTCTAAATATATTAATTATAGCCTAATAAATAATACTTTGTGCGCACAAATTGTCGAATTTTTGCTCCTGATTAATCATTTATTTGCACAAAGTAGCAGCCTGAGGTATTCTGGAAGTGAGATAAAGTCACTGTAAAGTTGCTCTTATATTCCAGTTTGCCTCTCAGAGCGACTTAGATCACGTTTTCCCCACAGCTGAGGTTCATTCCATTAGTGAAAACTTTCTTTTCCCCACAACATCCTCACTGTATGTGACATAGGGTAAGCTGCTGCAGCACCCATGCCCGCCCTACGCCCTGGCATGGGGCGCAAAAGAGCATCATGGTGGGTGGCTGCGACAAGAAGGTGGTGGCCTACGACAGAGAGGGTCACGTCCTGCAGATTTTTGATTACGGCCGTGATCAGACAGAGAAGGAGTTCACCGTCGCCGTCACCAGCCCCAGCGGCCAGTCCGTCGTGTTCGGCAGCTACAATCGGTCAGTGCAGTTTATTTTAACAGTTTGGAAACAGAGGCACACGAAAAAGAATTAGCATTGTTGCATATTGCATGTTGATGATAAGTGTTACTTTTTTTTTTTTTTTTTGGCAGGTTACGGGTATTTAATGGTCTTCAAGGAAGGGGCTGTGGGAAGAAGCCAAACCAAAAGAGATTCCAAACCTGTACACAATCACCAGCTTGGCCTGGGAAGAAAGATGATCTCGTCTCTGTGCTGTAAAGACCGCCACTGCTGTCGTATTATTGATAGCATGTTGTGGTTTTTTCTGACATGTGATTCCACAGTAATGCAGGAAATATGATGGAGTGAGGATGAAATGTTATTATTATTACTATTATTATGATCTTTCTTTCTTTATTTTTTGTTGATAGACTCAAAGTCTATTATAAAAACCACAAAGCCATAAAAACCAAAAAAAAAAATTGTCATATTTCCACCGGGGTTAAAGTATCACACTGTAACTAGGATTCAACAGCAAGATGATGATAGTGTTCTTAGAAAAATTCAGTCGACACATAAAGTTATTTATCAAGTTTCACAATAAAACCTGAAACCTGTAACTCCTGCAGTAGAAAACAAATGGCTTCCACCACACTAGGTTTTTTTTAAAGTAATACCCCGAGTCAACCTGAAGCTTCTGCATGCTCACCTTTTTAAACGTGGACCTATAGTGGGGCGGGGATAGAGAGGCCTACAGCATACTTATTTATCTTAACTGACGTGAGAACATATGGAATTTCTTGCCAGCATGTTATCTCCAGTGTATAAACACATGCTACTGTCTCATGTCGTCATCATCAGACATTTAATGTGTATAATTAGGAATGAAAATCTCAGTTTTTTTGGCCGTTGCATGGGTCGTTTTTGAGATCAGTGATCAGTTGAAAGCGGTAAGAAGCGTTCCTTGGTGGAATTTTTTTTTTTTTTTTTTCATCAGCCACTTGGGCAGATAATAAGGGTTTTGGAGCCGTTAGCGCACTCCTTTTTCTCTTATTGTTTTCCTGCTAAACTTTAAAGAGCATATGCCTTTGAGTATATTTACCTTTTATGTTAAAACTGACTTGTATGGTCTTCTGAAACAGTTGATAGTTGTATTTTCGGTGGTGGGCACAGTTCCGCTATCCACTGACCGCTACTTATCGAAACTAATGTTTCATAATCGGATTAGCTTTTCAGATAACTTTGAAAACCATCAGCGGACCAATTAGCTTCCGATAAATTTAGGTCCGATAATTTTTAGACTGCGGACATATTTTTGCAGGCATAGTTAATAAAGCTTAACAGTTAAAAACATTTGTGAAGTCTGAAATCAAAGATTTTAGTGCCTGCCTGCTACATGTTTTGTAGTAGAGAGACAGCTCTGTCCTCTGCAGACAGAGGATAGAGCTGGTTACAGGAGAGAAAGGAAGCGAGAGAGGCGGAAAAAAGATAATTGCTCTTTACACCATTCAGACTCGCCGCCATATCACGCAAGTCATCAACGGGCACACAGTTTTAACTTAGGGTTAAAATTTTAATCAAACTAATTCCGGACAAGTTATTTAAATTAAATATTTGTTCCATTGAAAGAATGTAAAAACATTTATTTGTTTTATATAACGGCTAAAATAGATCCTTGTCATTTGATATTTCATTAATTTATAAACAACAGAAAAGGGACTTACATTTTGGTGTTACACTGCTGCTAAAGTCCAGATTGTGACATGTAGTCCAGTGATGCAGTGCACTGACTTTGGAATTCCATAAAAAAAGACTTTGTGTAGTTCCTCAGTGCAGCCAAAAATCACGTCAGCTTTTCAGATGAACAGCTGAACAGCTCTTAATGCATCTAGATGGCTTACAGCGGAGTGGATTTTGTGTGTGTGTTACAAGAATTAGCACCATCAGTTAGCTCAATAAAATCGTCGTCTTGCTTGTGTCGTTGTCCCACTCTCACACAACCGGGTCGGCGCTTGTGCGCGCGTGTACTACAAAAAAAAGACTGTACTTCCTCAGTGCAGCGGGAAAAAAAACCCACGTCAGAAATTAGTCCATCTTTTCATTCTAGCTTCCTGCTAACAGCCTCCAGACAGCGCAGTGGATTTGTTTTGCAATGCAACACAAATGGGACAGATAATCCATGTCATGTGACATACAAAGCACCAATCACATGACACGGATCCACTCAGCCGTTATATAATAAATATTAATAAGAGTGTCACCAATCATACAACCACTTTTACATCATCTTAATTGTTCAGATAAATCATTCATTTATACCTTGAAGAGAGCTAGTGATTGTAAACCCCCCCCCACACACACACATACATTAAGAGTGGAAACATTGCTTCTTAGCGGAGCAGTACGCCATGTTCTTATGCCTTTTTGTCTTTGTTTCACAAACAGTTCGTAAGCAATTAAAAACCTTAGAGGTGTCAATAAAACCAATTAAGACCGAAGAGTTTTTATCTCCGGTGCAGTTCCACAACCTTTTTCAAAGCATAGGTACATAAATCAGCAACATGTTTAGTCTTAAAGCCAAACTGGTTTTCTGTGGTACAAATATAATCATGCAGACAATCTAACAAAATCCTATCCAGGACTTCTGATGCCATACCGACTAGTGCAATTAATTATCTAATAATTATCTAAGCTCCAAACCTTCCCAACTTTGTCCTTGACAACTGGCACTAGAATAATGAACAACAAAGCGTCTGGTAACAGTCCAGGAGACAAAAAATAAATAAACAAATAAACCTTTTACATAAATATGAGGTCTGTTCTTCTGTTACTGCCACCAGATGATGACAAGCCAGTGTCAAACTCTAGTATGCACACATATTTCTTAAATGTTTTAAGAGTAAAGGTTTTGTGTTATTGATTTTTGTGTGCATTTTGCCTTTCTGTGTGTTTTTCATAGGGAACATTGTGTGGCGGAGTGGAGTTGTTTGATTGCTGCCTGCGGCGATCCATCTATAAACAAGTTTGATTAATTACGTTGGCCTGAGCCAGGTAGAGAGAAACACCACACATGCACGCATGCACACAGGAACATGAGTCCAAGATTAAGCTTTACCACTAAAACATATTTTAATAGCTCCAAAATGAGTTAGCACTGGACAGAACAAAGGACAAAATCAGCAATACCATCTGTTTTTGGTGTAACAGTCCTAGGCCAGAAGGCTATGTAAAAAAAAAAAAAAAAAAATATATATATATAAAGAAATTACAGTTTTTAAGTTATTTAAATCCCAAAAAAGCCACAAGCACTATCTCCATTTCACATTTACATATTGGATGAGAAAATTTAGATTATTGCAGGAAACATGACAATTTTATTATTATTATTGTACTAAATTCTTTAGAGCAGTTAGTCCTTATCCGAATGATTGAACCCCTGATTAAGTACAAAATTTAAAATATGTTCATAAATAAATGCCAATTAACCAATTTCATGCAATAAGAATACAGAAAATGTGTAAATTTAATGACCAACAAGAAAAGCTTTCATACTGTGAAATTAAAAACAGACATAAAATGTATATCGCACGCCTCCTGGCACACTTTGATTCATTGTTTAAGACAGGTCTGGCGATGGATACATGAACATTTCCAAGTCCCTGAATACGTCTTGGACTTTGTTTCTGTCAGTCTTTAAGAAATCCAAACAGTGTTGTACTCTGCATGGTAAATATGTCTGATGTGACTGTGTAAAAATGAGACTAGTGAGGGAAGCCACAAATCAAATCAAATCAATTTTATTTATATAGCGCCAAATCACAACAAACAGTTGCCCCAAGGCGCTTTATATTGCAAGGCAAAGCCATACAATAATTACGTAAAAACCCCAATGTTCAAAACGACCCCCTGTGAGCAAGCACTTGGCGACAGTGGAAGGAAAACTCCATTTTAACAGGAAGAAACCTCCAGCAGAACCAGGCTCAGGGAGGGGCAGTCTTCTGCTGGGACTGGTTGGGGCTGAGGGAGAACCAGGAAAAGACATGCTGTGGAGGGGAGCAGAGATCAATCACTAATGATTAAATGCAGAGTGGTGCATACAGAGCAAAAAGAGAAAGAAACACTCAGTGCATCATGGGAACCCCCCAGCAGTCTAAGTCTATAGCAGCATAACTAAGGGATGGTTCAGGGTCACCTGATCCAGCCCTAACTATAAGCTTTAGCAAAAAGGATTTAAGCCTAATCTTAAAAGTAGAGAGGGTGTCTGTCTCCCTGATCTGAATTGTTAGCTGGTTCCACAGGAGAGGAGCCTGAAAGCTCTCATTCTACTCTTACAAACCCTAGGAACTACAAGTAAGCCTGCAGTCTGAGAGCGAAGCGCTCTATTGGGGTGATATGGTACTATGAGGTCCCTAAGATAAGATGGGACCTGATTATTCAAAACCTTATAAGTAAGAAGAAGAATTTTAAATTCTATTCTAGAATTAACAGGAAGCCAATGAAGAGAAGCCAATATGGGTGAGATATGCTCTCTCCTTCTAGTCCCCGTTAGTACTCTAGCTGCAGCATTTTGAATTAACTGAAGGCTTTTCAGGGAACTTTTAGGACAACCTGATAATAATGAATTACAATAGTCCAGCCTAGAGGAAATAAATGCATGAATTAGTTTTTCAGCATCACTCTGAGACCCTTTCTAATTTTAGAGATATTGTGCAAATGCAAAAAGCAGTCCTACATATTTGTTTAATATGCGCATTGAATGACATATCCTGATCAAAAATGACTCCAAGATTTCTCACAGTATTACTAGAGGTCAGGGTAATGCCATCCAGAGTAAGGATCTGGTTAGACACCATGTTTCTAAGATTTGTGGGGTCAAGTACAATAACTTCAGTTTTATCTGAGTTTAAAAGCAGGAAATTAGAGGTCATCCATGTCTTTATGTCTGTAAGACAATCCTGCAGTTTAGCTAATTGGTGTGTGTCCTCTGGCTTCATGGATAGATAAAGCTGGGTATCATCTGCGTAACAATGAAAATTTAAGTAATGCTGTCTAATAATACTACCTAAGGGAAGCATGTATAAAGTGAATAAAATTGGTCCTAGCACAGAACCTTGTGGAACTCCATAATTAACCTTAGTCTGTGAAGAAGATTCCCCATTTACATGAACAAATTGTAATCTATTAGATAAATATGATTCAAACCACTGCAGCGCAGTGCCTTTAATACCTATGGCATGCTCTAATCTCTGTAATAAAATTTTATGGTCAACAGTATCAAAAGCAGCACTGAGGTCTAACAGAACAAGCACAGAGATGAGTCCACTGTCTGAGGCCATAAGAAGATAATTTGTAACCTTCACTAATGCTGTTTCTGTACTATGATGAATTCTAAACCATGATTGAAACTCTTCAAATAGACCATTCCTCTGCAGATGATCAGTTAGCTGTTTTACAACTACCCTTTCAAGAATTTTTGAGAGAAAAGGAAGGTTGGAGATTGGCCTATAATTAGCTAAGATAGCTGGGTCAAGTGATGGCTTTTTAAGTAATGGTTTAATTACTGCCACCTTAAAAGCCTGTGGTACATAGCCAACTAATAAAGAATAGATTGATCATATTTAATCGAAGCATTAATTAATGGTAGGGCTTCCTTGAGCAGCCTGGTAGGAATGGGGTCTAATAGACATGTTGATGGTTTGGAGGAAGTAACTAATGAAAATAACTCAGAACAATCGGAGAGAAAGAGTCTAACCAAATACTGGCATCACTGAAAGCAGCCAAAGAACGATATGTCTTTGGGATGGTTATGAGTAATTTTTTCTCTAATAGTTAAAATTTTATTAGCAAAGAAAGTCATGAAGTCATTACTAGTTAAAGTTAAAGGAATACTCGGCTCAATAGAGCTCTGACTCTTTGTCAGCCTGGCTACAGTGCTGAAAAGGAACCTGGGGTTGTTCTTATTTTCTTCAATTAGTGATGAGTAGTAAGATGGCCTAGCTTTGCCATATAGAGCAACAGACTCTTTTTCCAGGCTAAGTGACGATCTTCTAAATTAATGAGACGCCATTTCCTCTCAACTTACGGGTTATCTGCTTTAAGCTGCGAGTTTGTGAGTTATACCACAGAGTCAGGCACAAGACACCCATCTCAACTCTGAAGGAGATTTCAGCTTCCGTGGTTGTGATTGGAGAAACTGAATAGTGCTGCGGTTTGCCACAAGGCACATGGAAGATTCAAACCTAGATTTCATCTTTTTTTCTTTTCGTAAGAACACGTGTCTGCTCCACTCCCCCGTGACTGTGCGGGATTGTTGATTTCAGTTTAATTACTGATATTAATTCATTTCAGAAATACAAACTGGGTTTCCATCTCTTCTTCTTCTAGTGATAGTGAGGAACCTGTCCACAGGAACCCGGGTGGTCCTGAAGTCCTACTATGGTTATGAGATCGAAGAAATCAAAATTCTGGGTAAAGATCGGTACCTGGTGGCTCACACCTCTGACACGCTTCTGCTGGGGGATCTGGTGGCGAATAAACTGAGTGAGGTAACAAATGACCACACATTAAAGAAGCTACACGTGGCCACACTGTGAGCAGCTGTGCCTCTGTACTTGAACCGTGGCCTTGATGCTGCTGCATCCCTTTCAGGTTCCGTGGCCCAGTTCTGGAGGCCATGAAAAGTTCTTTTTGAAAGCACAGCTGTAAGTATAAACAAGGGGTCTGCAGATTAAAAAAGGTGATGTGAGGATTTGAAGTATCTCCTGTGCCTGTTTATCATGTTTAAATCAAATCAAATGAAATCAGTTTTATTTATATAGCGCCAAATCACAACAAACAGTTTCCCCAAGGTGCTTTATATTGCAAGGCAAAGCCATACAATAATTACGGAAAAAACCCCAATGGTCAAAACGACCCCCTGTGAGCAAGCACTTGGCGACAGTGGGAAGGAAAAACTCCCTTTTAACAGGAAGAAACCTCCAGCAGAACCAGGCTCAGGGAGGGGCAGTCTTCTGCTGGGACTGGTTGGGGCTGAGGGAGAGAACCAGGAAAAAGACATGCTGTGGAGGGGAGCAGAGATCAATCACTAATGATTAAATGCAGAGTGGTGCATACAGAGCAAAAAGAGAAAGAAACACTCAGTGCATCATGGGAACCCCCAGCAGTCTAAGTCTATAGCAGCATAACTAAGGGATGGTTCAGGGTCACCTGATCCAGCCCTAACTATAAGCTTTAGCAAAAAGGAAAGTTTTAAGCCTAATCTTAAAAGTAGAGCTTTAAAGTTAAAGTTTACAGCTGTACTATGACACTATTTGTTAAAGTAAGTGCAGTGTGCTTTGCTCCGTAGACGCTGTGGACCTTACAGCTTGTAGATGATATATTTTCTGGCCATGAAGCCCTTTTCCGATCAGTTCTGTTTGTGTTGTGAAGCACGTTTTATGTTTTCAGGTCTGTATGATTTTAATGCTGGCGAGCTGAGCCTGGTGGAGTACGGTAAAAGTGAAGTTCTGGGGACAGTCAGAACTGAATTTATGAACCCTCACCTCATCAGGTCAGTCCAGTGAAACGCAATGAAAGGCATCAGAGGGCTGACACACACACACCACCAAAAACTTGTGGTCAAAATAACAGTAAGTAAAGATAAAAATCCTTATAATAGCTTTTATTTCCAAACACTCAAAACATTGCGAACACTGCACATTCCATTCCCAATCAAAACATGAAGAAGAATCTATCAAATTTATTACTTTGTAGAAAGTGAAGAAAAAAAAGGAATATTCAGTATTACTCTGGGATTAAGTTTTACTACATTTTTTTCAGATGCAATTTATACTTTGGAAAAATCTGGTAATTTAGGGAACAGTTACATTTAATGAATAACCCTGCTGTGTCTGATGATTTGTGGATGTTAATGCTGGATTTTACAGTGATAAATTGATTTTTACTGTAAACTGGATATTTGCGACTGTAATCCAGCATTAACGTCTGCAAATCATCAGACACAAGGGGGTTATTCCCATTCTAATCCAATTCCATCGTTTGCACGATTTATTTTTCTGTAAGTAATTCGGTCGGTGAAGCTTACCGTATCAACAGCGTGTTCATGCCAAACTGTAAATTCTGTGAGCAGAGCCACAGATTTCTCCATCTCGTCAGCTGCATTGAGTAATTCTGTATCAGAAACCAAATCAGTAATTTCATATGATAGATTAAATTCACCCATTTCGGCATCGTCGTCGCTGCACGAGTTTCTCTTGCTCTTAGCTGACAGCGCCATTATTAACATCTGTGTAGCAACGTGTGCAGTCAGGGCACGGAGTAATACATCAAATGTGAATCGGTCAAATAGTTTGTGTTATGTGTCGGACGCAGCCCGGAGAACCGACCAGCGTTTGAAGGACCCAGTATAAAATAAGCAGAGCACGGTACAAAGGATAACAGGGTTTAATAAACATAACAGTGAGGTGAAAAAATACAAACAATAAGTGCGCGGTCTGGCGTGGCGGATTTGCGGTGTGCTCCCAGCAGCACAAAACGGTCCGGAGCCAGAACCAGTTCGGACCCAGGACCCCGCCGACACCCCCAGGTGGCCGCGACAAACCGAGTCTGTGAAAGAAGAAATCATGTGAGTCCACACTCTACACACAGAGAGAACGCTCAAAGGTGTACAACAGCAAACACTTCCTGTCTTAATTACTAATCAGCTTCCCACCCTGCAGGCATGGAATACCCTGTTCACAAAACTCCACTGCAGTGGAAGCTGATTAAACGACTACATACAGCTCAATAATATAGGTGTGAGGGACACCACATTTACTGACTGTATAAATGTTAGTCACAAATCTAAATACCTCAGGAAGTGTGCTGACGAGCGTGAGACCTCACCCCCTCCTCTTTCACAGACCATGCATCAAACCTGGACGTTCTCTGCATCCACTGATGATGAGATGGCTCTTGAGACGACGATCTCACCCGTCTGGTCACAAGGTCGAGTCTCTGGCAAATACACACTGTGTACTCCAGTCTTAAATGACCAGTTCCAATCCATGTAGATGCACCACAGCTGTGAGTCCTGACGAGCCGCAGGTGATCAGCCTCAGGTGATCAGGGTGAGGTCCTGATAAACTCAGCTACACAGCCACTCAGTCCCAAATGCAAGCCACCTGGAAGGAAAAACAAAGACAGGACAAAAGACAGAAACAAAAAGGCAGCCAGGCCCCCCCAGCCATACAACAGTTTGCCACCGTCAACGTGATATTTCATGGTCTGAAATCTCACACAATTAACCAATCAGATTTGCGGAACAATGTAATTGGATAAGAATATTTCTCTTTTCTTTTTGCCAGTAATTGTGTAATTTCATGTTTGTCCTCTAGATGGCTGTAGTGACCTGTGTAGAAATCATAGGTTTCATCGTAGGCTATGGTTTTGTAAAGCTGCCAAAAAGTCAGTGGGAAAGCAGTTAAATATAGATTTTCTAATTGTTTCCAGATGCTTGTCAGCACAGATTCTGCTGCTGTCAAACATTTGTCAGTTTGTCTGATTAATCGTTGACTTCAGTTGTTTGTGCTCAGTCCATCTGTTTCTCAGCCTCTGGATGTTTTAGAATGACAGTCTTGATCAGGGCTGCTGTGGGATTTCAAGAATGAGGAGTAACAAATGAAGCCAGTTACACTCAGCTGATGCTGTATTTATTACACTCATGGTAAAACTGCTGAATTCAGTTTTGCTTTGACTGTTGATTTGTTTGTGTGTTTAGTGTCCGTCTAAATGAGAGAAAGCAGAAAGGAAGCGAAGACAACAAGAAGCTTTCATATCTGATCGATATAAAGACCATTGCTATTGGTAAGGTGTGTGTGTGTGTGTGTGTGTGTGTGTGTGTGTGTGTGTGTGTGTGTGTGTGTGTGTGTGTGTGTGTGTGTGTGTGTGTGTGTGTGTGTGTGGTGTGTGTGTTGGTGATCACCCTCCTGATTATACACGATTGTTCTCAACTGTAAGTTGTGCTTGTCAGTAGAAATTGCTGTCCTTCTGTCTGTCCATATGTTAAACTTACACGTCCTAAACGTCAAGAACCGTAAAACTCTCAAATTGAATTTTTATATATTAGTATTGGGAGATGAACGCTCTGCCTGCCAAAAGTCATGCATTTCTGACATTTATAAATGCCTTTTTTATTGTATTTTGAGTTTCAAGTAGGAATATACAGAAGCTCTGAAATGCTCACATCGCCCTAGATGGCAACAAACTCTGCATAAAAATGTGCAGCAAGGTCTTGACTGCTTGTTCATTTGAGAAATGAGCTTTTGGCGAAAATAATTAAAATCAATGTGCAGTTGTGTCCCGGCCCTTATGGGCAGTTTACTTGTAAATATGACAAGTGGACTTCTGTCGAAATTCAACAGTTAGTCTTACCAGCAGTATTTGAGACTTTCTCAGCCAGCAGGAATTTGCAGTACTACATTAATCCAAAGTGCACCTATGTAATGTAGCCTGTAACCACCCTAAACGTAAACCAAATCGAGACCTGAGGTTTGGGTTTTTGAAGTCATAGGGTTTATACAAAGTATGTTTCAGTGACTTTGACTTTTTGACCCCAAAGTCACTAACCATCTTGGGGTCACTTTGTGTAATGCATGTACCAATTTGGTGACAATCAGGCCAGTACAGCTGAAGTTATCTCACTCAATGAAGTGTCACATGGCTGACTGACTGACTCCCTCACATCATGACGTTTAACCCACTGGCTGCACCGTGGGAGGAACACATCCACAAATCCACACAACCCTGTGGAAAGTGTGTGTGTGAATATAGTAGAAGCAGACTCTTCTTCCTTCTCTCTCCATCCCCTTCAGTGTGTGTGGTTTTGAAGTTACATGTCACTTAAAATGAGCTTGTTTGTCACTTTGTTTAGTTCCTAAAGCCTCAGTTTGGTGGCCTTCAAGGACACTACTGGTTGTGAAGGAGTCTTCATATCTGTTCAGTGTCTGTAACTGAGCTCGTCATTTATTAAAGTGAAATATTTGCAGAAATTGTCAGACTATCTGAACTGTCTGAATCTGAATGTGATCATGTTTTTCTTGGTGTCATTGTGGCACAATCAGCTGGACGTACTTTGACACCTTTGGTGATTAGTTGTGTCTGGTCTTCTCCTAGTGGACTTGGCTGCAGGCTGCAATCTGAGAACCATCAGTCACGACTCCAAAATTGATTGGCTGGAGCTCAGTGAAACGGGACGCAAACTGCTGTTCAAGGACAAGAAGCACGGGTGAGAATGAACCACAGAACTCTGAGCAAATAAAATGATGACGAAGACTTATAGAAGTGATACTGTGAGACACGTGCATTATTGATAAAGAAAACACACCATGAGTGACATCATCAGTCAGACCAAGAACTGCAGCTTTAAAGCTACAGTATGTCAGATTTAGTGCTGTGAAATTTGCAGCACCGCCAAAAGACTGAAGAGGATAAATACACATTGCTAATAGTATTATCACAAATTGCTCAAGGACGCTTTGAAAAACAAAGTGGTATAACGCGGAACCCCAGACCCTCCAGCTGGAGGACACCCACCTCCTCCGCTGAGCTCTGGTCTGAACCGAGTGGTTGACAAAGAGCCAATAAGATTTGTTATTGCTGTTCACTTAGAATTCAAGTTTCTTAAAAATCAGTCTGAACCAGATTCATGATTTCTTTTATACTTTTCTAAACTCATTTGTGAAATCTGCCCTCATGACTTTTGCCAAGCTGTGAATGTGAAACAAAGAAATCTACCATACTTAAACTGTTTGAAAACAACAAATAGACTATTAGATTAAAGAATTTAAAGCAGCGTTGTTGTGATCGGACAATGTTCAGACATTTTCATGGCAGTGTTGTTTCTTGTCTCACAATTTACTGAATTTGGTTGTTTTCTTTTGTACACTCAGTTTTTTCCCACCTCATTAAACTCTAAAGCCCATGTCACACATAGCAAGAATGTGCAGGAACCAGTTCGACACGGCAAATACTGCCTAATACGACGCAGTTGGGAGGAAAAGAGGTGTGTGGTCACCTGTGTCGGAACGCATCCAGAGAACCTCGTCCACAGCTGCATAATGGCATCCTGAGTGCATGTAGACAACAGGTGTCTGATACAGACTGCTGTTAGATGGCCATAAAAGGCGCCACTTCGCACAGCCATTGAAGAGGAGTGGACCAACATTCCACAGGTCACAATTGACAACCTGATGAACTCTATGCGAAGGAGATGTGTTGCACTGCATGAGGCAAATGGTGGTCACACCAGATACTGACTGGTATCCCCCCCCAATAAAACAAAACTGCACCTTTCAGAGTGGCCTTTTATTGTGGGCAGTCTAAGGCACACCTGTGCACTAATCATGGTGTCTAATCAGCATCTTGATATGGTACACCTGTGAGGTGGGATGGATTATCTCAGCAAAGGAGAAGTGCTCACTATCACAGATTTAGACTGGTTTGTGAACAATATTTGAGGGAAATGGTGATATTGTGTATGTGGAAAAAGTTTTAGATCTTTGAGTTCATCTCATACAAAATGGGAGCAAAACCAAAAGTGTTGCGTTTATATTTTTGTTGAGTGTAAATGTGACTGACTGGACAACATGACTAGGAGTAAATAAAAACTGAATTCAGTAATAAAAACATGAAATAAAAAGTCTTTACTTTAACAATTGATTTAAAATGGACTTTGTTTGACAGAGATTTGACATGACTAGGTACATTGTTCCATTAAAAAAGCACCGGTAAGCGAAAGAAGACTGATGAGTTTGTGTTATGGTAGCAACTGCCAAACACATTTCCCATCATGCCTGTGGAGCCAAAGCCCCGCCCCTTCGGTATCTAAGGAGACCACGCTTGTTTTCTGCTCGAGGCTTGCTTGAGCGAAGCTGAAGCTTCGAACCTTCTTGAAGCATTGTATCAGAAATTGGTTCGCTACACAAAAGGTAAAACATCTGCTTGACAAAAAGCTGTAGAACATCCAGGATAGACTTAAAATAAACAAGTTAAAAAGTGAGTAAAATGTAATCTAAATATTGGTCAATGCTAATAAAAGTTTAATTAAAATCCTTAAAATGTCGAGGTTGTCAAATTTTTATTTGTTAAAAACAATTTAGGTTTTTTCTTGTATTGCTGATATATATATATATATATTTTTTTTAGATATTTTTATCCGTGGTTCAAACTTTTTAATCGGTTTAAGAGGTTTTCCGGGAGCAAACCAAGTTTCGACGCAGTGTTCAATGGCCAAAACGATTTCAACACAAGCGTCGAAACTTCGTTGTCAGGCGTAACATCACTGTAGCCGTAATTCAAAATCCTGATTTTTATACTTGCGTCAGCAAAATTTCTCCCACATGAGTGCCTTTCAGGCTTCCGAAAATGCAGCTGAAACATATGAAGACTCTTTAACCCCGCAGGTAAGTTCAGCGACGCTGCAGCTAATGCTAACACCAGAAAGCCAAAGCAGCGATCGATTCTAACGTCGTTCTTTCGATTTGTACGAGTGTCCGATTATGCTGTAGTTAGCATTAGGTTGGTTCGTCTGCGTTAAGCACTTATTAATCTTAGTGATGCTCATGTCCGCATAATTAATAACTGTGACGTCATGATTCGGAAAATGCTGTAAAGGAATCATGACGTCATTTTCATGTGCAGCCAGTTTAGATAATTAAATTGAATTAACCACAGAGGAGGGGTTCCCAAAGTGAGGGGCATGTCCCCTTGGAGGGTCACACACTGCTGCCTGTAAACGGGAATCAGAACAGAAGTTCAAAAGCCCTAAAATCTCCTGATCTGTTTCATCAAGGCCAAAAAGACTCAGTTTGGCTACAGACCACAGTTCTAGTGTTGTTTCATTCTAAAGACCTGGGCCCATATTCATAAAGCACCCTAAGGCTAATTCAAATTCCTCAGCTTCTTATTTATAGGGGAGGTGATGGTCTAGTGGTTAAGGTGTCACCTATTGCTCCCGGTGTGTAGTGAGCGCCTTGTATGGCAGCACCCTGACATCGGGGTGAATGTGAGGCATAATTGTAAAGCACTTTGAGCGTCTGATGGAAAAGCGCTATATAAATGCAGTCCATTTATTTCTTAAAATTTTCTCTTGGTAAGTTAAAAGTTATTCACAAACAATGGGAGAGTGTCTCCAAACGTTTGACCATTTGTGTAACTTCAGTTGTCGGAATAGTTGTACGTTTCTTTTCACTTCATCTGATTTGCTTGGGATCACCATCAGTGGATACAGGAGTTTCTGAAGCAACTCCAGATATAATGAAAATGAGGCGTCAAACCGCTGACCTTCTTGCTGGAGGTGAGTGTACTGATCACTTCTGCAACTAATTTCATGAATTATCAGTAGTTGGGTAAAAAAAAACACATTAAAAACAAAACACTTGTTTGGGTGTTTAAAATAGACAGATTAGTGTGGACATGATGGTAAAACAGAGATAGTTCCCTGTTTTTAATAATCGCTGGATTAGTGTTTCTGTTCGTGTACTGGTGACTGGTGGAGAGGTTCAGGTGTGAGATGTGAGGGAGCTGGGTGGATTTCTAATTTTCTCTGTTAGTTTGCTTTTGAGCAAAGTCTCAGAAAGCCCTAAATTAAAAAAAAAAGAACTTGGAGCACCACAAGCTTATGAATTAAATATTAATTTGTAATGTTCTATAGTTGTACAAGTTTGGTTTTGTTGTACCTCACTGCCTAAATATGATTGGTTTTCCAGGATAAATATCCTCAAAGTCCCATAAATCTTTCAGGGTCCACATAAAAACTGAATTCAACTTAGTTTGTTTATGCAGAGACAAATTATAACACAAATTATCTCAAAGTGCTATACACGAGGAACTTCAGCAAAAACTGAGGCTGAAACAGCTTCTGTGACATAAGTTGGAAACTCCATCCTGATCTCTCTGTCAGACACGCCCACTGAGGCACCCACTTTATCGGAGGAATATACGTATCCTCTTCAAAAGGAAAGGGGGTGTGGCAAGCGTGGCTTCCTTCATTTAAAGTTAAAGAGGTGAAAATTGAAAGGTTATATATTTAATTAAATTTCTGATCTATCACCTCAGTGACACGGGGCATTTTTATTCTTAAGTCATGCATTACAACACTGGAAAATTTTGGGTCAAAGGAGCAGTTACTTAGAGACTCAAGTGAGGAGTGTCACTTGCATTGGGAGGGAGCATGACCTATGACATTTTGTAAATGCGACATGTTCCCTTGTGCCTGATCCAGCACGCACTTGCCTTAGTGTTTACTGCCCACACTTTACCTTACTGCGGCAGATAGATGGTTACTTACTTTCAAGAGGTGTGGTTGGACTGGTTGTCTGTTTGGGTGGTTGCCATCCAGAACCCAAGGCAGTAAAGTGGACATTCTGACATCTTGTACTGTACATCCAGAAAGTAATCACAGCATTGCACTTTTTTTCACAGTTTTTTATGTTACAGCCTTATTCCAAATAGATTCCCCTCAAAATTCTACACACAATACCCCATAATAACAATGTGAAAAATTTTTGTTGTATTTTTGTTTAGGTTTTTGCACATTTATTCAAAATAAAAACTAAGAAATCACATGCACATAAGTATTCACAGCCTTTGCCATGAAGCTCAAAATTGAGCTCGGGTGCCTCCTGATTCCACTGATCATCCTTGAAATGCTTCTACAGCTTAATTGGAGTCCACCTGGAGTAAATCCAGTTGACTGGACATGATTTGGAAAGACACACACCTGTCTACATATAAGGTCCCACAGTTGACAGTCAGAGCACAAACCAAGCACATCTCTGGAGAGATCTGAAAATGGCTGTGCACTGACGCTCCCCATCCAACCTGATGGAGCTTGAGAGGTGCTGCAAAGAGGAATGGACCAAACTGCCCAAAAATAGGTGCACCAAGCTTGTGGCATCATATTCAAGAAGACTTGAGGCTGTAATTGCTGCCAAAAGGGCATCAACAAAGTGCTCAGCAAAGGCTGTGAATACTTCTGGATGTGTGATTTTTTTTTTTTTTTTTTTTAAGTTTTTAATTTTTAATGAATTAGCAAAAATAAATAAATCAAATAAAAAACCTTTTCATGTTGTCATTATTGGGTGTTGTGAGTAGACATTTGAGGGAAAAAATGAATTTACTCCATTTTGGAATAAGGCTGTAACAAAACATGGGAAAGTGAAGTGTTTCTACATGCACTGTATTTGTTCTCCAGTGTCTGAGCATCCCTACAGATGATGTGGTTTTGGAATCCTTTGAGTCTCTGTAAGTTAGGAGAGTAAGACATTATGACTGTGCCTTCAACATGTGTCTTCATAGGACAGCATTGCCAAAGTGACGTGCATGGCATGGGCTCCAGATAATACCAAGTTTGCTGTCTGCACCATTGACAGAGTGGTGTTGCTCTTTGATGATCATGGAGAAAAGAAGGACAAGTTCTCCACAAAGCCTCTAGACTCCAAGGTAAGACAGACGGAATCAGCCGTGCCTGCGGCACCGTTCACATTTCTGGCTGAAAGGTAATGTGATCCAAAATTTTTTCATCTACGACTGCAGTTCATATTTGTAAGTTTACTAGGTCCATGTCAGTGGTTTTTATGTTTGTGGACCCATAAGGGTTAAGCAGTGGTCACCTCACAGTGTGTACCTCTACTGTGAAATTATGAGTAGCGTTGAGTATCACACCTTTCCTCAGCTCCATGCCACAGTCTTATGTATTGATGCCCGTGAGTAAACATAATTTAATCTCCTTAAAATATCTTTTTTTCCATTTTAATTTTACTGTATTGTTTTACATCTGAATGAAGAACAGACATGACATCAGTCTTTACATCATTTAAAATGTTTTCAAAGGTTTGGAGTTGATTTCTCAGCCTGAATACTACATATTTGCTTCCGTTATCTGCAGGTTCTTTTTGTCTTAAATGGGGCAGCGCAGTCTCGTTTGAACCCTGCGTGATATTCCACGATGTGACCACTTAATGGGGACAGTTGTTCCCGATGCACAATATATACACAGCATAACTTCGCATGGAAAAATTATGTACTGTTTTGTTTTTGGCTGCAATCACCAAAGCAGTTGCGAAAAGTGTTTTTTCAGTTCCCATTGGAAAAGGGAAGACGAGGCAAATGGGATACGTCTGTTGTGTGTTGGGGGGTTTGGCTGGACATTTTGGTGTTGTTTTCTTTTCTTTGCTCTCCAGGTGGTATGCAAACTGGTTTTTGTCTGTGGAGAAGGTGCTGGCAGAAGAGTCCTTCACCCTCATCAGCATTATTAGCTGCACCTGTGGATGATGCTCACGTGTAAACTTAAAGACTTTCAGCTGAAGCAGATAATGAGATGGTGTTCTGCATTTAAGCCATGAGTGATTCGAGCAGAATTGCCGGGAACTCGACCTTGTGACGTTCGTTTGTGAGACGCTGAGGACCGCGCCTGGGTTTGACACATCGTGCCTGTGAAGGAGGACGGGTGAGGGACACATGCTGTCAGCACACATCAGAGGTGATGATTGTCTGAATAAGTGTTAACAGTAATTTGGTATTTTGTTACGCAGTATATTCGAACATTGATGAGAATTATGCAGCTCGCTTCTCACTGCCGTGGCATACGGAATGATGATCCTCCACCTGTTGTGAGAGGCTGCTCATTTACATAAAGCTTAAATTCAGACCTGAATGTGTTGCTGATAGTGTGTGCCTTTGAAGGATATTTGTTGTAGCTGTTGACTTACCTCACCTTTTCCATCCTTCACAGAGTCAGTTTGTCGTGTCCACCTGGGGGGTGTTCGGCGGTGAGTCTGGGTCCAGAAGCGTCGGGCTTCGATCCATTTGGGCGCTGGAGAGCGCGCCGTCCTTCACCTCGCCAGACAAACCGCACATTTATGTTGTACACAATTATTGCACAAAAGGGAAATAATTTGTTTTGTTTTTGGAACCGCTTTCTGGTTATTTAGCGCTGGGTTCAGTCAGACGCTGGTCCGCTCCTCAACTCGCGTCTGCACATAACGTCGTGTCGGTAAGTGTTGGCCTACACAACTAACCAGAGTAGCTGTGTTCTTTCGCCTGCAAAACCATCTCGATACGTTTGAGCTCCAGGTCATAAACAAACCACAACACATGTCCACTTCCGCACAGACATCGTCCACTTGTTTCTTTGTATTTTCACTTTGTGTGTAATTGCCCCAAATCTCAGAGAAAGTGCTGTGCTTTGTCTCCAGCAGTAGAGAAAAATATGCCATAGCATCATATTTTACCCTTTTAGCGGCCGCTCTCAAACGAGACTGCGCTGCGAGATTAACTACACTTAAAGTAAGCTAGAGTGTGATCTTTCTGATAAATTTAGCCTGAGATGAATTGTGTATTAATAAAACGGTCATCCCATGTCAGGACACATTTTTGTACTTGAAGTCCTTTTCTTTTTCAAAAGCACAATACGATAACCGGGGTGTCAGGTGGTCCAGACGTGCCCGGATCCAGATAATACTTTCTTTCATGTGGATGCTTGTTGCTCAGATGACTTTGCAGGTGGATTGTAATAGTTCTCGTTATTTGTGCTTGCTAAGGATGGGAAAGACAGAGCTATGTTATCAATGACATGGCCTTCTCACACGGACTTCCACCAAACCGGCCAGTCGCCCAGTCAGACACACGTCATCTTTGTCTAAAAATTAGGAGTTGATTGGTAATGTCCACTGGCTCGTTTAAAGTTTTAAATGGTTAAATATTTGTTTATTTGATGCATGCTGATCGGTTTTGTCTTCTCGTTTAGGTCCTGAACAAAAAAAAAACAGCATTGCAATAAAATTTCTTCAGACAGTAAGTTAGCTAAGATCGTTGCTGAGGCTTATTATAATCATGTTTATATGGAGATGTTCAGGTGAGAGGCCTCTGTAGGCATCTATCCAGATACTGACATCATTTGCATCAAGCCAGAGTTCAATAATAAAATCACACCACATCCACTGAGCTACCTCTGAGACCTACCTCCTGCCAGATACACAAAGGAGCAGGTTTGCCAGGTGGAGCTGGAAAAGTGTGGTTAGAGTATCGGCCGCCCCAAGCCTTTGACATTCACTGTAGTTCAAATTAGAATTCCTGAAAAAATTGTTGGTGTTATTTGGTGTATTTTCTATTAAAATTTCCCAAATATTCATTGATGAACTTTCAGAGTGAGCAGCATCTTTTTAATGACACCAAACAAGTATGAGAGCCTGACCGACATTTTGCCAATGTGAAAACTTTACTTTATCAAATGAACAATGCAGAAAAACACTTTGGCTGTTGGAAATATGTCATTCCATAGTTTGTACAGCAGAGGGTGGTCAGACAGCATTGTTTACCATGCTGTCAAGCATGGTCAGGACCCCATCACCCCTTGGTCACATTAGCTACAAGCAATAGAAGCAAAGCAACCAGCTGCCATTAATTTTAATCAGCGTGGATGTTTTAACAACAAGAGACAAGTGGTCATTGTGTCACCCGCTAGGCCTGGCCAAAATAGACTAGAGTCTATTTGATGCAAATGCTGAGTGATTGCGTCACCGCAACTGCCAATCTGAATAAAAAGCAGTGTGGCACCAACATGACATACTTTGGTTGGTTGTTGGTTATATTTATAGTTATAGTAAAGTTCATGTTAAACAGTAAAACATCAAGGCTCTATTAAATTTCTTGTCATAAGGGTTTAATAACAAAATGTTAGGAATCATTGGCATTTGTATGTATACATTCTAATGGCTCCTGGTCCATGTCATGCAGTTTGCCATGAGGAATGTCAGAGAATGTGGAGGCATTGTTAAAAGGAATTGATCGTGTCTGTAGCATTGGATGGTGATGGACTATCTAATGCAAGTAATTAGTGCAATAGAACAACGTGCAATAAACTTCAGCACTTTAGCATCTGGCACTTTTCTCAGCACTTTAAATAGTTTAATGTGTCCGTGTTGTCATCGTAATGGTTTCCTGATTTTAGTCTAGATTTTAATTCTTGTGTTTAATGTGATTTGTGTCCTTTTGTAAATTGTTCTCTGCCCTGTGAAGTGATAATGTAGTGCAACGCCTAAGACAAATTTCCCTAATGGGACAATACAGTTACCTTGACCTTGACTGAAAAATTTGGAACCACTTCTCAAATGGAGCTGGTTCTCAATTTCCACTGGAAGCTGTATGGCAATAAACTGTGATAAATCCACTGAGTTGCAGAAAAACTAGCAACATGTACTCATGGAACACAAACCTTGATCTTCAAAATGTGTGTGTTGTATGTTGTGTATTAACAGGGTCAGTGCCTGTGTTGTGTCTGTCTGGCTTCAGAGTGGTTTTGGACGTAAAGTCACCAGTGAGGGATTTAAATTTGTTTACATGAATATTTAGACAGCAGGACTCCAACAGATCCTTAAAAATCTTAAAAAGCATTGAATTGTTCATCTAAAATAAGGCCTTCAGTCAGTTTTTCAGAAGTCTTAAAAATGGCAAGACATCAGAAGTAGAATTTTATTCATGCTTTCATCTGACATGGTAAATAAAAATATCAAAAATATATAGCAGTAATTTTTTTATTAAATAATTTAGAGGAAACCTCTCAGAGCACAACTCAAAGCAAGAGTGGAAACCAAGAAATCACTGTTTGTTTGTTTTTGTTTGTTTGTTTTTGGAACCATCAGAGCATAGACATATTTATCTACTGAGGCGTAACTTATGAGAATACATGGGGAAGGGTAAATTGAAAGAAAATGTCATTTTTGACATTAAATTTGTTGCCTGTGAAGCAGCAGCAGCCGTTGTTATTGATGCCCTGATCGTGTTATTCTGTTCCCCGTGTTGCAGTGTACTGTGACCTGCGTGCTTTGGCCTACAGAGAATTCAATTGTTCTTGGAGCAGTTGATGGCAAGGTAGGTCACCAAAAATCCAGCTGCTTACCGAAAACCAAATATGTTAACTTTAGAACGTATTATGTCTTTTGTAAAAAGAAAGTTCTCTCAGCTTTATTTATTATTTTTCTTGGCTCGAGGTTGCCACAGTGGATTTGATATGGATCTGCACGTTGATTTGGCACAGGTTTTACGCCGGATACTCTCCTGTGCCACCTCCACATTATTTTGGGGAATGGTCACGGGGGTCTTGAACTGGGAACCTTCTGTTTAGGAAGCACTGACCACTTGGTTACTGTTATGTCATCACTACATTTATGTAAATACTTGCAATGACCACTGCATAGTAAACAAAATGTAAATTGTATCTTAGAAACAGCTATGTCTCAATTTAGGGCTCCAGTGATCGAAAGCTGCATTTGTTGACTCATAGTGGTGTGACAGGCTCCTTGGAATGCAGTTGATGAATGCAGCCTCCTTTCCCCAAAAATGAAAGTTACAGTGGGGTAAAAAAGTATTTAGTCAGTCCCTGATTGTGCAAGTTCTCCTACTTAGAAAGATGAGAGAGGTCTGTATTTTCATCATAGGTACACTTCAACTATGAGAGACAAAATGAGAAAAAAAATCCAGGAAATCACATGGTAGGATTGTAAAGAATTTATTTGTAAATATGGTGGAAAATAAGTATTTGGTCAATAACAAAAGTTCAACTCAGTACTTTGTAACATAATCTTTGTTGGCAATGACAGTGGTCAAACATTTCCTGTAAGTCTTCACCAGTTTTGCACACACTGTAGCTGGTATTTTGGTCCATTCCTCCATGGCAGATCTCCTCTAGAACAGTGATGTTTTGGGGCTGTCGATGGGCAACACAGACTTTCAACTCCCTCAACAAATTTCTATGGGGTTGAGGTCTGGAGACTGGCTAGGCCACTCCAGGACCTTGAAATGCCTTTTACAGAGCCACTCCTTCATTGCCCGAGCGGTGTGTTTGGGATCATTGTCATGCTGGAAGACCCAGCCACGTTGCATCTTCAATGCTCTCACTGATGGAAGGAGGTTTTGGCTTAAAATCTCATGATACATGGCCCTGTACTCGTACATTCTTCTCTTAACACGGATCAGGTCGGCCTGTCCCCGTTGCAGAAAAACAGCCCCAAAGCATGATGTTTCCACCCCCATGCTTCACAGTAGATATGGTTTTCTTGGGATGCAACTCTACATTCTTCTTCCTCCAAACATGACTAGTTGAATTTTACTAAAAAGTTCTATTTTGGTTTCATCTGACCACATGATGTTCTCCCAATCATCTTCTGGATTATCCATATGCTCTCTGACAAACTTCAGACGGGCCTGGACATGTCCTGGATTAAGCAGGGGGACATGCCTGGCACTGCAGGATTTGAGTCCCTCTCTGCATGGTGTGTAACCTTTGTTACTTTGGTCCAGCTCTCTGCAGGTCATTCATCAGGTCCCTCTGTGTAGTTCTGGGATTTTGTTCACCGGTGACATGATCATTTTGACCCCACGGGATGAGATCTTGCTTGGAGCCCCAGATCGAGGGAAACCCTTGAGCATCCAGCTGTTAATTAACAAAACTGGCAACAAATGTGGAAACATGAAGTAGATTTACCAGTTTCAGAATCATGAATGCAAGCTGGAGTTTCAAAGGCAGCCGTCTGTCTCTGGTTGTAGATTTGTTGTTTCTGTACTCTCCACCATCCAGGTGCTATTAGTGTTATTTCCCCCCGGAAATGTGTTGTAGTTGGTGAGATGTTGTCATCATTTGTCTGCTGCTGATACGAACGTGTAAAAGGTGCGAGCAGGTCAGTGTGACTGACTGAGAGTCTGATGATTGATCACATGGCTGACCGTAGTGCCCGTGTGGTTAAAATAAGGTCCAGGCTGTAACTGATAAGTGACATTTTTTAAATTTATTGCAGTTTGTGTTAATGTTTCTGATGTGTTTCACAGGTTCGTGCTGGCAACGTACCTACAAACAAGACAGCAACACTCTTCCGCACAGAGTCCAGTGTTATCTCACTGACATCCAAGTAAATACGTCTTCAAATGGTTTGTCAGCTGCTTTAGGTTGTGCAGGAATTCACCAAATGCTAAACAATGTTTCAGTCCATCAGAATCATTTCATAAAGGCTCATCGTTGGTCAAACGGTAGCTGCAGCAGAGGTTTTTTCTTTCTTGTTCTCAGTCTTTCTGGTAAAGGCATCCTGTGTGGTCATGCTGATGGAACAGTTGCCCGTTACTTTTTGGGAAGATGAAGGATCAGGAGAGTCCTCAGGTACCTGTTATTTTGTCAGGGTGGAATGATTGTATAGCACATTTCATTAATGATTCTAAAAAACAGAACTGAGTGCACAAGTTTGAATTCCTTTGGATCTTCTCTAATCCATACACAGTCAAAATTATACATACAGGCTTAATATATACATACACTCCCACTAATATTTAGTTAAATGTCCCTCAGCAGGCTACACCTCAACCAGATGCGTTTGGTCGCCATCGACAGTTTCTGGCATAATTCCGGCTGGATATATGACCACTCTTGGCAGAACTGGTAGAGTTCAGTTAAACTGTTGGTTTTCCTGCACAAACCAGCTGTTAAGCATCCACAAATTTTTAAAAGGGTTGAAGTTGGGGCTTTTGAAAGGCCATTACAGAAGCTTAACGTTATCCAGTTTTATCCAACCCCAACCAGTTTTGTTGTGTGATTGGGAACATAACAATTATGGACAGTTTCAACTGTCAAGCTGTTGATTTGAGGTGACATTGAAGAATTTGGGAGGTAGTCCTCCTCCTTCATTATTCCATCCACAATTTTCAGTCGAGCTTGAGGGTGTTGGTTTTGGAGCAGGGGCTTTGTTCTTGGTCAGCATCCTCTCAGTCTGTGGCAAAAGAATAGTTCAGTATAGATCATTAAAAGCCCCAAATTACCATGATTAGTGTATATAAACATACAATGTGTTTTCTTTGCTGCTGTATGTTATTTTGCAGATGTTCATAATGTTGTAATAATGATTATCTTCAGTCACAGTGCATTCTTTTCTTCAGCCCCTGGCAGGTGTTAATCAAGGAAAAAAATATGCACATAAATTAATCAGCAGTCTAAATATATTAATTTATAGCCTAAAAATAATACTTTGTGCGCACAAATTGTCGAATTTTTGCTCCTGATTAATCATTTATTTGCACAAAGTAGCAGCCTGAGGTATTCTGGAAGTGAGATAAAGTCACTGTAAAGTTGCTCTTATATTCCAGTTTGCCTCTCAGAGCGACTTAGATCACGTTTTCCCCACAGCTGAGGTTCATTCCATTAGTGAAAACTTTCTTTTCCCCCACACATCCTCACTGTATGTGACATAGGGTAAGCTGCTGCAGCACCCATGCCCGCCCTACGCCCTGGCATGGGGCGCAAAGAGCATCATGGTGGGTGGCTGCGACAAGAAGGTGGTGGCCTACGACAGAGAGGGTCACGTCCTGCAGATTTTTGATTACGGCCGTGATCAGACAGAGAAGGAGTTCACCGTCGCCGTCACCAGCCCCAGCGGCCAGTCCGTCGTGTTCGGCAGCTACAATCGGTCAGTGCAGTTTATTTTTAACAGTTTGGAAACAGAGGCACACGAAAAAGAATTAGCATTGTTGCATATTGCATGTTGATGATAAGTGTTACTTTTTTTTTTTTTTTTTGGCAGGTTACGGGTATTTAACTGGTCTTCAAGGAAGGGGCTGTGGGAAGAAGCCAAACCAAAAGAGATTCCAAACCTGTACACAATCACCAGCTTGGCCTGGAAGAAAGATGGATCTCGTCTCTGTGCTGTAAAGACCGCCACTGCTGTCGTATTATTTGATAGCATGTTGTTTTTTTCTGACATGTGATTACCACAGTAATGCAGGAAATATGATGGAGTGAGGATGAAATGTTTATTATTATTACTATTATTATGATCTTTCTTTCTTTATTTTTTGTTGATAGACTCAAAGTCTATTATAAAAAACACACAGCCATAAAAACCAAAAAAAAAAAATTGTCATATTTCCACCGGGGTTAAAGTATCACACTGTAACTAGGATCAACAGCAAGATGATGATAGTGGTTCTTAGAAAAATTCAGTCGACACATAAAGTTATTTATCAAGTTCACAATAAAACCTGAAAACCTGTAACTCCTGCAGTAGAAAACAAATGGCTTCCACCACACTAGGTTTTTTTAAAGTAATACCCAGAGTCACCTGAAGCTTCTGCATGCTCACCTTTTTAAACGTGACCTATAGTGGGGCGGGATAGAGAGGCCTACAGCATACTTATTTATCTTAACCTGACGTGAGAACATATGGAATTTTCTTGCCAGCATGTTATCTCCAGTGTATAAACACATGCTACTGTCTACATGTCGTCATCATCAGACATTTAATGTGTAATAATTAGGAATGAAAAATCTCAGTTTTTTGGCCAGTTGCCTGGGTCGTTTTTGAGATCAGTGATCAGTTGAAAGCGTAAGAAGCGTTCATTGGTGAATTTTTTTTTTTTTTTTTTTCATCAGCCACTTTGGGCAGATAATAAGGGTTTTGGAGCCGTTAGCGCACTCCTTTTTCTCTTATTGTTTTCCTGCTAAACTTTAAAGAGCATATGCCTGTGAGTAATATTTACCTTTTATGTTAACTGACTTGTTATGGTCTTCTGAAACAGTTGATAGTTGTATTTTCGGTGGTGGGCACAGTTCCGCTAATCCACTGACCGCTACTTATCGAAACTAATGTTTTCATTATCGGATTAGCTTTTCAGATAAACTTTGAAAACCATCAGCGGACCAATTAGCTTCCGATAAATTTAGGTCCGATAATTTTTAGACTGCGGACATATTTTTGCAGGCATAGTTAATAAAGCTTAAACAGTTAAAAACATTTGTGAAGTCTGAAATCAAAGATTTTAGTGCCTGCCTGCTACATGTTTTGTAGTAGAGAGACAGCTCTGTCCTCTGCAGACAGAGGATAGAGCTGGTTACAGGAGAGAAAGGAGCGAGAGAGGCGGAAAAAAGATAATTGCTCTTTACCACCATTCAGACATCGCCGCCATATCACGCAAGTCATCAACGGGCACACAGTTTAACTTAGGGTTAAAATTTTAATCAAACTAATTCCGGACAAGTTATTTAAATTAAATATTTGTTCCATTGAAAGAATGTAAAAACATTTATTTGTTTTATATAACGGCTAAATAGATCCTTGTCATTTGATATTTCATTAATTTATAAACAACAGAAAAGGGACTTACATTTTGGTGTTACACTGCTGCTAAAGTCCAGATTGTGACATGTAGTCCAGTGATGCAGTGCACTGACTTTGGAATTCCATAAAAAAAAGACTTTGTGTAGTTCCTCAGTGGCAGCCAAAAATCACGTCAGCTTTTCAGATGAACAGCTGAACAGCTCTTAATGCATCTAGATGGCTTACAGCGAGTGTATTTTGTGTGTGTTACAAGAATTAGCACCATCAGTTAGCTCAATAAAATCGTCGTCTTGCTTGTGTCGTTGTCCCACTCTCACACAACCGGTCGGCGCTTGTGCGCGCGTGTACTACAAAAAAAAGACTGTACTTCCTCAGTGCAGCGGGAAAAAAAACCCACGTCAGAAATTAGTCCATCTTTTCATTCTAGCTTCCTGCTAACAGCCTCCAGAAAGCGCAGTGGATTTGTTTTGCAATGCAACACAAATGGGACAGATAATCCATGTCATGTGACATACAAGCACCAGTCACATGACACGGATCCACTCAGGCCGTTATATAATAAATATTAATAAGAGTGTCACCATCTACAACCAACTTTACATCATCTAATTGTTCAGATAAATCATTCATTGTATACCTTGAAGAGAGCTAGTGATTGTAAACCCCCCCCCACACACACACATACTTAAGAGTGGAAACATTGCTTCTTAGCGGAGCAGTACGCCATGTTCTTATGCCTTTTGTCTTTGTTTCACAACAGTTCGTAAGCAATTAAAACCTTAGAGTGTCAATAAAACCAATTAGAAGACCGAAGAGTTTTTATCTCCGTGCAGTTCACAACCTTTTCAAAGCATGGTACATAATCAGCAACATGTTTAGTCTTAAAGCCAAACTGGTTTTTCTGTGGTACAATATAATCATGCAGACAATCTAACAAAATCCTATCCAGGACTTCTGATGCCATAACCGACTAGTGCAATTAATTATCTAATAATTATCTAAGCTCCAAACCTTCCCAACTTTGTCCGTGACAACTGGCACTAGAATAATGAAACAACAAGCGTCTGAACAGTCCAGGAGACAAAAAATAAATAAACAAATAAACCTTTTACTAAATAGGAGGTCTGTTTCTTCTGTTACTGCCACCAGATGATGACAAGCCAGTGTCAAACTCTAGTATGCACACATATTCTTAAATGTTTTAAGAGTAAAGGTTTTGTGTTATTGATTTTTTGTGCATTTTGCCTTTCTGTGTGTTTTCATAGGGAACATTGTGTGCGGAGTGGAGTTGTTTGATTGCTGGCCTGCGGGCGAATCCATCTATAAGAACAAGTTTGAGATTACTTACGTTGGCCTGAGCCAGGAGAGAGAAACACACACACATGCACGGCATTCAACACAGGAAACATGAGTCCAAGATTAAGCTTTACCACTAAAAACATATTTTAATAGCTCCAAAATGAGTTAGCACTGGACAGAACAAAGGACAAATCAGCAATACCATCTGTTTTTGGTGTAACAGTCCTAGCCAGAAGGCTATGTAAAAAAAAAAAAAAAAAAATATATATATATATATAAAGAAATTACAGTTTTTAAGTTATTTAAATCCCAAAAAAGCCACAAGCACTATCTCCATTTCACATTTACATATTGGATGAGAAAAATTTAGATTATTGCAGGAAAACATGACAATTTATTATTATTATTATTGTACTAAATTCTTTAGAGCAGTTAGTCCTTATCCGAATGATTGAACCCCTGATTAAGTACAAAATTTAAAATATGTTCATAAATAAATGCCAATTAACCATTTCATGCAATAAGAATACAGAAAATGTGTAAATTTAATGACCACAAGAAAAGCTTTCATACTGTGAAATTAAAAACAGACATAAAATGTATATCGCAACGCCTCCTGGCACACTTTGATTCATTGTTTAAGACAGGTCTGGCGATGGATACATGAACATTTCCAGTCCCTGAATACGTCTTGGACTTTGTTTCTGTCAGTCTTAAGAAATCCAAACAGTGTTGTACTCTGCATGGTAAATATGTCTGATGTGACCTGTGTAAAAATGAGACTAGTGAGGGAAGCCACAAATCAATCAATCAATTTTATTTATATACGCCAAATCACAACAAACAGTTGCCCCAAGGCGCTTTATATTGCAAGGCAAAGCCATACAATAATTACGTAAAAACCCCAATGTTCAAAACGACCCCCTGTGAGCAAGCACTTGGCGACAGTGGGAAGGAAAAACTCCATTTTAACAGGAAGAAACCTCCAGCAGAACCAGGCGCAGGGAGGGGCAGTCTTCTGCTGGGACTGGTTGGGGCTGAGGGAGAGAACCAGGAAAAAGACATGCTGTGGAGGGGAGCAGAGATCAATCACTAATGATTAAATGCAGAGTGGTGCATACAGAGCAAAAAGAGAAAGAAACACTCATTGCATCATGGGAACCCCCCAGCAGTCTAAGTCTATAGCAGCATAACTAAGGGATGGTTCAGGGTCACCTGATCCAGCCCTAACTATAAGCTTTAGCAAAAAGGATTTAAGCCTAATCTTAAAGTAGAGAGGGTGTCTGTCTCCCTGATCTGAATTGTTAGCTGGTTCCACAGGAGAGGAGCCTGAAAGCTCTCATTCTACTCTTACAAACCCTAGGAACTACAAGTAAGCCTGCAGTCTGAGAGCGAAGCGCTCTATTGGGGTGATATGGTACTATGAGGTCCCTAAGATAAGATGGGACCTGATTAATTCAAACCTTATAGTAAGAAGAAGAATTTTAAATTCTATTCTAGAATTACAGGAAGCCATGAAGAGAAGCCATATGGGTGAGATATGCTCTCTCCTTCTAGTCCCCGTTAGTACTCTAGCTGCAGCATTTTGAATTAACTGAAGGCTTTTTAGGGAACTTTTAGGACAACCTGATAATAATGAATTACAATAGTCCAGCCTAGAGGAAATAAATGCATGAATTAGTTTTTCAGCATCACTCTGAACAAGACCTTTCTAATTTTAGAGATATGTGCAAATGCAAAAAAGCAGTCCTACATATTTGTTTAATATGCGCACTGAATGACATATCCTGATCAAAAATGACTCCAAGATTTCTCACAGTATTACTAGAGGTCAGGGTAATGCCATCCAGAGTAAGGATCTGGTTAGACACCATGTTTCTAAGATTTGGGGTGAAGTACAATAACTTCAGTTTTATCTGAGTTTAAAAGCAGGAAATTAGAGGTCATCCATGTCTTTATGTCTGTAAGACAATCCTGCAGTTTAGCTAATTGGTGTGTGTCCTCTGGCTTCATGGATAGATAAAGCTGGGTATCATCTGCGTAACAATGAAAATTTAAGTAATGCTGTCTAATAATACTACCTAAGGGAAGCATGTATAAAGTGAATAAAATTGGTCCTAGCACAGAACCTTGTGGAACTCCATAATTAACCTTAGTCTGTGAAGAAGATTCCCCATTTACATGAACAAATTGTAATCTATTAGATAAATATGATTCAAACCACTGCAGCGCAGTGCCTTTAATACCTATGGCATGCTCTAATCTCTGTAATAAAATTTTATGGTCAACAGTATCAAAAGCAGCACTGAGGTCTAACAGAACAAGCACAGAGATGAGTCCACTGTCTGAGGCCATAAGAAGATAATTTGTAACCTTCACTAATGCTGTTTCTGTACTATGATGAATTCTAAACCATGATTGAAACTCTTCAAATAGACCATTCCTCTGCAGATGATCAGTTAGCTGTTTTACAACTACCCTTTCAAGAATTTTTGAGAGAAAAGGAAGGTTGGAGATTGGCCTATAATTAGCTAAGATAGCTGGGTCAAGTGATGGCTTTTAAGTAATGGTTTAATTACTGCCACCTTAAAAGCCTGTGGTACATAGCCAACTAATAAAGATAGATTGATCATATTTAAGATCGAAGCATTAATTAATGGTAGGGCTTCCTTGAGCAGCCTGGTAGGAATGGGGTCTAATAGACATGTTGATGGTTTGGAGGAAGTAACTAATGAAAATAACTCAGAACAATCGGAGAGAAAGAGTCTAACCAAATACTGGCATCACTGAAAGCAGCCAAAGAGAACGATATGTCTTTGGGATGGTTATGAGTAATTTTTTCTCTAATAGTTAAAATTTTATTAGCAAAGAAAGTCATGAAGTCATTACTAGTTAAAGTTAAAGGAATACTCGGCTCAATAGAGCTCTGACTCTTTGTCAGCCTGGCTACAGTGCTGAAAAGGAACCTGGGGTTGTTCTTATTTTCTTCAATTAGTGATGAGTAGTAAGATGGCCTAGCTTTGCCATATAGAGCAACAGACTCTTTTTCCAGGCTAAGTGACGATCTTCTAAATTAATGAGACGCCATTTCCTCTCCAACTTACGGGTTATCTGCTTTAAGCTGCGAGTTTGTGAGTTATACCACAGAGTCAGGCACAAGACACCCATCTCAACTCTGAAGGAGATTTCAGCTTCCGTGGTTGTGATTGGAGAAACTGAATAGTGCTGCGGTTTGCCACAAGGCACATGGAAGATTCAAACCTAGATTTCATCTTTTTTTCTTTTCGTAAGAACACGTGTCTGCTCCACTCCCCCGTGACTGTGCGGGATTGTTGATTTCAGTTTAATTACTGATATTAATTCATTTCAGAAATACAAACTGGGTTTCCATCTCTTCTTCTTCTAGGTGATAGTGAGGAACCTGTCCACAGGAACCCGGGTGGTCCTGAAGTCCTACTATGGTTATGAGATCGAAGAAATCAAAATTCTGGGTAAAGATCGGTACCTGGTGGCTCACACCTCTGACACGCTTCTGCTGGGGGATCTGGTGGCGAATAAACTGAGTGAGGTAACAAATGACCACACATTAAAGAAGCTACACGTGGCCACACTGTGAGCAGCTGTGCCTCTGTACTTGAACCGTGGCCTTGATGCTGCTGCATCCCTTTCAGGTTCCGTGGCCCAGTTCTGGAGGCCATGAAAAGTTCTTTTTTGAAAGCACAGCTGTAAGTATAAACAAGGGGTCTGCAGATTAAAAAAGGTGATGTGAGGATTTGAAGTATCTCCTGTGCCTGTTTATCATGTTTAAATCAAATCAAATGAAATCAGTTTTATTTATATAGCGCCAAATCACAACAAACAGTTTCCCCAAGGTGCTTTATATTGCAAGGCAAAGCCATACAATAATTACGGAAAAACCCCAATGGTCAAAACGACCCCCTGTGAGCAAGCACTTGGCGACAGTGGGAAGGAAAAACTCCCTTTTAACAGGAAGAAACCTCCAGCAGAACCAGGCTCAGGGAGGGGCAGTCTTCTGCTGGGACTGGTTGGGGCTGAGGGAGAGAACCAGGAAAAAGACATGCTGTGGAGGGGAGCAGAGATCAATCACTAATGATTAAATGCAGAGTGGTGCATACAGAGCAAAAAGAGAAAGAAACACTCAGTGCATCATGGGAACCCCCCAGCAGTCTAAGTCTATAGCAGCATAACTAAGGGATGGTTCAGGGTCACCTGATCCAGCCCTAACTATAAGCTTTAGCAAAAAGGAAAGTTTTAAGCCTAATCTTAAAAGTAGAGCTTTAAAGTTAAAGTTTACAGCTGTACTATGACACTATTTGTTAAAGTAAGTGCAGTGTGCTTTGCTCCGTAGACGCTGTGGACCTTACAGCTTGTAGATGATATATTTCTTGGCCATGAAGCCCTTTTCCGATCAGTTCTGTTTGTGTTGTGAAGCACGTTTTATGTTTTCAGGTCTGTATGATTTTTAATGCTGGCGAGCTGAGCCTGGTGGAGTACGGTAAAAGTGAAGTTCTGGGGACAGTCAGAACTGAATTTATGAACCCTCACCTCATCAGGTCAGTCCAGTGAAACGCAATGAAAGGCATCAGAGGGCTGACACACACACACCACACAAAAACTTGTGGTCAAAATAACAGTAAGTAAAGATAAAAATCCTTATAATAGCTTTTATTTCCAAACACTCAAAACATTGCGAACACTGCACATTCCATTCCCAATCAAAACATGAAGAAGAATCTATCAAATTTATTACTTTGTAGAAAGTGAAGAAAAAAAGGAATATTCAGTATTACTCTGGGATTAAGTTTTACTACATTTTTTTATCAGATGCAATTTATACTTTGGAAAAATCTGGTAATTTAGGGAACAGTTACATTTAATGAATAACCCTGCTGTGTCTGATGATTTGTGGATGTTAATGCTGGATTTTACAGTGATAAATTGATTTTTACTGTAAACTGGATATTTGCGACTGTAATCCAGCATTAACGTCTGCAAATCATCAGACACAAGGGGGTTATTCCCATTCTAATCCAATTCCATCGTTTGCACGATTTATTTTTCTGTAAGTAATTCGGTCGGTGAAGCTTACCGTATCAACAGCGTGTTCATGCCAAACTGTAAATTCTGTGAGCAGAGCCACAGATTTCTCCATCTCGTCAGCTGCATTGAGTAATTCTGTATCAGAAACCAAATCAGTAATTTCATATGATAGATTAAATTCACCCATTTCGGCATCGTCGTCGCTGCACGAGTTTCTCTTGCTCTTAGCTGACAGCGCCATTATTAACATCTGTGTAGCAACGTGTGCAGTCAGGGCACGGAGTAATACATCAAATGTGAATCGGTCAAATAGTTTGTGTTATGTGTCGGACGCAGCCCGGAGAACCGACCAGCGTTTGAAGGACCCAGTATAAAATAAGCAGAGCACGGTACAAAGGATAACAGGGTTTAATAAACATAACAGTGAGGTGAAAAAATACAAACAAATAAGTGCGCGGTCTGGCGTGGCGGATTTGCGGTGTGCTCCCAGCAGCACAAAACGGTCCGGAGCCAGAACCAGTTCGGACCCAAGGACCCCGCCGACACCCCCCAGGTGGCCGCGACAAACCGAGTCTGTGAAAGAAGAAATCATGTGAGTCCACACTCTACACACAGAGAGAACGCTCAAAGGTGTACAAACAGCAAACACTTCCTGGCTTAATTACTAATCAGCTTCCCACCCTGCAGGCATGGAATACCCTGTTCACAAAACTCCACTGCAGTGGAAGCTGATTAAACGACTACATACAGCTCAATATAATAAGGTGTGAGGGACACCACATTTACTGACTGTATAAATGTTAGTCACAAAATCTAACGTACCTCAGGAAGTGTGCTGACGAGCGTGAGACCTCACCCCCTCCTCTTTCACAGACCATGCATCAAACCTGGACGTTCTCTGCATCCACTGATGATGAGATGGCTCTTGAGACGACGATCTCACCCGTCTGGTCACAAGGTCGAGTCTCTGGCAAATACACACTGTGTACTCCAGTCTTAAATGCCACCATGTTCCAATCCATGTAGATGCACCACAGCTGTGAGTCCTGACGAGCCGCAGGTGATCAGCCTCAGGTGATCAGGGTGAGGTCCTGATAAACTCAGCTACACAGCCACTCAGTCCCAAATGCAAGCCACCTGGAAGGAAAAACAAAAGACAGGACAAAAGACAGAAACAAAAAGGCAGCCAGGCCCCCCCAGCCATACAACAGTTTGCCACCGTCAACGTGATATTTCATGGTCTGAAATCTCACACAATTAACCAATCAGATTTGCGGAACAAATGTAATTGGATAAGAATATTTCTCTTTTCTTTTTGCCAGTAATTGTGTAATTTCATGTTTGTCCTCTAGATGGCTGTAGTGACCTGTGTAGAAATCATAGGTTTCATCGTAGGCTATGGTTTTTGTAAAGCTGCCAAAAAGTCAGTGGGAAAGCAGTTAAATATAGATTTTCTAATTGTTTCCAGATGCTTGTCAGCACAGATTCTGCTGCTGTCAAACATTTGTCAGTTTGTCTGATTAATCGTTGACTTCAGTTGTTTGTGGCTCAGTCCATCTGTTCTCAGCCTCTGGATGTTTTAGAATGACAGTCTTGATCAGGGCTGCTGTGGGATTTCAAGAATGAGGAGTAACAAATGAAGCCAGTTACACTCAGCTGATGCTGTATTTATTACACTCATGGTAAAACTGCTGAATTCAGTTTTGCTTTGACTGTTGATTTGTTTGTGTGTTTAGTGTCCGTCTAAATGAGAGAAAGCAGAAAGGAAGCGAAGACAACAAGAAGCTTTCATATCTGATCGATATAAAGACCATTGCTATTGGTAAGGGTGTGTGTGTGTGTGTGTGTGGTGTGTTGTGTGTGTGTGTGTGTGTGGTGTGTGTGTGTGTGTGTGTGTGTGTGTGTGTGTGTGTGTGTGTTGGTGATCACCCTCCTGATTATACACGATTGTTCTCAACTGTAAGTTGTGCTTGTCAGTAGAAATTGCTGTCCTTCTGTCTGTCCATATGTTAAACTTACACGTCCTAAACGTCAAGAACCGTAAAACTCTCAAAATTGAATTTTTATATATTAGTATTGGGAGATGAACGCTCTGCCTGCCAAAAAGTCATGCATTTCTGACATTTATAAATGCCTTTTTTATTGTATTTTGAGTTTCAAGTAGGAATATACAGAAGCTCTGAAATGCTCACATCGCCCGCTAGATGGCAACAAACTCTGCATAAAAATGTGCAGCAAGGTCTTGACTGCTTGTTCATTTGAGAAATGAGCTTTTGGCGAAAATAAGATTAAAATCAATGTGCAGTTGTGTCCCGGCCCTTATGGGCAGTTTACTTGTAAAATATGACAAGTGGACTTCTGTCGAAATTCAACAGTTAGTCTTACCAGCAGTATTTGAGACTTTCTCAGCCAGCAGGAATTTGCAGTACTACATTAATCCAAAGTGCACCTATGTAAATGTAGCCTGTAACCACCCTAAACGTAAACCAAATCGAGACCTGAGGTTTGGGTTTTTGAAGTCATAGGGTTTATACAAAGTATGTTTCAGTGACTTTGACTTTTTGACCCCAAAGTCACTAACCATCTTGGGGTCACTTTGTGTAATGCATGTACCAAATTTGGTGACAATCAGGCCAGTACAGCTGAAGTTATCTCACTCTCAAGTGAAGTGTCACATGGCTGACTGACTGACTCCCTGCACATCATGACGTTTAACCCACTGGCTGCACCGTGGGAGGAACACATCCACAAATCCACACCCCTGTGGAAAGTGTGTGTGAATATAGTGAAGCAGACTCTTCTTCCTTCTCTCTCCATCCCCTTCAGTGTGTGTGGTTTTGAAGTTACATGTCACTTAAAATGAGCTTGTTTGTCACTTTGTTTAGTTCCTAAAGCCTCAGTTTGGTGGCCTTCAAGGACACTACTGGTTGTGAAGGAGTCTTCATATCTGTTCAGTGTCTGTAACTGAGCTCGTCATTTATTAAAGTGAAATATTTGCAGAAATTGTTCAGACTATCTGAACTGTCTGAATCTGAATGTGATCATGTTTTTCTTGGTGTCATTGTGGCACAATCAGCTGGACGTACTTTGACACCTTTGGTGATTAGTTGTGTCTGGTCTTCTCCTAGTGGACTTGGCTGCAGGCTGCAATCTGAGAACCATCAGTCACGACTCCAAAATTGATTGGCTGGAGCTCAGTGAAACGGGACGCAAACTGCTGTTCAAGGACAAGAAGCAGCGGGTGAGAATGAAACCACAGAACTCTGAGCAAATAAAATGATGACGAAGACTTATAGAAGTGATACTGTGAGACACGTGCATTATTGATAAAGAAAACACACCATGAGTGACATCATCAGTCAGGACCAAGAACTGCAGCTTTAAAGCTACAGTATGTCAGATTTAGTGCTGTGAAATTTGCAGCACCGCCAAAAGACTGAAGAGGATAAATACACATTGCTAATATGTATTATCAACAAATTGCTCAAGGACGCTTTGAAAAACAAAGTGGTATAACGCGGAACCCCAGACCCTCCAGCTGGAGGACAACCCACCTCCTCCGCTGAGCTCTGGTCTGAACCGAGTGGTTGACAAAGAGCCAATAAGATTTGTTATTGCTGTTCACTTAGAATTCAAGTTTCTTAAAAATCAAGTCTGAACCAGATTCATGATTTCTTTTATACTTTTCTAAACTCATTTGTGAAATCTGCCCTCATGACTTTTGCCAAGCTGTGAATGTGAAACAAAGAAATCTACCAATACTTAAACTGTTTGAAAACAACAAAATAGACTAATTAGATTAAAGAATTTAAAGCAGCGTTGTTGTGATCGGACAATGTTCAGACATTTTCATGGCAGTGTTGTTTCTTGTCTCACAATTTACTGAATTTGGTTGTTTTCTTTTGTACACTCAGTTTTTTTCCACCTCATTAAACTCTAAAGCCCATGTCACACATAGCAAGAATGTGCAGGAACCAGTTCGACACGGCAAATACTGCCATAATACGACGCAGTTGGGAGGAAAAGAGGTGTGGTCACCTGTGTCGGAACGCATCCAGAGAACCTCGTCCACAGCTGCATAATGGCATCCTGAGTGCATGTAGACAACAGGTGTCTGATACAGACTGCTGTTAGATGGCCATAAAAGGCGCTGCAGACTGCCTGATGTCCAAACGTCTGGATGGCAAACACGGGACTAGACCGCTGTGTTCCTCACACGGACATGTGCGTGTGTTTGTGTGGCCCACGTGCGCTCTGCTCACATGCGTGGGGCTGCAATTATCACTCAGCCGTGTGTGTGTGTGTGTATGCATATATGAGCCACTAAGAGTGCGTGCGTGCTTAGTGCCACCGAACAGCATCGCTGAAAGTTTACTGGCAGTGTGCCACGCTGTCCCCTCTGTCAGACGGAGCATTTCCAGCGAACTTTAATTTCTTTTTTCTTTTTGCTCAGTTCAGGAGCACAATGCAACTCTGGACACCGCGATAGTTGGATTATCACATGGGATTAATTTTTTATTTTGGGTTAGAGGATTTTAACCGCTGGCTGCCGGTTTCAGCCCCACGTCCACATTTGTGCTGTGAAACACTCCTGGACTGCTGTTGGAGGTGAGATTCAGGTTTATTTATTTATTTACTGACAATTTACTGGAAATTGAAGACTTAACAGTATTCCCTGAAAACTCCCTTCTGTCTGATCATTTCTTAATAACATTTACATTTACTCTGATGGACTACCCAGCAGTGGGGAATAAGTTTCATTACACTAGAAGTCTTTCAGAAAGCGCTGTAACTAGGTTTAAGCATATGATTCCTTCTTTATGTTCTCTAATGCCATATACCAACACAGGGCAGAGTAGCTACCTAAACTCTGTAAGTGAGATAGAGTATCTCGTCAATAGTTTTACATCGTCATTGAAGACAACTTTGGATGCTGTAGCTCCTCTGAAAAAGAGAGCTTTAAATCAGAAGTGCCTGACTCCGTGGTATACCTCACAAACTCGCAGCTTAAAGCAGATAACCCGTAAGTTGGAGAGGAAATGGCGTCTCACTAATTTAGAAGATCTTCACTTAGCCTGGAAAAAGAGTCTGTTGCTCTATAAAAAAGCCCTCCGTAAAGCTAGGACATCTTTCTACTCATCACTAATTGAAGAAAATAAGAACAACCCCAGGTTTCTTTTCAGCACTGTAGCCAGGCTGACAAAGAGTCAGAGCTCTATTGAGCCGAGTATTCCTTTAACTTTAACTAGTAATGACTTCATGACTTTCTTTGCTAATAAAATTTTAACTATTAGAAAAAAAATACTCATAACCATCCCAAAGACGTATCGTTATCTTTGGCTGCTTTCAGTGATGCCGGTATTTGGTTAGACTCTTTCTCTCCGACTGTTCTGTCTGAGTTATTTTCATTAGTTACTTCCTGCAAACCATCAACATGTCTATTAGACCCATTCCTACCAGGCTGCTCAAGGAAGCCCTACCATTAATTAATGCTTCGATCTTAAATATGATCAATCTATCTTTATTAGTTGGCTATGTACCACAGGCTTTTAAGGTGGCAGTAATTAAACCATTACTTAAAAAGCCATCACTTGACCCAGCTATCTTAGCTAATTATAGGCTAATCTCCAACCTTCTTTTTCTCTCAAAAATTCTTGAAAGGGTAGTTGTAAAACAGCTAACTGATCATCTGCAGAGGAATGGTCTATTTGAAGAGTTTCAGTCAGGTCTTATGGCCTCAGACAGTGGACTCATCTCTGTGCTTGTTCTGTTAGACCTCAGTGCTGCTTTTGATACTGTTGACCATAAAATTTTATTACAGAGATTAGAGCATGCCATAGGTATTAAATTCACTGCGCTGCAGTGGTTTGAATCATATTTATCTAATAGATTACAATTTGTTCATGTAAATGGGGAATCTTCTTCACAGACTAAGGTTAACTATGGAGTTCCACAAGGTTCTGTGCTAGGACCAATTTTATTCACTTTATACATGTTTCCCTTAGGCAGTATTATTAGAAAGCATTGTTTAAATTTTCATTATTACGCAGATGATACCCAGCTTTATCTATCCATGAAGCCAGAGGACACACACCAATTAGCTAAACTGCAGGATTGTCTTACAGACATAAAGACATGGATGACCTCTCATTTCCTGCTTTTAAACTCAGATAAAACTGAAGTTATTGTACTTGGCCCCACAAATCTTAGAAACATGGTGTCTAACCAGATCCTTACTCTGGATGGCATTACCCTGACCTCTAGCAATACTGTGAGAAATCTTGGAGTCATTTTTGATCAGGATATGTCATTCAATGCGCATATTAAACAAATATGTAGGACTGCTTTTTTGCATTTGCGCAATATCTCTAAAATTAGAAAGGTCGTGTCTCAGAGTGATGCTGAAAAACTAATTCATGCATTTATTTCCTCTAGGCTGGACTATTGTAATTCATTATTATCAGGTTGTCCTAAAAGTTCCCTGAAAAGCCTTCAGTTAATTCAAAATGCTGCAGCTAGAGTGCTAACGGGGACTAGAAGGAGAGAGCATATCTCACCCATATTGGCCTCTCGTCATTGGCTTCTTGTTAATTCTAGAATAGAATTTAAAATTCTTCTTCTTACTTATAAGGTTTTGAATAATCAGGTCCCATCTTATCTTAGGGACCTCATAGTACCATATCACCCCAATAGAGCGCTTCGCTCTCAGACTGCAGGCTTACTTGTAGTTCCTAGGGTTTGTAAGACTAGAATGGGAGGCAGAGCCTTCAGCATTCAGGCTCCTCTCCTGTGGAACCAGCTCCCAATTCGGATCAGGGAGACAGACACCCTCTCTACTTTTAAGATTAGGCTTAAAACTTTCCTTTTTGCTAAAGCTTATAGTTAGGGCTGGATCAGGTGACCCTGAACCATCCCTTAGTTATGCTGCTATAGACGTAGACTGCTGGGGGGTTCCCATGATTAGTTATGCTGCTATAGACGTAGACTGCTGGGGGGTTCCCATGATGCACTGAGTGTTTCTTTCTCTTTTTGCTCTGTATGCACCACTCTGCATTTCATCATTAGTGATTGATCTCTGCTCCCCTCCACAGCATGTCTTTTTCCTGGTTCTCTCCCTGAGCCCCAACCAGTCCCAGCAGAAGACTGCCCCTCCCTGAGCCTGGTTCTGGTGGAGGTTTCTTCCTGTTAAAAGGGAGTTTTTCCTTCCCACTGTCGCCAAGTGCTTGCTCACAGGGGGTCGTTTTGACCGTTGGGGTTTTTCCGTAATTATTGTATGGCCTTGCCTTACAATATAAAGCGCCTTGGGGCGGCTGTTTGTTGTGATTTGGCGCTATATAAATAAAATTGATTTGATTTGATTTATTTATTTTTATTGGTTTTTAACAGTGCAGAAAACGAAAAAACAACACAACAAACAAAGAACAAATGGTTACACACATACCTGGGCGACACTATATCTTCAGTTTTGCATTATATATTGTTGTGTGTTGGGGGGGGCGTGGCTGGATGTTTTGGTGTTCTTTTCTTTTCTTTGCTCTCCAGGTGGCATGAGGGCTGATTTGTCTGTGAAGAAGGTGCTGGCTGAAGAGTCTTCACCCTCATCAACATCATGGAAAGCACCTGTGCTTGGTGCTCACGTGCAACCTGGACGACTTGCAGCTGAAGCAGATAATTGGATGGCGTTCTGCATTTGAGTCATGTGTGATTCAAGCAGAACTGCCGGGAACTCGACCTTGTGACGTTCGTTTGTGAGACGCTGAGGACCGCGCCTGGGTTTGACACGTCGAGCCCGTGAGGCAGGGAGGGGTGAGGACACATGCTGTCAGCACACACGGAAGGTAATTAGGTGTTTGGGTACTTGTTGATGGTGGCTTGGTGTTTTGTTGCACAGTGTACTGGAATTGTGGGGAGAGTTGCGCAGTTTGCTTCTCACTGCTGTGGCGTGAAGGATAAGTGATCCTCCACTTGTGAGAGGCTGCTCATTTGCATAAAGTAAAAAAAAGGGACACTGACCTGAGTGTGTTGCTGGCAGCGTGTGTTTATTGGAAGATATGGTTGTATCTGTTGACTTACCTCACCGTCTCTTTGCTTCACAGAGAATCAGTTTGTCGTGTCCACCTGGGGGGTGTTTGGCGGTGGTAGGGAGTCCAGGAGCGCCGGCTTTGGTCCTTGCGGGCGCTGGAGAGCGAGCCACGAATCACTCCACCAGAGGGACGTTGTTTTTTTATGTTTTTACACTTTTAAACACAGGTGTATAATAAATAGTTTTTGTTTGGAACCGCTTTCTGGTTATTTTTAGCGCTGGGTCCTGTCTGACGCAGGTTCGCTCCTCAATCCGCGTCGACACATAACAGAAGTTCCCGGCCATTCCATAATGGACCCAGCGGCAGAAGCGGTTCCTTTGTCGAAAAAGTTCAGGAACACTTGGAGAACATACGGGAGCAATTACAGCATCTCGCGAACCAAATTAAACAAACAGATGCCCGTGTTACGGAGCTTGCAGCGCAAGCTGTTCTGCTTCCTGCTGCTCCAGCTGCGGCACTATCGATATCGGTGCCGATAACTCCGTCACCCACAGGTTGGAATGCCGCAGTTTTACGGGGCATGTTTGTAGACGGGTTAAATGAGTCATTAAAAGACGAGCTGGCGGTCCGTGATGAGCCAAACGATTTAGACGAGCTAATATCGTTGGTGATTCGTCTAGATGATTGGATGAAGGAGCGTGGACGCGAGAGAGGACGCCCATCAGAGCGTTTTTTTTTTGTCTCGGGGCTTTCCCCGACACAAAGCTGGTCCACCTCTTCTTCGCCCCACTGAGGCTCCTCCGACGGGACCTCCGGCTCCTCCTATTGACGAGCCCATGCAGCTCGGACGAGTCGAGATTCCTGTATTGCCCCGACACGTAAGCGTCAAGAGAAATAACGGTGACGTAACTCCAAGTGTTCTTGGACAGGCAACAGAACCCACATAACAAAAAAAAAAAAAAAAAAAAAAAAAAAATTTTAGCACACGTAAATGTTTGGTTTCTTTAATCAGGGGTTATACTTGTTTGGGGTGGTAGGGGCGTATCTGGTGGAGTGATAGGCAGTCAGAAGCCCGCCTGGGCTCACTTACCTGTCAATTGTGTCTGTGTTTTTAGGTATTTTCTGTTTGGGTTGTTGGGTCGTTTTGTTTTGTTGTTTTTATTTCTCTGCATTCCTAACCCAACCTCACTTGCCCTTAGACCGCTTGTCTTGTGGGTTGTGGGGTGGTGCAGGTTGGTCACGCTGAGCATTCTCAGAAGACCTCTGCACCTGGGGGGGGGGGTGTTAGAGGCGTTCTTTTTGGTTTGGTTAGGGCCCGGTTCCACTCCAGCCTCGGTGAGCCTTTGGACCGATTGTCATGGGTGTTGCCGGGGTGTGGTGCAGCGGAGACATGCCTCAGTCGGAGGGGTGGGCCGATCTGTTGCTGTTTGCCATTTCGGTAGTTCCACCCCTCCCGAGTGGCTGGGGTTTGGTCGAGTTGGGGCACCGGACGTATTTCCGGTTCTCCGCTGCGCTTTGTGGTTGGAGCTGGGTTAGTTTTTACCTGTTCCCTTCTCCGGCTTACTATTTTGTGCCGTTTGCCACAATAGAGCCGCCAAAGGGCTCTGGGAGGGACCTGGGGTCTTTTGGGGTGCCGGGGAGGGCAACGGGGTTTATGGTCGTTTTATATCCCCCCGGGGTTGTTTTTGGTTGTCCTCCGGGGGTTGGTTTTTGGTTTTATTTTGTTTCCTTCCGGGTTCCGCCTCCAGGGTTGATGGGACGGTCCTCTGGGGGGGGGAATTGGCTTGGGACCGGCCGGCCAAGTGTGACCGGATCTGGGGTTCCGGGGTTGTGGGGAGGGTGCCTCCTGGGGTTGATGATACGGTCCCCTGGGGGGCACCGTTTCACTCATGTATACCTGGGGACCTTTGTGGGATCACGGTTTTGGCTGTTCCTCCTGGAACTGGCAATGAAGGCCTTCTGAGGGGGGGTTGGGCTCTGCAGGTCATTCTGGGGGGGTTGTTTATTTTTCTTTTATGCATCTACGTTTGTACTGTGTTGTGGGACTGTGTTGGGTTTTTGTGTTTTGGAGTTTTTCTTTTCCTCCGGGGTTTGATGGGACGGTCCCCTGGGGAGGTTTTGGGTGGGTTTTATGTTTTTTTTGTGTGAGTGGACTTGTTCTGGGGAATGTTTTGGGGCTTTTGTTGATTCCAGCCGGCCTTCCAGCTGCGGTGCCTGTCTTGCCGTCTGCTTCCTGACGTGAACCCCGGAGGGAGGGGCTGTTCTCGGGCCTGGTCTGTTCGGTCGCCGGGAGGCTTCCCGTTGATGGGGGGGTACTGTTGTGTGTTGGGGGGGGCGTGGCTGGATGTTTTGGTGTTCTTTTCTTTTCTTTGCTCTCCAGGTGGCATGAGGGCTGATTTGTCTGTGAAGAAGGTGCTGGCTGAAGAGTCTTCACCCTCATCAACATCATGGAAAGCACCTGTGCTTGGTGCTCACGTGCAACCTGGACGACTTGCAGCTGAAGCAGATAATTGGATGGCGTTCTGCATTTGAGTCATGTGTGATTCAAGCAGAACTGCCGGGAACTCGACCTTGTGACGTTCGTTTGTGAGACGCTGAGGACCGCGCCTGGGTTTGACACGTCGAGCCCGTGAGGCAGGGAGGGGTGAGGACACATGCTGTCAGCACACACGGAAGGTAATTAGGTGTTTGGGTACTTGTTGATGGTGGCTTGGTGTTTTGTTGCACAGTGTACTGGAATTGTGGGGAGAGTTGCGCAGTTTGCTTCTCACTGCTGTGGCGTGAAGGATAAGTGATCCTCCACTTGTGAGAGGCTGCTCATTTGCATAAAGTAAAAAAAAAAGGGACACTGACCTGAGTGTGTTGCTGGCAGCGTGTGTTTATTGGAAGATATGGTTGTATCTGTTGACTTACCTCACCGTCTCTTTGCTTCACAGAGAATCAGTTTGTCGTGTCCACCTGGGGGGTGTTTGGCGGTGGTAGGGAGTCCAGGAGCGCCGGCTTTGGTCCTTGCGGGCGCTGGAGAGCGAGCCACGAATCACTCCACCAGAGGGACGTTGTTTTTTTATGTTTTTACACTTTTAAACACAGGTGTATAATAAATAGTTTTTGTTTGGAACCGCTTTCTGGTTATTTTTAGCGCTGGGTCCTGTCTGACGCAGGTTCGCTCCTCAATCCGCGTCGACACATAACAGAAGTTCCCGGCCATTCCATAATGGACCCAGCGGCAGAAGCGGTTCCTTTTGTCGAAAAAGTTCAGGAACACTTGGAGAACATACGGGAGCAATTACAGCATCTCGCGAACCAAATTAAACAAACAGATGCCCGTGTTACGGAGCTTGCAGCGCAAGCTGTTCTGCTTCCTGCTGCTCCAGCTGCGGCACTATCGATATCGGTGCCGATAACTCCGTCACCCACAGGTTGGAATGCCGCAGTTTTACGGGGCATGTTTGTAGACGGGTTAAATGAGTCATTAAAAGACGAGCTGGCGGTCCGTGATGAGCCAAACGATTTAGACGAGCTAATATCGTTGGTGATTCGTCTAGATGATTGGATGAAGGAGCGTGGACGCGAGAGAGGACGCCCATCAGAGCGTTTTTTTTTTGTCTCGGGGCTTTCCCCGACACAAAGCTGGTCCACCTCTTCTTCGCCCCACTGAGGCTCCTCCGACGGGACCTCCGGCTCCTCCTATTGACGAGCCCATGCAGCTCGGACGAGTCGAGATTCCTGTATTGCCCCGACACGTAAGCGTCAAGAGAAATAACGGTGACGTAACTCCAAGTGTTCTTGGACAGGCAACAGAACCCACATAACAAAAAAAAAAAAAAAAAAAAAAAAAAAATTTTAGCACACGTAAATGTTTGGTTTCTTTAATCAGGGGTTATACTTGTTTGGGGTGGTAGGGGCGTATCTGGTGGAGTGATAGGCAGTCAGAAGCCCGCCTGGGCTCACTTACCTGTCAATTGTGTCTGTGTTTTTAGGTATTTTCTGTTTGGGTTGTTGGGTCGTTTTGTTTTGTTGTTTTTATTTCTCTGCATTCCTAACCCCAACCTCACTTGCCCTTAGACCGCTTGTCTTGTGGGTTGTGGGGTGGTGCAGGTTGGTCACGCTGAGCATTCTCAGAAGACCTCTGCACCTGGGGGGGGGGGTGTTAGAGGCGTTCTTTTTGGTTTGGTTAGGGCCCGGTTCCACTCCAGCCTCGGTGAGCCTTTGGACCGATTGTCATGGGTGTTGCCGGGGTGTGGTGCAGCGGAGACATGCCTCAGTCGGAGGGGTGGGCCGATCTGTTGCTGTTTGCCATTTCGGTAGTTCCACCCCTCCCGAGTGGCTGGGGTTTGGTCGAGTTGGGGCACCGGACGTATTTCCGGTTCTCCGCTGCGCTTTGGGGTTGGAGCTGGGTTAGTTTTTACCTGTTCCCTTCTCCGGCTTACTATTTTGTGCCGTTTGCCACAATAGAGCCGCCAAAGGGCTCTGGGAGGGACCTGGGGTCTTTTGGGGTGCCGGGGAGGGCAACGGGGTTTATGGTCGTTTTATATCCCCCCGGGGTTGTTTTTGGTTGTCCTCCGGGGGTTGGTTTTTGGTTTTATTTTGTTTCCTTCCGGGTTCCGCCTCCAGGGTTGATGGGACGGTCCTCTGGGGGGGGGAATTGGCTTGGGACCGGCCGGCCAAGTGTGACCGGATCTGGGGTTCCGGGGTTGTGGGGAGGGTGCCTCCTGGGGTTGATGATACGGTCCCCTGGGGGGCACCGTTTCACTCCATGTATACCTGGGGACCTTTGTGGGATCACGGTTTTGGCTGTTCCTCCTGGAACTGGCAATGAAGGCCTTCTGAGGGGGGTTGGGCTCTGCAGGTCATTCTGGGGGGGTTGTTTATTTTTCTTTTATGCATCTACGTTTGTACTGTGTTGTGGGACTGTGTTGGGTTTTTGTGTTTTGGAGTTTTTCTTTTCCTCCCGGGGTTTGATGGGACGGTCCCCTGGGGAGGTTTTGGGTGGGTTTTATGTTTTTTTTGTGTGAGTGGACTTGTTCTGGGGAATGTTTTGGGGCTTTTGTTGATTCCAGCCGGCCTTCCAGCTGCGGTGCCTGTCTTGCCGTCTGCTTCCTGACGTGAACCCCGGAGGGAGGGGCTGTTCTCGGGCCTGGTCTGTTCGGTCGCCGGGAGGCTTCCCGTTGATGGGGGGGTACTGTTGTGTGTTGGGGGGGGCGTGGCTGGATGTTTTGGTGTTCTTTTCTTTTCTTTGCTCTCCAGGTGGCATGAGGGCTGATTTGTCTGTGAAGAAGGTGCTGGCTGAAGAGTCTTCACCCTCATCAACATCATGGAAAGCACCTGTGCTTGGTGCTCACGTGCAACCTGGACGACTTGCAGCTGAAGCAGATAATTGGATGGCGTTCTGCATTTGAGTCATGTGTGATTCAAGCAGAACTGCCGGGAACTCGACCTTGTGACGTTCGTTTGTGAGACGCTGAGGACCGCGCCTGGGTTTGACACGTCGAGCCCGTGAGGCAGGGAGGGGTGAGGACACATGCTGTCAGCACACACGGAAGGTAATTAGGTGTTTGGGTACTTGTTGATGGTGGCTTGGTGTTTTGTTGCACAGTGTACTGGAATTGTGGGGAGAGTTGCGCAGTTTGCTTCTCACTGCTGTGGCGTGAAGGATAAGTGATCCTCCACTTGTGAGAGGCTGCTCATTTGCATAAAGTAAAAAAAAAAGGGACACTGACCTGAGTGTGTTGCTGGCAGCGTGTGTTTATTGGAAGATATGGTTGTATCTGTTGACTTACCTCACCGTCTCTTTGCTTCACAGAGAATCAGTTTGTCGTGTCCACCTGGGGGGTGTTTGGCGGTGGTAGGGAGTCCAGGAGCGCCGGCTTTGGTCCTTGCGGGCGCTGGAGAGCGAGCCACGAATCACTCCACCAGAGGGACGTTGTTTTTTTATGTTTTTACACTTTTAAACACAGGTGTATAATAAATAGTTTTTGTTTGGAACCGCTTTCTGGTTATTTTTAGCGCTGGGTCCTGTCTGACGCAGGTTCGCTCCTCAATCCGCGTCGACACATAACAATATATTGTCCATTTTTCCAATTGTTTTTCCATTTTCACTTCTTGTAGTCTCAGTCTGTGTTATCTTTTCCATTAGATAAATGTCTTTTATCGTTGATGTCCATTGGTCTTTTGTTGGCACAGATGTTGTGCCCCATGTCCTGGTTATACATTTTTTGGCTGCTAATGACATCATTTTAAACAAATATACATCATTATGTGAAATGGTGTCTTCTGAAAAATTATACAGATAAATCAGTTCAGGTGTTAAGGGAACTGTATATCCCAACACTTCGCAAAGTACATTGCAATCCATTTCCCAAAACATAACAATAGTTGGACATTTCCAGAAAATATGAGCATGGTCTACATTTATTCCTCCACATTCCCGCCAACATGTTTGTTGTATTTTTAACCGTTTACTTTTAAGTTTGGGTGTAATAAAAAAAATGGATCAGGTTCTTCCAAGCGAACTCCCTCCACGTTCGAGAGCTGGTAGTAGTGTGATGATGCCTCCACATATTTATCCAGTCTTGATCATCAATTTTTATGTGGAGCTTTTTCTCCCAATTACCTTTAATCTTTTCAGTTGTGTTTTTATCATGCTCAATTAGAGCTTTATAGATTGTTGTTATTATTTTGATGTTACTGTCTTTATAGGCTTTAGTTATTGTTTGAATTATACCACTCTGTGGAAGAGTTCCCCTGTATTTGAGATTCAGGTTTATTAATGATGTCACGGCCTGGCACAACAGTTCCACGTCAGAGTTAGAAGGTGATCAGTTATTACAGCATGAGATCTGTTCAGCTCCGAGCCTGACACATTACTGCGCACCACGCAGAGGGGCAGCTGCCCGTGTTATATACAGTTATGATGGAGGCAATAGTTCACATTATTTAAATTGCCCATGGGAAGGAATGGCCAAATATTTGTACCGTAAGGTCTATTGGGGATATAACAACCTGTTCAGATTTGCGGTGGAATGCATGCAGTAGCGCACAGAGCTTTCAGTTTGATAGCCACTGTTCACATTCACTGTACATGATAATAATTCATAATATCGGCTCTTGTTTTGCTGCCTTCAGAATATGTAAATTGCAGTCAGATGGTCCTCAGATTACACATGAACCGCCGTCGGATAGGTGTCCCATCCACAGATGGCCGTCAGAAAGTTTTGGAACTGAAGTCCGACACTTTTCAGATGTGCGCCAATTCATAATTCTGATACCATTCTGCCTGATTCCGGCTATGTGTGACGGGGGTATAAATGTTCTGGAACAGCTTAATGCCAAACTTAAGAATGCCACCGCCCATATTAAAACATTTAGTCGCAGTTATCATCCACACATGAAACAAAGAATTATTTTGATAACTCGATCAGATATATGCATGTCTAAATCCCAAGACTTTATTGCTACATTTTAAAAGTAATCATACATATTTTGTGTAATGAAACTAAACACTTAATGTTTTTATGGTCTTCTGTGATTTAGAATAAAATTGGATCTATGTAATCAGGTTTTTATGGTCATAGTTATTTTATGTTGCCACATCAAGAGCAGTACTCTGACACATACCAAAAAAACTTTTTTTTTTAATTTTTTTATTATTTTAAAGTGACATTGTTAAGTTGATAAATGCTTCATGGTTTTTCTTTTTTCAAAATGAATGTTAAATTTTTTTTTTTATTCTTCATAGTGCACTGAAAGACAGACAACCCGTTGCTAAATTAAATGATTTAAAAATAAATCTCACATTTAACTTATTTAGGAATAAGAATGCTTGAACATTTCAAACTAGATTGTCTGTTGAGTGTTGACTCAGTGAAAAAGGAAAGAAACACATCTTCGAACCTCCTGCTGCAGTGAGTTTTCACGCAGGCAAAGTTTTTCATAACTGAGGACGTTTGTGCAAATATATTTGAACTCAGGGTTTTGATATCAAATAATGTGTCATAGTGATTTATTTGCACATTTAGAAAAGAAGATCCGATACAGTGTTGAACCTGTATGTCGTTTTTTTCTGTGTTGAAAATGAAAGTAATCTGTATGTTTTGTTTTTTTTTAAATGTTCAGCTCCACCTGTATGACGTAGAGAGCGCGGTGAAGACCACGGTGCTGAGTTTCTGCTCGTATGTGCAATGGGTGCCAGGCAGTGATGTCGTGGTTGCTCAGAATAGAGGAGATCTCTGCATCTTGTACAGTATAGACAACCCAGACAACATCACCATGTTCCCAATTAAGGTGAATCTTCCTTCTTTATATGAAGGAACGTCATGTGCACGCTTTATGAAGTGATGATTCCACACATGCAGGGGTGATTTTTGTATTTTATTACCAGCCAGAATTTGGGTACATCAGATTTTTATTTATTTATTTTTTAAGGGATGCAGTGATCCAAAATTTTGGATTGTATCGGTCCAAAATCTGCTCCGATCACAGTCTTATGTTGCACATCTGAATCATGTTGTGGTCTATGCACATATATTTTCCTTTAGGTTAGTAGGCATGACTAAGTAAAAGTAAATCCATTGACAAATTACTTGTTTTAAAATAGGGAAAATGTATTGCTTTGGTATCGGCAGATACTGAAGGTTCCAGCATCAGGATCATTTCTAATGTGATAAAGTGGAATCATGCCATCACTAGTTTTTATTTCTGTGATCTAATCATGTCTGTACTGTCAGCAAAATACCATGAAAATGTTGTGTGTGTGTGTGTATCGACTCTTCAGTGCACCTAAACCTTTCCAGTGCTGCTTGATTAGGTGAAATATTGTAAAAATTTTGCGATTCAGTTTCCATGGTGGTGTTTATACCGTCCAAAGACCAGAGAAATGGAGCTGCTCTGGAGTTTTGGATTAACAGCCTCCTCCTTCGTCGACAGTTTGAGCTCTTAAAGGTGGATAATGTCACATTTCCTCAAATTCCATCAGTTCCACAGCCTCCGGTTTTCCCAACAATTAGCCTTCCTCCTTCTTTCGTGAATTCTTCCCACCCTTGGACACACGCAACTTTGATCTCAGTGACCTTTGACATGTCAGGGAGTTCACCTCGAATGCAGCTTTAAGATTCCCCTTATGACCTTGTGAATAGCGACCTTTTAACAACAGTGATGTTGACCCCTGAGACAAACTGAGCAACAGACAGACACAAACAGTTTGAACATTTTGTGATGTTCATTTTATTAACAAATAATAATAATAAAAAAACAGAAAACACTCAGTTTTTGAGGACTGTCAGATGTACCATAGAATGCTATACTGTTTGTATTGCTTCATAACTGATGTAAATAAAGTCCAGATGTATTCAGTGGCAGCTTCACCAACAGAGAGCCTCGTCCACAACGACCACAAAAGACTCCAAGCTGTCACTGAGGTTAAAAGCAGCAAACACGGTATTAAGAACAAAGGGATGTAAAATTTTGATCAGGGTCATTTCGGTAGTTTCTGATGTCATTATCATTTAAAAAGAGTTTTTGCGTTATCATTCATATTCCATGGGAACCTCCCCCCCCCTAAAAAAAAGTCTGTCGGCATGTAAACGTTTGAGCACCATTGTATCGCCATTGTGGTCCATTTAAAAATCAATGACAAAATAGAAGTCAAAATAAAATATTATCATCATTATTAGTAGTATTAATAATAATAATAATAACAATAGTAATAATGATGATAAAGGATTATTAACTGAGCGTGAGGTCTGTACAGGAAAATATCAGAAAATATCAGAGGTATAAGTACGAAAACACAGAGGTCTGATATTCCTGTACAGGCAGAGCAGGTGAGGTTAATAATTCATTTATTGGCTATTATATATATAACATGCAAACGTACATATTCGTATATAGCTGCTGACGATTTTGGGTGTGTAGTCCGACCCGTCGCTTCAGAACGTGCTAACAGATGGTCCGGTCATTAGATGTTAAGCTTTCAATCTGTGTGTTTCTTCCAATGCTGTTTAGATATTTATGTTGTATGTTCATGTCCTACTTGTTTTGTTTTTTTTATCGTGGTTTTAGCTTTCTGGTTTGTAACGAATGTGATACGTGTTTGTCATGGTAACGGTCTGATTATGTAAAAATATCAGACTGGAAATCAGCCAATCAGAGTGCATGTAGCTTTGCAGACATATAATAATAGAGTGTATATGATAACAAGAACCCAAAACAATTTCTAAATACATTAAGATAGTAAATTAACATTAAACATTTTGTAATTAGCAGGAAATAAAGGGGTTGAGTTCTTTAAGGTTGTAAAAACATTCTGGACTCACACACCATTCCAACTCATTATAGAAACTTTGATTAATTGATTATCACCCTTAAAAATGTCAGTTACCTACTTTAGAAAAACTACCCAATCTAGAGCCCGTGGATCCCCACAGATAACACGCTATTGATTCTTAATTTAAAATTAAAAAAAAATCTGTCTCCTTCACTGGGGATTTAAAAAAAGACTGACTGCCTTTATTGAATGCACAGTGTCCAAGAACATTTCTCCAACAGGGCATCTTGTAGGTCGGCGTGTTGATTTGAATATCTGTTAAGGTATTCATTAATTTTCTTACCTGTAAAGGTACGCAATGCAGGCTGTGGAGGTCTGAGGAATTAATAACCCCTCTTTTTTTCCTCACTCCTTTTATTCTAATTATGACTATTTGTTTTGTGTTATTCGTGTTTGGATTTAAGTCTCTTTCACTCACTCAGGGTGACATTGTGGAGCTGGAGAGGGCTGATGGGAAGACGAATGTGCTTGTGACAGAGGGTGTTAACACGGTCACATACACCCTGGACGAAGGCCTCATTGAGTTCGGCACTGCTATCGATGATGGTGATTACAACAGGTGCGCGGAGATACTCTGATATCTGTCTTTGATTACATGTTCATTTTTGTTCATACTTGTTTTGTTGGATCAGACTTGTGGTGGGAACACTGAGAGCAGAGTTTTTTTTTTTTTGGTTTTTTTTTTTGCAGAAACACCCTGCAACTCTTGAGGGTTACTTTAATATTCCCAGAACAGTCGGGCTGTTTAGGCTCTTCATCCTGTTGTTATTTAAAACCTTTAAAAATGACACAGCGGAGGACGCTGCAGATAAATGTCCATATCAGTGCAGTTCTCTTCATTTGAAGAAAATAAGTATTTGAACACCCTGCGATTTATATATATATATATATATATATATATATATATATAATATGAGGTGCAGAAGGGCATCATGAGACACAGGTCCTGGATGGTTAAGAACTCACCTGCTGGTTAAGAGCATGTTATGTTACACTACTTATATATCTACAGTGAAACCCCTTCAGAATAGCAAACACAACTCAGCTACAGTATCTCGGTGCAGCCTTCAAAGTGTCCTATTGTGCAGGAAACTAACAACCCCATTGTCCATATGACATTGATTTCTGGCAGAAAGCGCTGAGGGTTCATCTCAAGCACTTTCTTAAAAAGACACCGTGCTCCACGTGAGAATTTTTTTCCTGTGGTAACAAATGACTGACAGCTAGCTTATAATGCTTACGGTGATAAAAAGCATTCACCCTCAGCAGAACACAGTGTCTGTCCAATCTGCTGGTACCCATGAGGTTTTTGTTTCTGTTTTTTTAACATTACCAAGTATTGTGACAAAGCCTGATACTCGTGGAAGGTGACTGTGACCTTTACAAATAGGAGAAATCTCTCCTGTATTCCTGCGGGCTGCAAATGTATCGGTAAAATACACAGGGGTGACTCAGCCTCTCTCTTTCGTTCTGGTGGGTGTGAGATGAGCGTGTGAATACGTGTTTACGTTCACAGAGCCACTGCATTCCTCGAGACTCTGGACATGTCACCAGAGAGTGAAGCCATGTGGAAGGACGCTCAGCAAGTTGGCTCTAGAGGCTCGCCAGCTGCAACATCGCAAACAGGTGATCAAGTCTGACAGAGATGTGCAAACACACGAGCTGGTATTTCTGCACACGTGAGGACTTTTACTGACCCTTCTCAAGCACAGAGATTTTTACTCAAAACTGTGAACACACCTTCTCCAGACGCTACAGGCAGGTGATTGGTGGAGAACTGCTGCATCCCATCTAACAGCATCCGAAATCTAATTCTGGTCTTATTTGTAAAATCAGGGGTGAACCCTCCAACAATCAGCTGAAGCAGCGACGTGAAGAACGACTCAAACCTCCTCACACTGCACCGCTGTCTTCACACTAAAGTTCTAAAGCTGGGATGAGTCCTCACAAAGATACAAATAGTGTACAACACATACAGCAGATGGTCCTTTTCCTGCCGCCTCCTCTAACTCCATTAATCATTAAAGCCACTTTTAAATCATCTATCATAAGCAGTTTTTAATCTCTCTCCAACTTTATGCATCTCAGCTTTAACTTTTTAAAAGAAACTCTGGATTCTCTGTCATTAATAATGCATATGGTGTTCATTTTGCATTTGCATAAATCATTTGGGGAAGAGGCTGTGGTTTGGAGTCTGTAATGTTCATGAAGGAGGAAGCAAGAAAGAGTCAAACAGAATGATTTTTCACATAACTTTCTCATTAATCTGATGTAATGTTCAGAGTTCTTATGAAGTGGCTGAATGCTCAAGTGTCTTTAGTTCTCAGCTCTCAGCACTGCAAAGAATAATTAAACGGAAACTCTTTTTTTTATCTCACTTCAGTAAATGAACCATTTTACCTTCATTGATCTGCTACATTCATTGAATGATTCAGTCTATTTTCTTTTTCTCTCTATCTCTTTCTTTTGAAGGTGTTTTGCTGCTTTGGGAGACGTCTCAACAGTTCATTTTCTCCACCAGACAAACCAGATTGCTGACAGAGTGTCAAAAGAAATGGTCTGTTCTACATCAGAGTGCATATTTTAGAGCGGTGTAGAAGAGACAGTTTTTTAAGGATGTCACTAATATTTTATAATTATAATTTATCAGTATTTGACACTGAAATTCAGTCTGTTCAAATGAGTTCTTTTTGATAAAGTAGTTGAGTATTTTCTTAGAAGATTTATGTTAGTCACAGTGGAAATGCATTCGAACCAGCATTTAGTCTACAGGACACCAGAAACCGCAGCCTGATTGGCGCAGAATTCTGTCTGCAAAGTACACCAAAAAATTTGTTATGTTTAAGTCTGCATGCGGTATCACATGTGTGGGTGCCGTTTTTGTGTCCAGCTGTCTGTGTGTCAGCAAAATAATATCGTTTTGATGTGATATGGACCAAACTCAGTTGAATAATTGAGAGCCAGACAAGGACAAAGTGATTTGATTTTTAGGAAAATAAGGAAACAAAGGAAGGAAAGAAAGTGGGTAGGAAGGTAAATCAAAAATTTGGAGCCACAGGAGGATACAATTGTGTGATCCAGTGTCAAACCTACAGTAGTGTTCAGAATAATAGTAGTATTATGTGAAATAAAAGATTAATCCAGGTTTTGAGTATATTTCTTATTGTTCCATGGGAAACAAGGTACCAGTAGATTCAGTAGATTCTCACAAATCCAACAAGACCAAGCATTCATGATATGCACACTCTTAAGGCTATGAAATTGGGCTATTAGTAAAAAAAAAAAAAAAAGTAGAAAAGGGGGTGTTCACAATAATAGTAGCATCTGCTGTTGACACTACAAACTCAAAACTATTATGTTCAAACTGCTTTTTTAGCAATCCTGTGAATCACTAAACTAGTATTTAGTTGTATAACATCTGCGAGGCATTAATTTTCTTGGATTGGAACCAAGATTTTGCTGGTTTACTAGTGTGCTTTGGGTAATTGTCTTGTTGAAACACCCATTTCAAGGGCATGTCCTCTTCAGCATAAGGCAACATGACCTCTTCAAGTATTTTGACATATCCAAACTGATCCATGATACCTGGCATGCGATATATAGGCCCAACACCATAGTAGGAGAAGCATGCCCATCATGATGCTTGCACCACCATGCTTCACTGTCTTCACTGTGAACTGTGGCTTGAATTCAGAGTTTGGGTGTCATCTCACAAACTGTCTGCGGCCCTTGGACCTGGCATGCGATATATAGGCCCAACACCATAGTAGGAGAAACATGCCCATATCATGATGCTTGCACCACCATGCTTCATGGTCTTCACTGTGAACTGTGGCTTGAATTCAGAGTTTGGGGGTCGTCTCACAAACTGTCTGTGGCCCTTGGACCCAAAAAGAACAATTTTACTCTCATCAGTCCACAAAATATTCCTCCATTTCTCTTTAGGCCAGTTGATGTGTTCTTTGGCAAATTGTAACCTCTTCTGCATGTCTTTTATTTAACAGAGGGACTTTGCTGGGGATTCTTGTAAATAAATTAGCTTCACACAGGCGTCTTTTAACTGTCACAGCACTTACAGGTAACTCCAGACTGTCTTTGATCATCCTGGAGCTGATCAATGGGTGAGCCTTTGCCATTCTGGTTATTCTTCTATCCATTTTGATGGTTGTTTTCCGTTTTCTTCCACGCGTCTCTGTTTTTTTTTGTCCATTTTAAAGCATTGGAGATCATTGTAGATGAACAGCCTATAATTTTTTGCACCTGTGTATAAGTTTTCCCCTCTCCAATCAACTTTTTAATCAAACTACGCTGTTCTTCTGAACAATGTCTTGAACGTCCCATTTTCCTCAGGCTTTCAAAGAGAAAAGCATGTTCAACAGGTGCTGGCTTCATCCTTAAATAGGGGGCACCTGATTCACACCTTTTTGTTCCACAAAATTGACGAACTCACTGACTGAATGCCACACTACTATTATTGTGAACACCCCCTTTTCTACTTTTTTTTAATAATAGCCCAATTTCATAGCCTTAAGAGTGTGCATATCATGAATGCTTGGTCTTGTTGGATTTGTGAGAATCTACTGAATCTACTGGTATCTTGTTTCCCATGTAACAATAAGAAATAGACTCAAAACCTGGATTAATCTTTTTAGTCATATAGCACTACTATTATTCTGAACGCTACTGTATAAGGTATCGCACTCTGCGAGTGTCCTGTCTTTTCTTCTCTGCACAAGTACCTCAGATCTCAGTGCAATGTGCAGTGTTACGTAATGTTCCGATTTTCTCTGGACACACTGCGCGATCATGGGTTCACGATTTTCTCTTTAACAGGGAGGAGACGGAACAACGTTCTACCAAGTCCAAGCCAACCTCGCCCTGCTGGACAAGAACTTCAAACTAGCTGAGATGCACTACACAGAGCAGGTTTGTAACTTTGAAAAACAGCAAAAAAACAAAACAAATAAAAAACCTGTTTTAGTTCCTTATAATTTAGTTGTCACTTTAATCTTTGTAGTTACTCTTTAACAGATGAAATCTCTGTTCATATTCGTATTATCAGCATTAATTTAGTCATACTCATAGGCTTAAAATGGGTAATTCTTTAGTATATTTTCTCCTTTAAAAGCAAATTGTTTTGTAGTTAAGATCCATATATTGGAGAGTGCTAAGATAATTGATGGCTTGGTTTTGAATTTGTTTTTTGGGTTGGGGTTGAACAAAATTATTTTCTTCAGAGGTAAGCACAAAGTATACTGATTCACAATTGTACATTGCATTTATCAAGAGAAATTGCTGTCCTTCCAGTCGTCCTTCCGTCTGCACGACAAATCCTTCTGCATCCTAAAACTCAAGAACCGCACAACACTCAGAATCAAAATTTTTGTACATTAACGCTGGGAGGTCAAAGAATTGCCTACCAAAATCATGCATTTCTGACATTTATAAATGCCTGTTTTTTTGTTTGTTTGTTTGTTTTTTACTGAATTTTGGGTTTCAAGTAGGAAATGTACAGAAGCCCTGAAATACTAATATCACCACTAGATGGTGACAAAAGATGCTCAAAGGCATCTTTGCAGCAAGGTCTCAACTGTTTATTCATTTAAAAAAACAAATTACTTTTGTTGAAAATGAGATGGGCTGTTAGACAAAAGTCAGCTTACAAATGTGTCCCTGCCCTTGTGGGAAATTTACATGTGTAGACTGGTGGTTGGCTCTCACTGCGGTATTGTATCACTTCCTGTTCCGGAGCACAGCGGTGTTTTGCTGTATCTGTTAGCTGTTTAATCTGCGCAGTTAGATTGATCTAGTTATCTAGATTACGATTTGTTTCCCAGTGTAATCTTTACGTGCCTTAACTAAAGCACTCCTTCTGCTGAATCACCTCTAAATTATTTACACATTATTCACTTTGCATGTTTTTAGGAATCCGCTAGCTTAGCGCAGCTACTAGCTCTTAGCCGATTTAGCATGGCGACTTCTCCTGTCTCTCCCGCACTTTTCTGCTCTGGGTGTGAAATGTTTAGTTATTCCTCGGCCTCCTTTAGCAGTAACGGTACTTGTAATAAGTGTAGCTTCATAGCTTTGGAGGCCAGGCTGGGCGAATTGGAGACTCGGCTCCGCACCGTGGAAAATTTTACAGCTAGCCAGGCCCCTGTAGTCGGTGCGGACCAAGGTAGCTTAGCCGCCGTTAGTTCCCCTCTGGCAGATCCCGAGCAGCCGGAAAGCAGGCCGACTGGGTGACTGTGAGGAGGAAGCGTAGTTCTAAACAGAAGCCCCGTGTACACCGCCAACCTGTTCACATTTCTAACCGTTTTTCCCCACTCGACGACACACCTGCCGAGGATCAAACTCTGGTTATTGGCGACTCTGTTTTGAGAAATGTGAAGTTAGCGACACCAGCAACCATAGTCAATTGTCAATTTGAAACTGCTGGCTAAGGCTAAGGGTAAATTTGGTAGGATTAATTCACGTCGGCAGTAATGACACCCGGTTACGCCAATCGGAGGTCACTAAAATTAACATTGAATCGGTGTGTAACTTTGCAAAAACAATGTCGGACTCTGTAGTTTTCTCTGGGCCCCTCCCCAATCGGACCGGGAGTGACATGTTTAGCCGCATGTTCTCCTTGAATTGCTGGCTGTCTGAGTGGTGTCCAAAAAATGAGGTGGGCTTCATAGATAATTGGCAAAGCTTCTGGGGAAAACCTGGTCTTGTTAGGAGAGACGGCATCCATCCCACTTTGGATGGAGCAGCTCTCATTTCTAGAAATCTGGCCAATTTTCTTAAATCCTCCAAACCGTGACTATCCAGGGTTGGGACCAGGAAGCAGAGTTGTAGTCTTACACACCTCTCTGCAGCTTCTCTCCCCCTGCCATCCCCTCATTACCCCATCCCCGTAGAGACGGTGTCTGCTCCCAGACCACCAATAACCAGCAAAAATCTATTTAAGCATAAAAATTCAAAAAAAAAAAATATATAGCACCTTCAACTGCACCACAGACTAAAACAGTAAATGTGGTCTATTAAACATTAGGTCTCTCTCTTCTAAGTCCCTGTTGGTAAATGATATAATAATTGATCAACATATTGATTTATTCTGCCTTACAGAAACCTGGTTACAGCAGGATGAATATGTTAGTTTAAATGAGTCAACACCCCCGAGTCACCCTAACTGTCAGAATGCTCGTAGCACGGGCCGGGGCGGAGGATTAGCAGCAATCTTCCATTCCAGCTTATTAATTAATCAAAAACCCAGACAGAGCTTTAATTCATTTGAAAGAAGCTTGACTCTTAGTCTTGTCCATCCAAATTGGAAGTCCCAAAAACCAGTTTTATTTGTTATATCTATCGTCCACTGGTCGTTACTGTGAGTTTCTCTGTGAATTTTCAGACCTTTTGTCTGACTTAGTGCTTAGCTCAGATAAGATAATTATAGTGGGCGATTTTAACATCCACACAGATGCTGAGAATGACACCCTCAACACTGCATTTAATCTATTATTAGACTCTATTGGCTTTGCTCAAAATGTAAATGAGTCCACCCACCACTTTAATCATTTCTTAGATCTTGTTCTGACTTATGGTATGGAAATAGAAGACTTAACAGTATTCCCTGAAAACTCCCTTCTGTCTGATCATTTCTTAATAACATTTACTGTTGTGTGGGCCGCTGAAGAGGAGGTACTGCTGGCCCACCACCACCAGAGGGCGCCCTGCCTGGAGTGCGGGCTCCAGGCACCAGAGGGCGCTACCGCATCATGGGAGTAATCTGGGTGACAGCTGTCACCCATCACCAAACACAGCTGTTTCTACTCAGCACCGAGGTATATCAGGAGGACGGCGTCTCCACCTCAGTGCCGAGATATCGCCTAAGACCAAGGTAACATTCTCTGCAGCATATTCTGTGATTGATAAACTTGTTAAACCTTTCAGGACTGGTGACTACTGAGACCCTCCTTCTTTGGATAAGTACTCACCTTCCTGCTGAACTTTGCCAAGAGGTGGAGGCGGCTTCTCCCCTCTCTGTACTGGGTGCGTTCATCCACTCCTGTGTGTTCTTGCTCTCTCCTGCCAGCAGTACCGGATCCGACGAGCGGAGGCAGTGGCCACCTGGGAATTCGGGACTTGGCGGTTCCAGTATTTCCGGGGTTCGGTGGCAGTGGAGATCTGGGTGGTTCCGGTTCGACTGAGACGGACGTCTCCTATCTTCGAGCCTGCCCACACGACACCAGCGGATTCGACCCTAAACATTGTGTTTGTTATACTACTCGTGCTTGTTTCAGTAGTAAATCTTGTTTTTTACTTCCTCCTATGTCCATTCATTGCGCCCCTGTTGTGGGTCCGTGTTCCTACACTTTCACAACAGGATATCTCGGCCAGCGTCATGGATCCCGAGGGGCGTCAACCGGCTGTTGAACGGCCAATGGAAGACCAAGGCGCAGCGGAGGCTTCGGGAGGGGTAATCGGTGAGTTGCAGCGGATCCTCACCGCTTTCACCTCTCGGATCGATTTAATGACCGAGCAGCACGTTCTCCTAAACCGCAGGGTGGAGGCTCTCGCCGCACAAGTGGAGGCACGCCCTTCGGGCGCCGCTGCGGCTCTCCCTCCCGAGGACCCTGCGCGTGAAAGTGACGTTCCACTGGTCGTTCAACGGTCCCTTCCTCCGTCCCCAGAAGCTTACATAAGCCCTCCAGAACCGTACGGAGGCTGTGTGGAGACGTGCGCGGACTTTCTTATGCAGTGTTCGCTCGTCTTCGCTCAGCGTCCCGTGATGTACGCGACTGACGCTAGCAGAGTAGCTTATGTGATAAATCTGCTTCGTGGGGAGGCACGCGCTTGGGCTACAGCGCTCTGGGAGCAGAACTCACGGCTCCTTCATACTTACGATGGGTTTGTACGGGAGCTCAGAACGGTGTTCGATCATCCCAGCAGAGGAGAGTCCGCTTCAACCGCACTACTGTCCATTCGACAGGGACGCCGGAGCGCAGCTGCCTATGCAGTCGCCTTCCGCATCGCGGCGGCGAGATCCGGCTGGAATAGCACTGCCCTCCGCGCTGCCTTTATAAACGGACTGTCACTGGTCCTAAAAGAGCACCTGGTGGCTAAGGACGAACCGCGGGATTTAGATGGGCTTATCGATCTAGTCATACGACTCGACAACCGGTTAGAAGAACGCCGTCGGGAACGAGGCGAAGGGCGTGGCCAGGCACGCGTCGTCCCTCTCCCTTCCGGGTCCGATCGAGCTCCGCCCTCCCCACGCTCCTCTGTTCCTGCGCTCCGTCGCCTATGGCTCCCCCTGCTGACGAAGCTATGGACACGAGCAGGGCAACATTTAGGGCACCTGGAGCACAAAGGAGGCGGGCCCACGGAGCTTGTTATGTTGGTGGCTCGAGTGAGCATATGGCAAACGACTGCCCCGAGCGGTTAAACTCCAACGCCCGCCCCTAGAGACTGGGCCAGGGGTGGGCCAAAACATTCACGTGGGACACACCCACATTGCTACACGACTCCCAGTCACGATCCTGTTCGAGGACTCAACCCTGAAGGCCCCAGCACTGGTGGACACGGGCTCTGAGGGGAATCTGCTTGACAGTAGATGGGCCAGGGAGATAGGGCTCCCTCTGGTGGCTCTTACCTCGCCTGTGCAGGTTCGGGCACTAGATGGCTCCCTACTCCCCCACATGCACAAGACACCTCCAGTAACTCTGGTGGTGTCAGGTAACCACCGGGAGGTGATCGAGTTCTTTGTGACTCAGGCCACCTCCCGTGTGGTTTTAGGGTTTCCATGGATGCTTAAGCACAATCCCGGATTGATTGGCCGTCCGGGGTAGTGGTTCAGTGGAGCGAAACCTGCCATCGGAGTGTCTCGGTTCCTCGGTTCCTCCCGGCTCCCAAGCTAAGGAGGAGGTCCGAGTCCCGCCCAATCTGAAGGCGGTGCCAGCGGAGTATCATGACCTCGCTGACGTGTTCAGCAAGGATCTGGCTCTCACGCTTCCTCCCCACCGTCCGTACGATTGTGCCATTGATTTGGTTCCAGGCAGTGAGTTCCCGTCCAGTAGGCTGTACAACCTCTCACGGCCGGAACGCGAATCAATGGAGACCTATATCCGGGACTCATTAGCTGCCGGATTGATCCGGAATTCCACCTCACCGATGGGCGCAGGTTTCTTTTTTGTGGGTAAAAAAGATGGCGGGCTTCGTCCATGCATTGATTACAGGGGGTTGAACGAGATCACGGTTCGCAACCGATACCCGTTGCCCTTGTTGGATTCAGTGTTCACTCCCTTGCATGGAGCCAAAATCTTCACCAAGCTGGATCTTAGAAATGCGTATCATTTGGTTCGGATTCGGAAGGGAGACGAATGGAAGACGGCATTTAACACCCCCTTAGGTCATTTTGAGTACCTGGTCATGCCGTTCGGTCTCACTAATGCTCCCGCGACTTTTCAAGCGTTGGTAAACGATGTCTTGCGGGACTTCCTGCACCGGTTCGTCTTCGTATATCTAGACGATATACTCATCTTTTCCCCGGATCCTGAGACTCATGTCCGGCATGTCCGTCAGGTTCTGCAGCGGTGTTGGAGAACCGTCTGTTTGTGAAGGGCGAGAAGTGTGAGTTCCACCGCACTTCTTTGTCCTTCCTGGGGTTTATCATCTCCTCCAACTCCGTCGCCCCGGACCCGGCCAAGGTTGCGGCGGTGAGAGATTGGCCCCAACCAACAAGCCGTAGGAAGCTGCAACAGTTCCTCGGTTTTGCTAATTTCTATAGGAGGTTCATCAAGGGCTACAGTCAGGTAGTTAGCCCCCTGACAGCCCTGACCTCTCCAAAAGTTCCCTTCACCTGGTCGGACCGGTGCGAGGCCGCGTTCAAGGAGTTGAAACGGCGCTTCTCGTCTGCACCAGTTCTGGTGCAGCCCGATCCTAGCCGCCAGTTAGTGGTTGAAGTGGATGCCTCGGACTCAGGGATAGGAGCGGTGCTCTCCCAGAGCGGGAAGACCGATAAGGTCCTTCACCCGTGTGCCTATTTTTCTCGCAGGTTGACCCCCGCTGAACGGAATTATGACGTCGGCAATCGGGAACTCCTGCTGTGAAAGAGGCCCTCGAAGAGTGGAGACATCTGTTGGAGGGAACAGCCGTGCCATTCACGGTTTTCATGACCATCGGAACCTGGAGTACATCAGAACCGCCAATCATGGAAAGCACCTGTGCTTGGTGCTCACGTGCAAACCTGGACGACTTGCAGCTGAAGCAGAAATTGGATGGCGTTCTTGCATTGAGTCATGTGTGATTCAAGCAGACTGCCGGGAACGCTCGACCTTGGGACGTTCGTTTGTGAGACGCGAGGACCGCGCCTGGGTTTGACACGTCGAGCCCGTGAGGCAGGGAGTGAGCCACATGCTGTCAGCACACACGGAATAGGTGAGGTGTTTGGGTACTTGTTGATGGTGGCTTGGTGTTTTGTTGCACAGTGTACTGGAATTGTGGGAGAGTTGCGCAGTTTGCTTCTCACTGCTGTGGCGTGAAGGATAGTGATCCTCCACTTGTGAGAGGCTGCTCATTTGCATAAAGTAAAAAAAAAGGGACACTGACCTGAGTGTGTTGCTGGCAGCGTGTGTTATTGGAAGATATGGTTGTATCTGTTGACTTACCTCACCGTCTCTTTGCTTCACAGAGAATCAGTTTGTCGTGTCCACCTGGGGGGTGTTGGCGGTGGTAGGGAGTCCAGGAGCGCCGGCTTTGGTCCTTGCGGGCGCTGGAGAGCGAGCCACGAATCACTCCACCAGAGGGACGTTGTTTTTTTATGTTTTTACACTTTTAAACACAGGTGTATAATAAATAGTTTTTGTTTGGAACCGCTTTCTGGTTATTTTAGCGCGGGTCCTGTCTGACGCAGGTTCGCTCCTCAATCCGCGTCGACACATAACAGAAGTTCCCGGCCATTCCATAATGGACCCAGCGGCAGAAGCGGTTCCTTTTGTCGAAAAAGTTCAGGAACACTTGGAGAACATACGGGAGCAATTACAGCATCTCGCGAACCAAATTAAACAAACAGATGCCCGTGTTACGGAGCTTGCAGCGCAAGCTGTTCTGCTTCCTGCTGCTCCAGCTGCGGCACTATCGATATCGGTGCCGATAACTCCGTCACCCACAGGTTGGAATGCCGCAGTTTTACGGGGCATGTTTGTAGACGGGTTAAATGAGTCATTAAAAGACGAGCTGGCGGTCCGTGATGAGCCAAACGATTTAGACGAGCTAATATCGTGGTGATTCGTCTAGATGATTGGATGAAGGAGCGTGGACGCGAGAGAGGACGCCCATCAGAGCGTTTTTTTTTTGTCTCGGGGCTTTCCCCGACACAAAGCTGGTCCACCTCTTCTTCGCCCCACTGAGGCTCCTCCGACGGGACCTCCGGCTCCTCCTATTGACGAGCCCATGCAGCTCGGACGAGTCGAGATTCCTGTATTGCCCCGACACGTAAGCGTCAAGAGAAATAACGGTGACGTAACTCCAAGTGTTCTTGGACAGGCAACAGAACCCACATAACAAAAAAAAAAAAAAAAAAAAAAAAAAATTTTAGCACACGTAAATGTTTGGTTTCTTTAATCAGGGGTTATACTTGTTTGGGGTGGTAGGGGCGTATCTGGTGGAGTGATAGGCAGTCAGAAGCCCGCCTGGGCTCACTTACCTGTCAATTGTGTCTGTGTTTTTAGGTATTTTCTGTTTGGGTTGTTGGGTCGTTTTGTTTTGTTGTTTTTATTTCTCTGCATTCCTAACCCCAACCTCACTTGCCCTTAGACCGCTTGTCTTGTGGGTTGTGGGGTGGTGCAGGTTGGTCACGCTGAGCATTCTCAGAAGACCTCTGCACCTGGGGGGGGGGGTGTTAGAGGCGTTCTTTTTGGTTTGGTTAGGGCCCGGTTCCACTCCAGCCTCGGTGAGCCTTTGGACCGATTGTCATGGGTGTTGCCGGGGTGTGGTGCAGCGGAGACATGCCTCAGTCGGAGGGGTGGGCCGATCTGTTGCTGTTTGCCATTTCGGTAGTTCCACCCTCCCGAGTGGCTGGGGTTTGGTCGAGTTGGGGCACCGGACGTATTTCCGGTTCCGCTGCGCTTTGGGGTTGGAGCTGGGTTAGTTTTTACCTGTTCCCTTCTCCGGCTTACTATTTTGTGCCGTTTGCCACAATAGAGCCGCCAAAGGGCTCTGGGAGGGACCTGGGGTCTTTTGGGGTGCCGGGGAGGGCAACGGGGTTTATGGTCGTTTTATATCCCCCCGGGGTTGTTTTTGGTTGTCCTCCGGGGGTTGGTTTTTGGTTTTATTTTGTTTCCTTCCGGGTTCCGCCTCCAGGGTTGATGGGACGGTCCTCTGGGGGGGGAATTGGCTTGGGACCGGCCGGCCAAGTGTGACCGGATCTGGGGTTCCGGGGTTGTGGGGAGGGTGCCTCCTGGGGTTGATGATACGGTCCCCTGGGGGGCACCGTTTCACTCCATGTATACCTGGGGACCTTTGTGGGATCACGGTTTTGGCTGTTCCTCCTGGAACTGGCAATGAAGGCCTTCTGAGGGGGGTTGGGCTCTGCAGGTCATTCTGGGGGGGTTGTTTATTTTTCTTTTATGCATCTACGTTTGTACTGTGTTGTGGGACTGTGTTGGGTTTTTGTGTTTTGGAGTTTTTCTTTTCCTCCCGGGGTTTGATGGGACGGTCCCCTGGGGAGGTTTTGGGTGGGTTTTATGTTTTTTTTGTGTGAGTGGACTTGTTCTGGGGAATGTTTTGGGGCTTTTGTTGATTCCAGCCGGCCTTCCAGCTGCGGTGCCTGTCTTGCCGTCTGCTTCCTGACGTGAACCCCGGAGGGAGGGGCTGTTCTCGGGCCTGGTCTGTTCGGTCGCCGGGAGGCTTCCCGTTGATGGGGGGGTACTGTTGTGTGTTGGGGGGGGCGTGGCTGGATGTTTTGGTGTTCTTTCTTTTCTTTGCTCTCCAGGTTGCATGAGGGCTGATTTGTCTGTGAAGAAGGTGCTGGCTGAAGAGTCTTCACCCTCATCAACATTCATGGAAAGCACCTGTGCTTGGTGCTCACGTGCAACCTGGACGACTTGCAGCTGAAGCAGATAATTGGATGGCGTTCTGCATTTGAGTCATGTGTGATTCAAGCAGAACTGCCGGGAACTCGACCTTGTGAACGTTCGTTTTGTGAGACGCTGAGGACCGCGCCTGGGTTTGGACACGTCGAGCCCGTGAGGCAGGGAGGGGTGAGGACACATGCTGTCAGCACACACGGAAGGTAATTAGGTGTTTGGGTACTTGTTGATGGTGGCTTGGTGTTTTGTTGCACAGTGTACTGGAATTGTGGGGAGAGTTGCGCAGTTTGCTTCTCACTGCTGTGGCGTGAAGGATAAGTGATCCTCCACTTGTGAGAGGCTGCTCATTTGCATAAAGTAAAAAAAAAAGGGACACTGACCTGAGTGTGTTGCTGGCAGCGTGTGTTTATTGGAAGATATGGTTGTATCTGTTGACTTACCTCACCGTCTCTTTGCTTCACAGAGAATCAGTTTGTCGTGTCCACCTGGGGGGTGTTGGCGTGTGGTAGGGAGTCCAGGAGCGCCGGCTTTGGTCCCTTGCGGGGCTGGAGAGCGAGCCACGAATCACTCCACCAGAGGGACGTTGTTTTTTTATGTGTTTTTACACTTTTAAACACAGGTGTATAATAAATAGTTTTTGTTTCGGAACCGCTTTCTGGTTATTTTTAGCGCTGGGTCCTGTCTGACGCAGGTTCGCTCCTCAATCCGCGTCGACACATAAAATATATTGTCCATTTTTCCAATTGTTTTCCATTTTCACTTCTTGTAGTCTCAGTCTGTGTTATTCTTTTCCATTAGATAAATGTCTTTTATCGTTGATGTCCATTGGTCTTTTGTGGCACAGATGTTGTGCCCCATGTCCTGGTTATACATTTTTTGGCTGCTAATGACATCATTTTAAACAAATATACATCATTATGTGAAATGGTGTCTTCTGAAAAATTATACAGATAAATCAGTTCAGGTGTTAAGGGAACTGTATATCCCAACACTTCGCAAAGTACATTGCAATCCATTTCCCAAAACATAACAATAGTTGGACATTTTCCAGAAAATATGAGCATGGTCTACATTTATTCCTCCACATTTCCCGCCAACATGTTTGTTGTATTTTTAAACCGTTTACTTTTAAGTTTGGGTGTAATAAAAAAAATGGATCAGGTTCTTCCAAGCGAACTCCCTCCACGTTCGAGAGCTGGTAGTAGTGTGATGATGCCTCCACATATTATCCAGTCTTGATCATCAATTTTTATGTGGAGCTTTTTCTCCCAATTACCTTTAATCTTTTCAGTTGTGTTTTTATCATGCTCAATTAGAGCTTTATAGATTGTTGTTATTATTTTGATGTTACTGTCTTTATAGGCTTTAGTTATGTTTGAATTATACCACTCTGTGGAAGAGTTCCCCTGTATTTGAGATTCAGGTTTATTAATGATGTCACGGCCTGGCACAACAGTTCCACGTCAGAGTTAGAAGGTGATCAGTTATTACAGCATGAGATCTGTTCAGCTCCGAGCCTGACACATTACTGCGCACCACGCAGAGGGGCAGCTGCCCGTGTTATATACAGTTATGATGGAGGCAATAGTTCACATTATTTAAATTGCCCATGGGAAGGAATGGCCAAATATTTGTACCGTAAGGTCTATTGGGGATATAACAACCTGTTTCAGATTTGCGGTGGAATGCATGCAGTAGCGCACAGAGCTTTCAGTTTGATAGCCACTGTTCACATTCACTGTACATGATAATAATTCATAATATCGGCTCTTGTTTTGCTGCCTTCAGAATATGTAAATTGCAGTCAGATGGTCCTCAGATTACACATGAACCGCCGTCGGATAGGTGTCCCATCCACAGATGGCCGTCAGAAAGTTTTGGAACTGAAGTCCGACACTTTTTCAGATGTGCGCCAATTCATAATTCTGATACCATTCTGCCTGATTCCGGCTATGTGTGACGGGGGTATAAATGTTCTGGAACAGCTTAATGCCAAACTTAAGAATGCCACCGCCCATATTAAAACATTAGTCGCAGTTATCATCCACACATGAAACAAAGAATTATTTGATAACTCGATCAGATATAGCATGTCTAAATCCCAAGACTTTATTGCTACATTTTAAAAGTAATCATACATATTTTTGTGTAATGAAACTAAACACTTAATGTTTTATGGTCTTCTGTGATTTAGAATAAAATTGGATCTATGTAATCAGGTTTTTTATGGTCATAGTTATTTTATGTTGCCACATCAAGAGCAGTACTCTGACACATACCAAAAAAACTTTTTTTTTTAATTTTTTTATTATTTTAAAGTGACCATTAAGTTGATAAATGCTTCATGGTTTTTTCTTTTTTCAAAATGAATGTTAAATTTTTTTTTTTTATTCTTCATAGTGCACTGAAAGACAGACAACCCGTTGCTAAATTAAATGATTTAAAATAAATCTCACATTTAACTTATTTAGGAATAAGAATGCTTGAACATTTCAAACTAGATTGTCTGTTGAGTGTTGACTCAGTGAAAAAGGAAGAAACACATCTTCGAACCTCCTGCTGCAGTGAGTTTTCACGCAGGCAAAGTTTTTCATAACTGAGGACGTTTGTGCAAATATATTTGAACTCAGGGTTTGATATCAAATAATGTGTCATAGTGATTTATTTGCACATTTAGAAAAGAAGATCCGATACAGTGTTGAACCTGTATGTCGTTTTTTCTGTGTTGAAAATGAAAGTAATCTGTATGTTTTGTTTTTTTTTAAATGTTCAGCTCCACCTGTATGACGTAGAGAGCGCGGTGAAGACCACGGTGCTGAGTTTCTGCTCGTATGTGCAATGGGTGCCAGGCAGTGATGTCGTGGTTGCTCAGAATAGAGGAGATCTCTGCATCTTGTACAGTATAGACAACCCAGACAACATCACCATGTTCCCAATTAAGGTGAATCTTCCTTCTTTATATGAAGGAACGTCATGTGCACGCTTTATGAAGTGATGATTCCACACATGCAGGGGTGATTTTTGTATTTATTACCAGCCAGAATTTGGGTACATCAGATTTTTATTTATTATTTTTTAAGGGATGCAGTGATCCAAAATTTTGGATTGTATCGGTCCAAAATCTGCTCCGATCACAGTCTTATGTTGCACATCTGAATCATGTTGTGGTCTATGCACATATATTTTCCTTTAGGTTAGTAGGCATGACTAAGTAAAAGTAAATCCATTGACAAATTACTTGTTTTAAAATAGGGAAAATGTATTGCTTTGGTATCGGCAGATACTGAAGGTTCCAGCATCAGGATCATTTCTAATGTGATAAAGTGGAATCATGCCATCACTAGTTTTTATTTCTGTGATCTAATCATGTCTGTACTGTCAGCAAAATACCATGAAAATGTTGTGTGTGTGTGTATCGACTCTTCAGTGCACCTAAACCTTTCCAGTGCTGCTTGATTAGGTGAAATATTGTAAAAATTTTGCGATTCAGTTTCCATGGTGGTGTTTATACCGTCCAAAGACCAGAGAAATGGAGCTGCTCTGGAGTTTGGATTAACAGCCTCCTCCTTCGTCGACAGTTTGAGCTCTTAAAGGTGGATAATGTCACATTTCCTCAAATTCCATCAGTTCCACAGCCTCCGGTTTTCCCAACAATTAGCCTTCCTCCTTCTTTCGTGAATTCTTCCTCACCCTTGGACACACGCAACTTTGATCTCAGTGACCTTTGACATGTCAGGGAGTTCACCTCGAATGCAGCTTTAAGATTCCCCTTATGACCTTGTGAATAGCGACCTTTTAACAACAGTGATGTTGACCCCTGAGACAAACTGAGCAACAGACAGACACAAACAGTTTGAACATTTTGTGATGTTCATTTTATTAACAAATAATAATAATAAAAAAACAGAAAACACTCAGTTTTTGAGGACTGTCAGATGTACCATAGAATGCTATACTGTTTGTATTGCTTCATAACTGATGTAAATAAAGTCCAAGATGTATTCAGTGGCAGCTTCACCAACAGAGAGCCTCGTCCACAACGACCACAAAAGACTCCAAGCTGTCACTGAGGTTAAAAGCAGCAAACACGGTATTAAGAACAAAGGGATGTAAAATTTTGATCAGGGTCATTTCGGTAGTTTCTGATGTCATTATCATTTAAAAAGAGTTTTTGCGTTATCATTCATATTCCATGGGAACCTCCCCCCCCCTAAAAAAAATTCTGTCGGCATGTAAACGTTTGAGCACCATTGTATCGCCATTGTGGTCCATTTAAAAATCAAATGACAAAATAGAAGTCAAAATAAAATATTATCATCATTATTAGTAGTATTAATAATAATAATAATAACAATAGTAATAATGATGATAAAGGATTATTAACTGAGCGTGAGGTCTGTACAGGAAAATATCAGAAAATATCAGAGGTATAAGTACGAAAAACACAGAGGTCTGATATTCCTGTACAGGCAGAGCAGGTGAGGTTAATAATTCATTTATTGGCTATTATATATATAAACATGCAAACGTACATATTCGTATATAGCTGCTGACGATTTTGGGTGTGTAGTCCGACCCGTTCGCTTCAGAACGTGCTAACAGATGGTCCGGTCATTAGATGTTAAGCTTTCAATCTGTGTGTTTCTTCCAATGCTGTTTAGATATTTATGTTGTATGTTCATGTCCTACTTGTTTTGTTTTTTTTATCGTGGTTTTAGCTTTCTGGTTTGTAACGAATGTGATACGTGTTTGTCATGGTAACGGTCTGATTATGTAAAAATATCAGACTGGAAATCAGCCAATCAGAGTGCATGTAGCTTTGCAGACATATAATAATAGAGTGTATATGATAACAAGAACCCAAACAATTTCTAAATACATTAAGATAGTAAATTAACATTAAAACATTTTGTAATTAGCAGGAAATAAAGGGGTTGAGTTCTTTTAAGGTTGTAAAAACATTCTGGACTCACACACCATTCCAACTCATTATAGAAACTTTGATTAATTGATTATCACCCTTAAAAATGTCAGTTACCTACTTTAGAAAAACTACCCAATCTAGAGCCCGTGGATCCCCACAGATAACACGCTATTGATTTCTTAATTTAAAATTAAAAAAAAATCTGTCTCCTTCACTGGGGATTTAAAAAAAGACTGACTGCCTTTATTGAATGCACAGTGTCCAAGAACATTTCTCCAACAGGGCATCTTGTAGGTCGGCGTGTTGATTTGAATATCTGTTAAGGTATTCATTAATTTTCTTACCTGTAAAGGTACGCAATGCAGGCTGTGGAGGTCTGAGGAATTAATAACCCCTCTTTTTTTCCTCACTCCTTTTATTCTAATTATGACTATTTGTTTTGTGTTATTCGTGTTTGGATTTAAGTCTCTTTCACTCACTCAGGGTGACATTGTGGAGCTGGAGAGGGCTGATGGGAAGACGAATGTGCTTGTGACAGAGGGTGTTAACACGGTCACATACACCCTGGACGAAGGCCTCATTGAGTTCGGCACTGCTATCGATGATGGTGATTACAACAGGTGCGCGGAGATACTCTGATATCTGTCTTTGATTACATGTTCATTTTTGTTCATACTTGTTTTGTTGGATCAGACTTGTGGTGGGAACACTGAGAGCAGAGTTTTTTTTTTTTTTGGTTTTTTTTTTTGCAGAAACACCCTGCAACTCTTGAGGGTTACTTTAATATTCCCAGAACAGTCGGGCTGTTTAGGCTCTTCATCCTGTTGTTATTTTAAAACCTTTAAAAATGACACAGCGGAGGACGCTGCAGATAAATGTCCATATCAGTGCAGTTCTCTTCATTTGAAGAAAATAAGTATTTGAACACCCTGCGATTTATATATATATATATATATATATATATATATATATAATATGAGGTGCAGAAGGGCATCATGAGACACAGGTCCTGGATGGTTAAGAACTCACCTGCTGGTTAAGAGCATGTTATGTTACACTACTTATATATCTACAGTGAAACCCCTTCAGAATAGCAAACACAACTCAGCTACAGTATCTCGGTGCAGCCTTCAAAGTGTCCTATTGTGCAGGAAACTAACAACCCCATTGTCCATATGACATTGATTTCTGGCAGAAAAGCGCTGAGGGTTCATCTCAGCACTTTCTTAAAAAGACACCGTGCTCCACGTGAGAATTTTTTCCTGTGGTAACAAATGACTGACAGCTAGCTTATAATGCTTACGGTGATAAAAGCATTCACCCTCAGCAGGAACACAGTGTCTGTCCAATCTGCTGGTACCCATGAGGTTTTTGTTTCTGTTTTTTTTAACATTACCAAGTATTGTGACAAAGCCTGATACTCGTGGAAGGTGACTGTGACCTTTACAAATAGGAGAAATCTCTCCTGTATTCCTGCGGGCTGCAAATGTATCGTAAAATACACAGGGGTGACTCAGCCTCTCTCTTTCGTTCTGTGGGTGTGAGATGAGCGTGTGAATACGTGTTTACGTTCACAGAGCCACTGCATTCCTCGAGACTCTGGACATGTCACCAGAGAGTGAAGCCATGTGGAAGACGCTCAGCAAGTTGGCTCTAGAGGCTCGCCAGCTGCACATCGCAAACAGGTGATCAAGTCTGACAGAGATGTGCAAACACACGAGCTGGTATTTCTGCACACGTGAGGACTTTTACTGACCTTCTCAAGCACAGAGATTTTTACTCAAAACTGTGAACACACCTTCTCCAGACGCTACAGGCAGGTGATTGGTGGAGAACTGCTGCATCCCATCTAACAGCATCCGAAATCTAATTCTGGTCTTATTTGTAAAATCAGGGGTGAACCCTCCAACAATCAGCTGAAGCAGCGACGTGAAGAACGACTCAAACCTCCTCACACTGCACCGCTGTCTTCACACTAAAGTTCTAAAGCTGGGATGAGTCCTCACAAAGATACAAATAGTGTACAACACATACAGCAGATGGTCCTTTTCCTGCCGCCTCCTCTAACTCCATTAATCATTAAAGCCACTTTTTAAATCATCTATCATAAGCAGTTTTTAATCTCTCTCCAACTTTATGCATCTCAGCTTTAACTTTTTAAAAGAAACTCTGGATTCTCTGTCATTAATAATGCATATGGTGTTCATTTTGCATTTGCATAAATCATTTGGGGAAGAGGCTGTTGTTTGGAGTCTGTAATGTTCATGAAGGAGGAAGCAAGAAAGAGTCAAACAGAATGAGTTTTCACATAACTTTCTCATTAATCTGATGTAAATGTTCAGAGTTCTTAATGAAGTGGCTGAATGCTCAGAGTGTCTTTAGTTCTCAGCTCTCACACTGCAAAGAATAATTAAACGGAAACTCTTTTTTTTTTATCTCACTTCAGTAAATGAACCATTTTACCTTCATTGATCTGCTACATTCATTGAATGATTCAGTCTATTTTCTTTTTCTCTCTATCTCTTTCTTTTGAAGGTGTTTTGCTGCTTTGGGAGACGTCTCAACAGTTCATTTTCTCCACCAGACAAACCAGATTGCTGACAGAGTGTCAAAAGAAATGGTCTGTTCTACATCAGAGTGCATATTTTAGAGCGGTGTAGAAGAGACAGTTTTTTAAGGATGTCACTAATATTTTATAATTATAATTTATCAGTATTTGACACTGAAATTCAGTCTGTTCAAATGAGTTCTTTTGATAAAGTAGTTGAGTATTTTCTTAGAAGATTTATGTTAGTCACAGTGGAAATGCATTCGAACCAGCATTTAGTCTACAGGACACCAGAAACCGCAGCCTGATTGGCGCAGAATTCTGTCTGCAAAGTACACCAAAAAATTTGTTATGTTTAAGTCTGCATGCGGTATCACATGTGTGGGTGCCGTTTTTGTGTCCAGCTGTCTGTGTGTCAGCAAAATAATATCGTTTTGATGTGATATGGACCAAACTCAGTTGAATAATTGAGAGCCAGACAAGGACAAAGTGATTTGATTTTTAGGAAAATAAGGAAACAAAGGAAGGAAAGAAAGTGGGTAGGAAGGTAAATCAAAAATTTGGAGCCACAGGAGGATACAATTGTGTGATCCAGTGTCAAACCTACAGTAGTGTTCAGAATAATAGTAGTATTATGTGAAATAAAAGATTAATCCAGGTTTTGAGTATATTTCTTATTGTTCCATGGGAAACAAGGTACCAGTAGATTCAGTAGATTCTCACAAATCCAACAAGACCAAGCATTCATGATATGCACACTCTTAAGGCTATGAAATTGGGCTATTAGTAAAAAAAAAAAAAAAAAAGTAGAAAAGGGGGTGTTCACAATAATAGTAGCATCTGCTGTTGACACTACAAACTCAAAACTATTATGTTCAAACTGCTTTTTTAGCAATCCTGTGAATCACTAAACTAGTATTTAGTTGTATAACATCTGCGAGGCATTAATTTTCTTGGATTGGAACCAAGATTTTGCTGGTTTACTAGTGTGCTTTGGGTAATTGTCTTGTTGAAACACCCATTTCAAGGGCATGTCCTCTTCAGCATAAGGCAACATGACCTCTTCAAGTATTTTGACATATCCAAACTGATCCATGATACCTGGCATGCGATATATAGGCCCAACACCATAGTAGGAGAAGCATGCCCATATCATGATGCTTGCACCACCATGCTTCACTGTCTTCACTGTGAACTGTGGCTTGAATTCAGAGTTTGGGTGTCATCTCACAAACTGTCTGCGGCCCTTGGACCTGGCATGCGATATATAGGCCCAACACCATAGTAGGAGAAACATGCCCATATCATGATGCTTGCACCACCATGCTTCATGGTCTTCACTGTGAACTGTGGCTTGAATTCAGAGTTTGGGGGTCGTCTCACAAACTGTCTGTGGCCCTTGGACCCAAAAAGAACAATTTTACTCTCATCAGTCCACAAAATATTCCTCCATTTCTCTTTAGGCCAGTTGATGTGTTCTTTGGCAAATTGTAACCTCTTCTGCATGTCTTTTATTTAACAGAGGGACTTTGCTGGGGATTCTTGTAAATAAATTAGCTTCACACAGGCGTCTTTTAACTGTCACAGCACTTACAGGTAACTCCAGACTGTCTTTGATCATCCTGGAGCTGATCAATGGGTGAGCCTTTGCCATTCTGGTTATTCTTCTATCCATTTTGATGGTTGTTTTCCGTTTTCTTCCACGCGTCTCTGTTTTTTTTTTGTCCATTTTAAAGCATTGGAGATCATTGTAGATGAACAGCCTATAATTTTTTGCACCTGTGTATAAGTTTTCCCCTCTCCAATCAACTTTTTAATCAAACTACGCTGTTCTTCTGAACAATGTCTTGAACGTCCCATTTTCCTCAGGCTTTCAAAGAGAAAAGCATGTTCAACAGGTGCTGGCTTCATCCTTAAATAGGGGGCACCTGATTCACACCTTTTTGTTCCACAAAATTGACGAACTCACTGACTGAATGCCACACTACTATTATTGTGAACACCCCCTTTTCTACTTTTTTTTAATAATAGCCCAATTTCATAGCCTTAAGAGTGTGCATATCATGAATGCTTGGTCTTGTTGGATTTGTGAGAATCTACTGAATCTACTGGTATCTTGTTTCCCATGTAACAATAAGAAATAGACTCAAAACCTGGATTAATCTTTTTAGTCATATAGCACTACTATTATTCTGAACGCTACTGTATAAGGTATCGCACTCTGCGAGTGTCCTGTCTTTTCTTCTCTGCACAAGTACCTCAGATCTCAGTGCAATGTGCAGTGTTACGTAATGTTCCGATTTTCTCTGGACACACTGCGCGATCATGGGTTCACGATTTTCTCTTTAACAGGGAGGAGACGGAACAACGTTCTACCAAGTCCAAGCCAACCTCGCCCTGCTGGACAAGAACTTCAAACTAGCTGAGATGCACTACACAGAGCAGGTTTGTAACTTTGAAAAACAGCAAAAAAACAAAACAAATAAAAAACCTGTTTTAGTTCCTTATAATTTAGTTGTCACTTTAATCTTTGTAGTTACTCTTTAACAGATGAAATCTCTGTTCATATTCGTATTATCAGCATTAATTTAGTCATACTCATAGGCTTAAAATGGGTAATTCTTTAGTATATTTTCTCCTTTAAAAGCAAATTGTTTTGTAGTTAAGATCCATATATTGGAGAGTGCTAAGATAATTGATGGCTTGGTTTTGAATTTGTTTTTTGGGTTGGGGTTGAACAAAATTATTTTCTTCAGAGGTAAGCACAAAGTATACTGATTCACAATTGTACATTGCATTTATCAAGAGAAATTGCTGTCCTTCCAGTCGTCCTTCCGTCTGCACGACAAATCCTTCTGCATCCTAAAACTCAAGAACCGCACAACACTCAGAATCAAAATTTTTGTACATTAACGCTGGGAGGTCAAAGAATTGCCTACCAAAAATCATGCATTTCTGACATTTATAAATGCCTGTTTTTTTTGTTTGTTTGTTTGTTTTTTACTGAATTTTGGGTTTCAAGTAGGAAATGTACAGAAGCCCTGAAATACTAATATCACCACTAGATGGTGACAAAAGATGCTCAAAGGCATCTTTGCAGCAAGGTCTCAACTGTTTATTCATTTAAAAAACAAATTACTTTTGTTGAAAATGAGATGGGCTGTTAGACAAAAGTCAGCTTACAAATGTGTCCCTGCCCTTGTGGGAAATTTACATGTGTAGACTGGTGGTTGGCTCTCACTGCGGTATTGTATCACTTCCTGTTCCGGAGCACAGCGGTGTTTTGCTGTATCTGTTAGCTGTTTAATCTGCGCAGTTAGATTGATCTAGTTATCTAGATTACGATTTGTTTCCCAGTGTAATCTTTACGTGCCTTAACTAAAGCACTCCTTCTGCTGAATCACCTCTAAATTATTTACACATTATTCACTTTGCATGTTTTTAGGAATCCGCTAGCTTAGCGCAGCTACTAGCTCTTAGCCGATTTAGCATGGCGACTTCTCCTGTCTCTCCCGCACTTTTCTGCTCTGGGTGTGAAATGTTTAGTTATTCCTCGGCCTCCTTTAGCAGTAACGGTACTTGTAATAAGTGTAGCTTATTCATAGCTTTGGAGGCCAGGCTGGGCGAATTGGAGACTCGGCTCCGCACCGTGGAAAATTTTACAGCTAGCCAGGCCCCTGTAGTCGGTGCGGACCAAGGTAGCTTAGCCGCCGTTAGTTCCCCTCTGGCAGATCCCGAGCAGCCGGGAAAGCAGGCCGACTGGGTGACTGTGAGGAGGAAGCGTAGTTCTAAACAGAAGCCCCGTGTACACCGCCAACCTGTTCACATTTCTAACCGTTTTTCCCCACTCGACGACACACCTGCCGAGGATCAAACTCTGGTTATTGGCGACTCTGTTTTGAGAAATGTGAAGTTAGCGACACCAGCAACCATAGTCAATTGTCAATTTGAAACTGCTGGCTAAGGCTAAGGGTAAATTTGGTAAGATTGTAATTCACGTCGGCAGTAATGACACCCGGTTACGCCAATCGGAGGTCACTAAAATTAACATTGAATCGGTGTGTAACTTTGCAAAAACAATGTCGGACTCTGTAGTTTTCTCTGGGCCCCTCCCCAATCGGACCGGGAGTGACATGTTTAGCCGCATGTTCTCCTTGAATTGCTGGCTGTCTGAGTGGTGTCCAAAAAATGAGGTGGGCTTCATAGATAATTGGCAAAGCTTCTGGGGAAAACCTGGTCTTGTTAGGAGAGACGGCATCCATCCCACTTTGGATGGAGCAGCTCTCATTTCTAGAAATCTGGCCAATTTTCTTAAATCCTCCAAACCGTGACTATCCAGGGTTGGGACCAGGAAGCAGAGTTGTAGTCTTACACACCTCTCTGCAGCTTCTCTCCCCCTGCCATCCCCTCATTACCCCATCCCCGTAGAGACGGTGTCTGCTCCCAGACCACCAATAACCAGCAAAAATCTATTTAAGCATAAAAATTCAAAAAGAAAAAATAATATAGCACCTTCAACTGCACCACAGACTAAAACAGTAAATGTGGTCTATTAAACATTAGGTCTCTCTCTTCTAAGTCCCTGTTGGTAAATGATATAATAATTGATCAACATATTGATTTATTCTGCCTTACAGAAACCTGGTTACAGCAGGATGAATATGTTAGTTTAAATGAGTCAACACCCCCGAGTCACCCTAACTGTCAGAATGCTCGTAGCACGGGCCGGGGCGGAGGATTAGCAGCAATCTTCCATTCCAGCTTATTAATTAATCAAAAACCCAGACAGAGCTTTAATTCATTTGAAAGAAGCTTGACTCTTAGTCTTGTCCATCCAAATTGGAAGTCCCAAAAACCAGTTTTATTTGTTATTATCTATCGTCCACCTGGTCGTTACTGTGAGTTTCTCTGTGAATTTTCAGACCTTTTGTCTGACTTAGTGCTTAGCTCAGATAAGATAATTATAGTGGGCGATTTTAACATCCACACAGATGCTGAGAATGACACCCTCAACACTGCATTTAATCTATTATTAGACTCTATTGGCTTTGCTCAAAATGTAAATGAGTCCACCCACCACTTTAATCATTTCTTAGATCTTGTTCTGACTTATGGTATGGAAATAGAAGACTTAACAGTATTCCCTGAAAACTCCCTTCTGTCTGATCATTTCTTAATAACATTTACTGTTGTGTGGGCCGCTGAAGAGGAGGTACTGCTGGCCCACCACCACCAGAGGGCGCCCTGCCTGGAGTGCGGGCTCCAGGCACCAGAGGGCGCTACCGCATCATGGGAGTAATCTGGGTGACAGCTGTCACCCATCACCAAACACAGCTGTTTCTACTCAGCACCGAGGTATATCAGGAGGACGGCGTCTCCACCTCAGTGCCGAGATATCGCCTAAGACCAAGGTAACATTCTCTGCAGCATATTCTGTGATTGATAAACTTGTTAAACCTTTCAGGACTGGTGACTACTGAGACCCTCCTTCTTTGGATAAGTACTCACCTTCCTGCTGAACTTTGCCAAGAGGTGGAGGCGGCTTCTCCCCTCTCTGTACTGGGTGCGTTCATCCACTCCTGTGTGTTCTTGCTCTCTCCTGCCAGCAGTACCGGATCCGACGAGCGGAGGCAGTGGCCACCTGGGAATTCGGGACTTGGCGGTTCCAGTATTTCCGGGGTTCGGTGGCAGTGGAGATCTGGGTGGTTCCGGTTCGACTGAGACGGACGTCTCCTATCTTCGAGCCTGCCCACACGACACCAGCGGATTCGACCCTAAACATTGTGTTTGTTATACTACTCGTGCTTGTTTCAGTAGTAAATCTTGTTTTTTACTTCCTCCATTGTCCATTCATTGCGCCCCCTGTTGTGGGTCCGTGTTCCTACACTTTCACAACAGGATATCTCGGCCAGCGTCATGGATCCCGAGGGGCGTCAACCGGCTGTTGAACGGCCAATGGAAGACCAAGGCGCAGCGGAGGCTTCGGGAGGGGTAATCGGTGAGTTGCAGCGGATCCTCACCGCTTTCACCTCTCGGATCGATTTAATGACCGAGCAGCACGTTCTCCTAAACCGCAGGGTGGAGGCTCTCGCCGCACAAGTGGAGGCACGCCCTTCGGGCGCCGCTGCGGCTCTCCCTCCCGAGGACCCTGCGCGTGAAAGTGACGTTCCACTGGTCGTTCAACGGTCCCTTCCTCCGTCCCCAGAAGCTTACATAAGCCCTCCAGAACCGTACGGAGGCTGTGTGGAGACGTGCGCGGACTTTCTTATGCAGTGTTCGCTCGTCTTCGCTCAGCGTCCCGTGATGTACGCGACTGACGCTAGCAGAGTAGCTTATGTGATAAATCTGCTTCGTGGGGAGGCACGCGCTTGGGCTACAGCGCTCTGGGAGCAGAACTCACGGCTCCTTCATACTTACGATGGGTTTGTACGGGAGCTCAGAACGGTGTTCGATCATCCCAGCAGAGGAGAGTCCGCTTCAACCGCACTACTGTCCATTCGACAGGGACGCCGGAGCGCAGCTGCCTATGCAGTCGCCTTCCGCATCGCGGCGGCGAGATCCGGCTGGAATAGCACTGCCCTCCGCGCTGCCTTTATAAACGGACTGTCACTGGTCCTAAAAGAGCACCTGGTGGCTAAGGACGAACCGCGGGATTTAGATGGGCTTATCGATCTAGTCATACGACTCGACAACCGGTTAGAAGAACGCCGTCGGGAACGAGGCGAAGGGCGTGGCCAGGCACGCGTCGTCCCTCTCCCTTCCGGGTCCGATCGAGCTCCGCCCTCCCCACGCTCCTCTGTTCCTGCGCTCCGTGCGCCTATGGCTCCCCCTGCTGACGAAGCTATGGACACGAGCAGGGCAACATTTAGGGCACCTGGAGCACAAAGGAGGCGGGCCCACGGAGCTTGTTATGTTTGTGGCTCGAGTGAGCATGGCAAACGACTGCCCCGAGCGGTTAAACTCCAACGCCCGCCCCTAGAGACTGGGCCAGGGGTGGGCCAAAACATTCACGTGGGACACACCCACATTGCTACACGACTCCCAGTCACGATCCTGTTCGAGGACTCAACCCTGAAGGCCCCAGCACTGGTGGACACGGGCTCTGAGGGGAATCTGCTTGACAGTAGATGGGCCAGGGAGATAGGGCTCCCTCTGGTGGCTCTTACCTCGCCTGTGCAGGTTCGGGCACTAGATGGCTCCCTACTCCCACCAATCATGCACAAGACACCTCCAGTAACTCTGGTGGTGTCAGGTAACCACCGGGAGGTGATCGAGTTCTTTGTGACTCAGGCCACCTCCCGTGTGGTTTTAGGGTTTCCATGGATGCTTAAGCACAATCCCCGGATTGATTGGCCGTCCGGGGTAGTGGTTCAGTGGAGCGAAACCTGCCATCGGGAGTGTCTCGGTTCCTCGGTTCCTCCCGGCTCCCAAGCTAAGGAGGAGGTCCGAGTCCCGCCCAATCTGAAGGCGGTGCCAGCGGAGTATCATGACCTCGCTGACGTGTTCAGCAAGGATCTGGCTCTCACGCTTCCTCCCCACCGTCCGTACGATTGTGCCATTGATTTGGTTCCAGGCAGTGAGTTCCCGTCCAGTAGGCTGTACAACCTCTCACGGCCGGAACGCGAATCAATGGAGACCTATATCCGGGACTCATTAGCTGCCGGATTGATCCGGAATTCCACCTCACCGATGGGCGCAGGTTTCTTTTTTGTGGGTAAAAAAGATGGCGGGCTTCGTCCATGCATTGATTACAGGGGGTTGAACGAGATCACGGTTCGCAACCGATACCCGTTGCCCTTGTTGGATTCAGTGTTCACTCCCTTGCATGGAGCCAAAATCTTCACCAAGCTGGATCTTAGAAATGCGTATCATTTGGTTCGGATTCGGAAGGGAGACGAATGGAAGACGGCATTTAACACCCCCTTAGGTCATTTTGAGTACCTGGTCATGCCGTTCGGTCTCACTAATGCTCCCGCGACTTTTCAAGCGTTGGTAAACGATGTCTTGCGGGACTTCCTGCACCGGTTCGTCTTCGTATATCTAGACGATATACTCATCTTTTCCCCGGATCCTGAGACTCATGTCCGGCATGTCCGTCAGGTTCTGCAGCGGTTGTTGGAGAACCGTCTGTTTGTGAAGGGCGAGAAGTGTGAGTTCCACCTGCACTTCTTTGTCCTTCCTGGGGTTTATCATCTCCTCCAACTCCGTCGCCCCGGACCCGGCCAAGGTTGCGGCGGTGAGAGATTGGCCCCAACCAACAAGCCGTAGGAAGCTGCAACAGTTCCTCGGTTTTGCTAATTTCTATAGGAGGTTCATCAAGGGCTACAGTCAGGTAGTTAGCCCCCTGACAGCCCTGACCTCTCCAAAAGTTCCCTTCACCTGGTCGGACCGGTGCGAGGCCGCGTTCAAGGAGTTGAAACGGCGCTTCTCGTCTGCACCAGTTCTGGTGCAGCCCGATCCTAGCCGCCAGTTAGTGGTTGAAGTGGATGCCTCGGACTCAGGGATAGGAGCGGTGCTCTCCCAGAGCGGGAAGACCGATAAGGTCCTTCACCCGTGTGCCTATTTTTCTCGCAGGTTGACCCCCGCTGAACGGAATTATGACGTCGGCAGTCGGGAACTCCTTGCTGTGAAAGAGGCCCTCGAAGAGTGGAGACATCTGTTGGAGGGAACAGCCGTGCCATTCACGGTTTTCACTGACCATCGGAACCTGGAGTACATCAGAACCGCCAAGCGTCTGAACCCCAGGCAAGCCCGCTGGTCACTGTTCTTTGGCCGTTTTGACTTCCGGATTACCTACCGCCCCGGGACCAAGAATCAGAGATCGGATGCATTGTCCCGGGTGCACGAAGATGAGGTCAAAACGGAACCGTCGGATCCCCCGGATCCCATCATCCCGGAGTCCGCTATCGTGGCCGCCCTCACCTGGGACGTGGAGAGACCGTCCGGGAGGCCCTGACCCGTGTCCCGGACCCCGGAAACGGACCAAAGAACAGACTGTACGTCCCACCAGAAGCTAGGGCCGCAGTCCTGGACTTCTGTCACGGTTCTAAGCTCTCCTGTCACCCAGGGGTGCGAAGGACCGTGGCAGTCGTCCGGCAACGCTTCTGGTGGGCATCCCTGGAGACCGACGTCCGGGACTACGTCCAGGCCTGTACCACCTGCGCCAGGGGCAAGGCCGATCATAGAAAGACCTCAGGGCAACTACAGCCATTGCCTGTGCCTCATCGCCCCTGGTCCCACATCGGCCTGGATTTCGTCACGGGTCTCCCGCCGTCCCAGGGAAACACTGTTATCTTCACGATAGTGGACCGTTTCTCCAAGGCGGCCCACTTCGTGGCCCTCCCGAAGCTCCCTACGGCCCAGGAGACAGCGGACCTCCTGGTCCACCACGTCGTCCGTCTGCATGGCATACCATCAGACATCGTCTCCGATCGCGGTCCCCAGTTCACCTCGCATGTCTGGAGGAGCTTCTGCCGGGAACTGGGGGCCACGGTCAGCCTCTCGTCTGGGTACCATCCCCAGACCAACGGGCAGGCAGAGCGGGCGAATCAAGAACTGGAGCAGACACTTCGCTGTGTGACAGCCGCGCACCCGACGGCCTGGAGTACCCACCTGGCCTGGATCGAGTACGCCCACAACAGTCAAGTGTCATCAGCCACCGGCCTCTCCCCGTTTGAGGTGTGCTTGGGGTATCAGCCCCCCTTGTTTCCGGTGGTTGAGGGAGAGGTCAGTGTGCCCTCGGTCCAGGCCCACCTACGGAAGTGCCGTCGGGTGTGGCGGGCCGCCCGCTCTGCCTTGTTGCAGGCCCGGACGAGGGCGAAGAAACATGCAGACCGGCGACGAGCCCCGGCCCCCAAGTATCGTCCTGGGCAGGAGGTCTGGTTATCCACCAAGGACATTCCCCTACAGGTTGACTCACCTAAACTGCAAGAACGATACATCGGACCGTATAAAATCCTCAAGGTCATCAACCCCGCCGCAGTGAGGCTCCAGCTTCCGGCCTCACTGCGGATCCATCCAGTTTTCCATGTTTCCCGGATCAAGCCTCTTCACACCTCACCCCTCTGCACCCCGGGTCCGGCACCACCTCCTGCCCGGATCATCGACGGAGCACCGGCTTGGACTGTCCGCCGGCTCCTTGACGTCCGTCGGATGGGCCGGGGTTTTCAGTATCTGGTGGACTGGGAGGGGTACGGCCCCGAGGAGCGCTCCTGGGTGAAGAAGGGCTTCATCCTGGACCCGGCCCTCCTGGCCGACTTCTACCGACGCCATCCGGACAAGCCCGGTCGTGCGCCAGGAGGCGCCCGTTGAGGGGGGGGTCCTGTTGTGTGGGCCGCTGAAGAGGAGGTACTGCTGGCCCACCACCACCAGAGGGCGCCCTGCCTGGAGTGCGGGCTCCAGGCACCAGAGGGCGCTACCGCATCATGGGAGTAATCTGGGTGACAGCTGTCACCCATCACCAAACACAGCTGTTTCTACTCAGCACCGAGGTATATCAGGAGGACGGCGTCTCCACCTCAGTGCCGAGATATCGCCTAAGACCAAGGTAACATTCTCTGCAGCATATTCTGTGATTGATAAACTTGTTAAACCTTTCAGGACTGGTGACTACTGAGACCCTCCTTCTTTGGATAAGTACTCACCTTCCTGCTGAACTTTGCCAAGAGGTGGAGGCGGCTTCTCCCCTCTCTGTACTGGGTGCGTTCATCCACTCCTGTGTGTTCTTGCTCTCTCCTGCCAGCAGTACCGGATCCGACGAGCGGAGGCAGTGGCCACCTGGGAATTCGGGACTTGGCGGTTCCAGTATTTCCGGGGTTCGGTGGCAGTGGAGATCTGGGTGGTTCCGGTTCGACTGAGACGGACGTCTCCTATCTTCGAGCCTGCCCACACGACACCAGCGGATTCGACCCTAAACATTGTGTTTGTTATACTACTCATGCTTGTTTCAGTAGTAAATCTTGTTTTTTACTTCCTCCATTGTCCATTCATTGCGCCCCCTGTTGTGGGTCCGTGTTCCTACACTTTCACAACATTTACATTTACTCTGATGGACTACCCAGCAGTGGGGAATAAGTTTCATTACACTAGAAGTCTTTCAGAAAGCGCTGTAACTAGGTTTAAGGATATGATTCCTTCTTTATGTTCTCTAATGCCATATACCAACACAGTGCAGAGTAGCTACCTAAACTCTGTAAGTCAGATAGAGTATCTCGTCAATAGTTTTACATCCTCATTGAAGACAACTTTGGATGCTGTAGCTCCTCTGAAAAAGAGAGCTTTAAATCAGAAGTGTCTGACTCCGTGGTATAACTCACAAACTCGTAGCTTAAAGCAGATAACCCGTAAGTTGGAGAGGAAATGGCGTCTCACTAATTTAGAAGATCTTCACTTAGCCTGGAAAAAGAGTCTGTTGCTCTATAAAAAGCCCTCCGTAAAGGACATCTTTCTACTCATCACTATTTGAAGAAAATAAGAACAACCCCAGGTTTCTTTTCAGCACTGTAGCCAGGCTGACAAAGAGTCAGAGCTCTATTGAGCTGAGTATTCCATTAACTTTAACTAGTAATGACTTCATGACTTTCTTTGCTAACAAAATTTTAACTATTAGAGAAAAAATTACTCATAACCATCCCAAAGACGTATCGTTATCTTTGGCTGCTTTCAGTGATGCCGGTATTTGGTTAGACTCTTTCTCTCCGATTGTTCTGTCTGAGTTATTTTCATTAGTTACTTCATCCAAACCATCAACATGTTTATTAGACCCCATTCCTACCAGGCTGCTCAAGGAAGCCCTACCATTATTTAATGCTTCGATCTTAAATATGATCAATCTATATTTGTTAGTTGGCTATGTACCACAGGCTTTTAAGGTGGCAGTAATTAAACCATTACTTAAAAAGCCATCACTTGACCCAGCTATCTTAGCTAATTATAGGCCAATCTCCAACCTTCCTTTTCTCTCAAAAATTCTTGAAAGGGTAGTTGTAAAACAGCTAAGTGATCATCTGCAGAGGAATGGTCTATTTGAAGAGTTTCAGTCAGGTTTTAGAATTCATCATAGTACAGAAACAGCATTAGTGAAGGTTACAAATGATCTTCTTATGGCCTTGGACAGTGGACTCATCTCTGTGCTTGTTCTGTTAGACCTCAGTGCTGCTTTTGATACTGTTGACCATAAAATTTTATTACAGAGATTAGAGCATGCCATAGGTATTAAAGGCACTGCGCTGCGGTGGTTTGAATCATATTTGTCTAATAGATTACAATTTGTTCATGTAAATGGGGAATCTTCTTCACAGACTAAAGTTAATTATGGAGTTCCACAAGGTTCTGTGCTAGGACCAATTTTATTCACTTTATACATGCTTCCCTTAGGCAGTATTATTAGACGGTATTGCTTAAATTTTCATTGTTACGCAGATGATACCCAGCTTTATCTATCCATGAAGCCAGAGGACACACACCAATTAGCTAAACTGCAGGATTGTCTTACAGACATAAAGACATGGATGACCTCTAATTTCCTGCTTTTAAACTCAGATAAAACTGAAGTTATTGTACTTGACCCCACAAATCTTAGAAACATGGTGTCTAACCAGATCCTTACTCTGGATGGCATTACCCTGACCTCTAGTAATACTGTGAGAAATCTTGGAGTCATTTTTGATCAGGATATGTCATTCAAAGCACATATTAAACAAATATGTAGGACTGCTTTTTTGCATTTACGCAATATCTCTAAAATTAGAAAGGTCTTGTCTCAGAGTGATGCTGAGAAACTAATTCATGCATTTATTTCCTCTAGGCTGGACTATTGTAATTCATTATTATCAGGTTGTCCTAAAAGTTCCCTAAAAAGCCTTCAGTTAATTCAAAATGCTGCAGCTAGAGTACTAACGGGGACTAGAAGGAGAGAGCATATCTCACCCATATTGGCCTCTCTTCATTGGCTTCCTGTTAATTCTAGAATAGAATTTGAAATTCTTCTTCTTACTTATAAAGTTTTGAATAATCAGATCCCATCTTATCTTAGGGACCTCATAGTACCATATCACCCCAATAGAGCGCTTCGCTCTCAGACTGCAGGCTTACTTGTAGTTCCTAGGGTTTGTAAGAGTAGAATGGGAGGCAGAGCCTTCAGCTTTCAGGCTCCTCTCCTGTGGAACCAGCTCCCAATTCAGATCAGGGTGACAGACACCCTCTCTACTTTTAAGATTATGCTTCAAACTTTCTTTTTTGCTAAAGCTTATAGTTAGGGCTGGATCAGGTGACCCTGAACCATCCCTTAGTTATGCTGCTATAGACGTAGACTGCTGGGGGGTTCCCATGATGCACTGTTTCTTTCTCTTTTTGCTCTGTATGCACCACTCTGCATTTAATCATTAGTGATCGATCTCTGCTCCCCTCCACAGCATGTCTTTTTCCTGGTTCTCTCCCTCAGCCCCAACCAGTCCCAGCAGAAGACTGCCCCTCCCTGAGCCTGGTTCTGCTGGAGGTTTCTTCCTGTTAAAAGGGAGTTTTTCCTTCCCACTGTAGCCAAGTGCTTGCTCACAGGGGGTCGTTTTGACCGTTGGGGTTTTACATAATTATAGTATGGCCTTGCCTTACAATATAAAGCGCCTTGGGGCAACTGTTTGTTGTGATTTGGCGCTATAGAAAAAAAAATTGATTGATTGATTGATTGATTGAAGTGAAGTATTTTCCCAGTGTAGTTGAACAGTACACATTTAAGTTGTACAAATCCACAGAAGTAGTCTGGCCACTATCGACTTGTTGAACAGTAAGTTGCTCACTTCTCTCTACCAGCAGTCTTCATGGGTCACACTGCTCAGTAAACTGCAGTTTTCACCCCAGAACATGAAACTGTAGGTAGGCATAGGTGCAGGTAGCTGCGGGCTGCCCCAGAGTGTTCAAGGTCACCACAGCAGATCTGGTACAGATCTCCATTGGGATTTGGCAGAACTTTTACACTGGATGCCCTTCCTCACACAAGTCTAGTTCTATTTGGAGAAACACAGACAGTCCCAGGTCTTCCCACGGGGTCTCCAAGCCAGCTACTAATCGGGACTAATTGTGCTTCACCTGTGAGGCCTGACGGGTTCAGGTGTACACACAGCAGAGTGGCTGCAGGTCGGTACAAAGATGGGTGCACGGGCACGTAGGCAACATATAGGTAGGTGAAATAAGCGAAGGTCCAAGTAGAGGTTGGTATAGTGTAGATAGGTACAGGTCAAGAAGACTTAGACAATAACAGCATCACCTCTTTGGGTTGGAAGAATCATGATTGCGATTCAAGGATTTGCATCACTGACGTTTATAAAAACAATCACAATATAATATACGTGGTGTGTTTGTGTGCCACACCATAGTCACCTTCACTAAAAAGTAGGTGTCCCCCCCACACTTTTGTCCATCATAGTCACTTACATAAAAAAATGACTAATTATTATTCAGTAAATTAGTAGTGCTGAGAGCGAATGTGGCATTTACTGAATACCAATAATTACAACGTGAAATTATGCACAACTGAATAGTTTTCAAATAGAAATGAATTCACTGAGTTAATTATCACCAGCTGTGAGGCAGGAAGGGTAAAAAAAAAAACATTTACTGCATCAGTCACACTTTTGTAGCCACAACAACATGAACAAAATTCATCAGCTTTCCACAAAGTCTGACCTGGACATCCTCGATGATCTTATGTCTGACAAGTTAGGATTTGAGCATAATCTGCTCTCACAAAAACCCTCCAAGGACCAGCCGCTACACTGAACAGAAGACTGATTCTTCTCTCCAAGATTACACACAAAATCTATCACTTTCTCACCAAAAAGTACTGAAATTAGACAACTTCAAATTTTAGTATAACTGGGTTTCATTCAGACCCTCTACAGACTGCCCACTTTGCTGAACAGAGGACTGATACTGTTATTGATTAAGCCAGGCAGCCATAAGGTTTGTTTGTTTTTTTTCAGTATTACACATACACACACACACACGTTACTATTTAGTCTACATAAATTATAAACCTTCCAGTTTTAAATTCTGTACTGAAATCCCTGTGTGGTTAGTTCAGCAGTACAGCTGGTTGTTTTTTCATTTCAAATAAATAAAAGACATGTTTCAGTGAATCTCTCCTGACTTACTGTATCTACCAGATTGATCAGGCCAATGAGATGCCTGTTGAATACCACGGTACAAACTAGCAGCAGAGGATGCTCAGCACACAGAAAGAAAAAGGATTTTTGCAGAGAAACTCCAGCACTCTTGCATGCAAAATCACACGCTTTTGGCTGGTCACATAGTTTATTTGGAGCATGAGTACTGAATTCCTTGAGCTCCATCAGCCCAGGGCGAACGCTTGTGACTTTGACTGATATGTGTCTGTTCTGCGTCCGTGTTTCTGCAGAATGCTCTTGATGAAGCTATAGAAATGTACCAGGAGCTCAACATGTGGGACGAGTGCATTGCTGTCGCTGAAGTCAAGGTAACAGTGAAACAATCTGAGCTTTGTTCTCCACAACCATCCATCCTACCTGAGTCTGCTCTGTCATTTTCTGTAGACTCAGGTAGCCATTTTCCATGAGATGTTCAGTGTAACAAGTCCTCAAAATCTTTTCCAATTTGTTTAATTTGGTTAAAACACAGGGCTAATTTGCAGTTAGCACGCTGTATGCTAACACAGTAAGTTCGTCTTTGTGTTTCCCTTGAACATGGAGACCTCTGCGCTTACAAAAACTTTCAGTTCATCGACTTTCCATCTTTTAAAGTCATCTAAACTGCACCGGTCACTCATGTTTGTATTGCAATTTGCCATCTTCACCTTGTTGGTTGGTAGCGGTGATCCCACAATGCACCACATGGATCGAGAAGCGCAGTTCACTTATTTGCAGTTTCTACCCGGTGCAGTGATCTTTTCACGCCCGGTGCCTTCGTTGTGTCAACAACAAGCTGCATTCTTAGAATGAGGCATTGTTGGGCGCAGCGCTGGACCATTCACTCATTTTTAGATGCTTATCTGGGTCCAGGTCACGTTGGCAGCAGAGCAAGCAGCTCATCTCACACTTCCCTATCTTTGGCCAAGTCCTGTAACTCTTCCTGGGGGATCCCGAGGTGTTCCCAAGCCAGCTGGGAAATCTAATCCTTCCAGCGTGTCCTGAGTCTTCTCTGGGGCCTCCTCCCAGTTGGATGTGCCTGGGAGACCTCCCTAGGAAGACCACCAGGGGGCATTCTCATCAGGTGTGCGAACCACCTCAGCTGGCTCCTTTTGATGTGAAGAAGCAGCATCTCTACTCTGAGTCCCTCCTGAATAGTCGAGTTTCTCACCCTGTGCAGGAATGTAAGGAATCTCATTTCCGCCACTTGTATCCATGATCTTATTCTTTCAGTCATTACCCAAAGTTCATGACTATAGGTGAGGATAGCAGCGTAAATGGACTGGTAAATTGCAGTCCTCATCTCCTGGCTCAGCTCTGTCTTCACCACGATGTTCCAGTACAGCGTCCATAAATCATCAGATGCCGCCCCAATCCGTTTGTCGATCTCACACTCCAACTTGTCCCCACTTGTGAACAAGACCCCGAGATACTTCTCAGGGTCCAGCAAAAACCTGGTCTGACGTCGCCTGTAGGGTGTTTATCGTATTTAATGTGCACAACACTCAGACGTGTGTGTGTGCGACGCACGTACACGCCCTCCTTATACACACAGCAGGACTGAATAAAAAATGCCTGTTAAGCAAAATAAAAGGAAATGCTTTTGGAAAACGACTAAATTTTTATGACTATAGTTTGTACCATATTTTTATGCCTAAATTTGTCCGTGTGGAGATCAGTTGGATGTACTGGGGTGTGGTACAGTGTTCTGAGGGAGCCTGGACTTTAAACATGCTTTGAACTGAAGATGCAGACTGCTGATAAAACATCACTGTATCTGCTGCACGTGCACATGTCCAGTGGTTGTCCTGCTGAATTGTCACAGCTCTCATCCTGTGTTTCTGCTGTGGTGCAGTTTAGCAGCTTGTTCAGGGGGAGAGATGTTTCTTTAAATTAATTCATATAATTACAGCCTACACTGGATTTTCATTATTTTTTTCCTGGGGAAATAAGTCACACTGCAGAAAAAGCAGCACCCTTTTACTGCATTATCAGCTCTTTAATTTGGGATTTTATAGTGTACTTTTTATCATTAGCATTTATTCATTTATTATTAGATTTTTTTGTGTGTGTAATACTTTGATTCCTGGGAATCCCTTCATAAATAGTCATTGTTAATAACAAATGTGTGATTTTTCTGTATATAAGTTGAAACTGCTGCACCACATTTTCATGTCTTATGCACGGTGGTCTGTGAACGGTCTTCACACATACCTCTGGAGGCAGAAAACTGTCACAGCAGTCACTAAATCTCTACAGTTTTGCGTTGCTGTGTCTCGTGCACACATCTTTCATGCATGCAAAAATGCTCCACCTCTAGAAAACTGTCGCCCTCTCAATAGCAACATGCTAGTACTTAGCACATTCTGGGTTAATGGCGATGAGAGGTGGCGCTCTGCTTAATTTTATGTTGTACTCCTGACTAATTAGCTGACTTAATCCATCCTCTTAGTGCTCAGTACGCTTTGAGCTGAGACTTCCTCCCCTGTAAATAGTGATGTGGAGGAAGACACGCCTCAAATGGACCAGAACCTTAGATCACCAAGACGAACCCAGAGGTTTCCAGTTTATGTCACTCTGCAGAGTCATCATCTCAGTTATGGTAGAGATTATTCCCAAATTGAAAACAGCATCATTTAAAACTCATACTTTTTACTTCAACTGTCTAAATTTATAATATTGTGAAAAAAATTGCTCAACCCCCTTTTTTTAAATGACTTTAACATGAGTGGCTCCCTTTGCTTAATGACATTAGGGTTATCCTGAGCTTGACCGTCTGCGTAGGAGCCACTACCAGTGGCTGACGAACACGGGGCAGGATGGGAAGGCCGGTGAGGTGAAGGAGGGAGAGGGAGACCTCCAGGGTGCCATCAACCTGTACCTGAAGGCTGGGCTCCCGGCTAAAGCTGCCCAGGTGGTCATCAGCCGGCCAGAGAGCACCAACAGTGACACTGTGAGCCGCATCGCCGCCAGCCTCATCAAGGGAGAGTTCTATGAAAGGGTGAGAGTCTCTTCTATATTCAGAAAAGAATACTTATAGTTAAACTTATACTGCTGTCTTAAAATTTATACCTCATGCCTTAGAATTGGTCAACCCATACAATCATGGTTGTATTCCGTTTGTATGTGAGTCTGGCAAAGCGTGGGGCGGCTGGTGTCCCCACAGTCGAGCATCCTGCTGGAGGCACTTATGATAGTTAATGTGTGTGAAAATGATGAATCTCTGTTGATACAGCCCTGTATTTCCTTACGGAGTATGTAATTTAGTTATCTCCATCTTCTGTTTCCAGGCAGGAGATCTATATGAGAAGATTGGGAACAACCAGAGAGCTGTGGAGTGTTACTGCAAAGGCAATGCTTTCAATAAAGGTAAAAAAAAAGAACAGCAAAGTCTGCAAAGTCAAGGTCATTGAACCTTTCTTTACCAATAAAGGCACAACCTTAGCCAACCCTCAGTCTGTGCCATCACTGGGTTGGAGCCAGAATTTGCTGGGAAGACGTCAGAGTTTCTGGCTACACTCCATGTGTATAAGCCAGCTGTGATATGCAGGAAGTACCCCTACAGTTATACAAGTGAGTCCAGTAGACAGAAGCAGAGAGAGAGACAACTGTTGCTATGCCGTGAGCTAGGCTGGACCAAAATAGATGAGAAGTCTATTTTATGCCAATGCTGAGTGCAACACAACATGGGATCTGGTTGCCCACTCCAACAAAATAATCCAAGATGGTGGAATACGCTCTGAAACAGCTGTATGTCTGTATAAATCTATGTTTGGCATTTTTCTCATATATACTGTCAACGTTAGCTCGAAATAAACACTTCTAAATCTAAAAATACCGTGTTTGTACCTAGATAACACCTCTGTAGTGATTTACAAGACATCTTCCAGAGATGTTAGCATGCTAACTAGCGATACAGGAGCGTTAATGTGAAAGACATTGGACGAAATGAATCAAGTGAAATTTGGTTCCATTAATCAGTCGGAAAATATATCATTAAACATTGTGCACAATAACACCAAGTAACCACGAGCTGGCCACACCCCAGGAACGCCCATCATTTGTAGCTAATCTGACCATTGGGTTATTGAGGATTCCTTGAATTCTCAGGATATCAACTGAATCAAACACTTTGCAAAACCAACATATGTCGCAAAGAAGCCTGGCTGATAGTCACGTTTGCATTCAGTGAACAATTGCAGAACAAGGTGGAATTGTCGTGTTGGGTATGAAACCAGACCTCTCCGGCCGCTGACACTGAATCCCCATGAGAATGACCCTTGCAAGTTCCGTACCTGGCACAGAGACCATGATAGTACACCTTTGATTTTCAGACAGGTTCAGTAAGCTGTTTCCTCTGGTCTGATAGGGTAAGAGCTGTCTGAGTTCAAGAAGGTATCTGCAGCCATTCATTATTTAGAGTACTGAGAAAATCAGTCAGACATCCTCAAAGAAAATCTGCACAGATGAGAGTCCTAAAGGTGTGTGTGTGTGTGTGTGTGTGTGTGTGTGTGTGTGTGTGTGTGTGTGTGTGTGTGTGTGTGTGTGTGTGTGTGTGTGTGTGTGTGTGTAGTACTTTGATTCCTGGGAATCCCTTCATAAATGTGTTTGATGTGCACTGAGATTTGCTCGCAAGTTTTAATTCCAATGTGGTTTTTCTACTGCAAATGGCAATAAACTGAAACTGAACTGTTGGATCAGAGCTACATGCTGAGAGTAAAACACATTAGATACGTGTTGAGGTAAAGTTTCACCTTCCTTCTCCTCTTTAGCTGTGGAACTGGCTCGCAGATTCTTTTCTAACGAGGTGCTGAAACTGGAGGAGGCCTGGGGAGATTATCTTGTTCAGCAGAAGCAGATGGAAGCTGCCTTCAACCACTTCATTGAAGCTGGGTATGGAGAGCCGGGAGTGATGGAGAGAGAGACATAAAGAAATAACGAGTGGGACAGATGGAGAGGAGGATAGATGATACAAACCACACAGTTCAAACAAACGGCTGATGCTGCTTTCAACTGCCACCAAGACTTTAGTGGACAGATCGGGATTTAAAAAAAAGAGAGATACGAGCTAAATATTTAGCGTTTTTATTCTTCACAGGCTGGAGAAGCAATTAAATGTTTAAAGTCTCTGTCGAGAAACAGCTGTCAGATTTGTCTCCAAATGGTAATTTCATGATTTAATTTCCTGACAAGGCGAGACTTCTAGTTTTTGGGAAGATACCTGTTGCACAACGCCACACGGTTGCCAGCGCTCGCCAGGGTCTGGCAAGTGTTTTGAACTTTGACGCCACACACTCAGCGTCTGTGTGCCAGGCTGAAGAGCACCGGGTTGTTCAGAAACTCCAAATCCATGATAAAATGAAAAACGGAGACAAATTTGATAAAACATTGACGACTTGCTACATTAAATGCTATTGAAGGACCATGTATGCAGAGCAGTCACATGACATGCCGGTATTGGAAGGAAGTATACCATGCTAATGATAGCCACGCATAAGCCTTCTGGGTGAGAGGGGTTTCACTTATTTAACTAATTACCAAACATACTTACTTACCAACTCGCCTTACTTATTTACTTACCTTACATGTGTACTGAACCTACTTACTTACAATACTAACACGTATTTATTCATCTTACTAACCTACCCTACTTAAAGGGCACCATTATACTACACTCAACAAAAATATAAACGCAACACTTTTGGTTTTGCTCCCATTTTGTATGAGATGAACTCATACACAATATCACCATTTCCCTCAAATATTGTTCACAAACCAGTCTAAATCTGTGATAGTGAGCACTTCTCCTTTGCTGAGATAATCCATCCCATCTCACAGGTGTGCCATATCAAGATGCTGATTAGACACCATGATTAGTGCACAGGTGTCCCTTAGACTGCCCACAATAAAAGGCCACTCTGAAAGGTTCAGTTTTGTTTTATTGGGGGGGATACCAGTCAGTATCTGGTGTGACCACCATTTGCCTCATGCAGTGCAACACATCTCCTTCGCATAGAGTTCATCAGGTTGTCAATTGTGGCCTGTGGAATGTTGGTCCACTCCTCTTCAATGGCTGTGCGAAGTTGCTGGATATTGGTAGGAACTGGTACACGCTGTCGTATACGCCGGTCCAGAGCATCCCAAACATGCTCAATGGGTGACATGTCCGGTGAGTATGCCGGCCATGCAAGAACTGGGACATTTTCAGCTTCCAAGAATTGTGTATAGATCCTTGCAACATGGGGCCGTGCATTATCCTGCTGCAACATGAGGTGATGTTCTTGGATGTATGGCACAACAATGGGCCTCAGGATCTCCTCATGGTATCTCTGTGCATTCAAAATGCCATCAATAAAATGCACCTGTGTTCTTCGTCCGTAACAGATGCCTGCCCATACCATAACCCCACCGCCACCATGGGCCACTCGATCCACAACATTGACATCAGAAAACCGCTCACCCACACGATGCCACACACGCTGTCTGCCATCTGCCCTGAACAGTGTGAACCGGGATTCATCCGTGAAGAGAACACCTCTCCAACGTGCCAAACGCCAGCGAATGTGAGCATTTGCCCACTCAAGTCGGTTACGACGACGAACTGGAGTCAGGTCGAGACCCCGATGAGGACGACGAGCATGCAGATGAGCTTCCCTGAGACGGTTTCTGACAGTTTGTGCAGAAATTCTTTGGTTATGCAAACCGATTGTTTCAGCAGCTGTCCGAGTGGCTGGTCTCAGACGATCTTGGAGGTGAACATGCTGGATGTGGAGGCCCTGGGCTGGTGTGGTTACACGTGGTCTGCGGTTGTGAGGCTGGTTGGATGTACTGCCAAATTCTCTGAGACGGCTTTGAAGACGGCTTATGGTAGAGAAATGAACATTCAATACACGAGCAACAGCTCTGGTTGACATTCCTGCTGTCAGCATGCCAATTGCACGCTCCCTCAAATCTTGTGACATCTGTGGCATTGTGCTGTGTGATAAAACTGCACCTTTCAGAGTGGCCTTTTATTGTGGGCAGTCTAAGGCACACCTGTGCACTAATCATGGTGTCTAATCAGCATCTTGATATGGCACACCTGTGAGGTGGGATGGATTATCTCAGCAAAGGAGAAGTGCTCACTATCACAGATGTAGACTGGTTTGTGAACAATATTTGAGGGAAATGGTGATATTGTGTATGTGGAAAAAGTTTTAGATCTTTGAGTTCATCTCATACAAAATGGGAGCAAAACCAAAAGTGTTGCGTTTATATTTTTGTTGAGTGTATGATCACCCATGATCCAAAAAAGTGTGAAAATGGGATGAAACAGCTTAATCTGTGTTGCCTCCTAACAGGCTGGCTTATAATGTGCAGACCTGGCAACCTGTCCAAAAACAAGAGAATGGAGCTGCGCCCAACAAATGCTGTTTTGGCATCAAATTTTTACCCGGAAGAAGCACAATCAAGCATGTTTCAAGCCATTGTCCTACAAATAACCACCTTAAAGAAGTTCAAACATGATTGAAACCGTTAAGACTACAAATACCTGAAAGTTAGCACATGTTGTCAACGATATCGAGAATCTGGATGAAAATTTTTGAACAGTTCAAAAATTGGATCCCAACTTCAAATCTGGTGCAGATGATGGCTGTAACTACTACGTGTACCAACTTTTTTCAAGATTGACAAAGATGGATCAAGAAGTTACTCTGATGCTTCAACATGCTCCCCGATTTGCTATTCGGGATTAAATGGGAAGAAAGCTCGCTCTGTGGAATGACCTGTTACTTATTTACTAACCCTACTTATTTGTTTACTGACCCTACTTACTTACTTTACTTAAAACAGAGAGAAGCTAAACCAGTGTTAGCTAGTTAATTATTGAGTGAAAATTGTTCACCCTTCCAGTTACCAGTCAGTTGCCAGTGAATCTTTGTGAGAACAGTACGTAGTCTACAGGTGGTGGTTTATGAAGTGTTGTAAGACTGATATGTGTGCACAGACTCGTGCGCTAAAACGTGAGTATTGTCTTCTTCCTGACACATTGCAGGTGCTCTGTTAAAGCTCTTGAGGCAGCCATTGCGTCTCGGCAGTGGAAGAATGCCGTCGATATCCTGATGTCGCAGAACGATGACTCGACAGGAAAATACTACCTGAAGATAGCGCAGCACTACTCGTCCATAAAGGACTATGAGGTGAGATGAGCGGAAGGTAAATATGGAGGAATATCGGCAATGGATGAAAAAGGTTGTAGTGGTTTGTTTCTTTTTGAGCTCACCAAGGTCGACATGTTGGCAGACTAGTGCCGTTTTCACTGAGCTACCTGCTCTGTGCCACGGAGGAAGACCACTGAACTTTGCTCTCCTAGATGGAGTGCACTGCTAATGAGACTGCACTCCAAGAAGGAAATCCACGCTCAGCTCTGGTGATTGGACACTCAGTTGTCAACCAGATTTGTTCAAGACAACTGCAGGTCCAGAGTCTTCCAGGAGTTAAGGGCACTAAAACTTCACCAGCCACTGCAGATTGTGGATGGTGTTCCTGAGGTAGTGAGTCTCACTGTTCATGTGGAACAAATGATATTGCACTTTTCTCCGTTGGACCTGCTGAAGTAGTGGTGTTTCTGCACTCTAAAGCCCAAACTGTTCTTCTGCTTCTGCAGAAAAGCCTCTGAGGAACAGCAGCAACTGCTTCTGTTCCAAATGTCAAAGGTGACATCTTTCTCAATCCTAATGCTCCTCTTCCTAACTAGCCATTCCATCAGTTCCCAAAGATGCTCTGAAGAGACCTGGTACCAAAGACATTTAGTCATCACCTTAGGTCACTGGTTAGATTCCAAGTCTCAGAACCATACAGCAAGTCAGGAAGCACCAGGACCCTAAAGACTTGGATCTTCATTGTGCAAACATATCAGACTCACCAAACTCCTCTTTCCATCACCCTCATGACTTCATAAGATCTTCCCAGGCATCTCACCATCTCTAAGGCTGAGGACCCAGAGAGATGAACGTCACTGCAGAGATAAATGAATATCTCTACAAGTTCAATACTTTCACCACATACAGACGAGTCCAGGAGGTCAGTAAAAGTCTGGATCCTAGTCTTGATCCAGGACAAACACAGACGCCAGGATTGCTCACTCAGCTTCTCAAGTGCTGCAATCAGAGTATGTGTTGATTCAGAAAAGATGAAATGGTGAATGATATTTATTCACAGGTAATAAGGACATCTGTCTGCACAGATAAAGGACATCTGCGAAAAAACAAATGAATAAATCAAATCTGAGACCAGGTTTGTCTCCACTGCCTTGCTGATGGACCAGTGCAGGCTGTGCTTGCTCAAGGGTGTCTTGGTAGCAGTGACATGATAGCTGTAGTTAAATCTGAATACAAAAGAAAAAAAAAGATTGAAGGGAAGAAGATTTAAAGCACCAACTGAACTGAAGTGAAGAAGTCTGGCAGACGTGCAGAGAGCCTCTAAACGGACTGGAGAGCGGCTGTGAGGAGCGGCGCGTTGTGATTATTATGAGGAGCTGCACTGAGCCAAACACTCCGCACAGACTGCCAGGCTGAAAAGAGCAGTCTGCTCACTCCATGTGCACGTTACCCACATGAACATAAACCAGCTAACAGTCTCTTTCCTCTACAGCTTCTGCAAATTGCAAGAATAGTTCATCTGAAGTAGTAAAAGCTGCACATATCGGCATTAATTTGAACTGTTTTAATTTGCTTGAGAAGCATTTTGTACATTTCTGGGTTGGGTTTCTTGAAGTGATGTTTATTTATTCATTTTACCAGTGAGAATATAGAATACTGTCTTCTGTACTGGGATGTTGTGTTTTGTGTGATAATTCTGTGTAGATGGCAGAGCAGCTGTTTGTGAAAGGAGGTCACATTAAAGACGCCATACACATGTACACTGCAGCAGGCCACTGGGAGGAAGCGCATAAGGTCAGCGTGCACGCCAACAATACACTCTTCCTCTGTTCTTATTCCTGCCCAGAACAGCCGTGACACGACCAAAAGCAAGTTTGCTCCAGAGTCAGTCTGACTGAATAAACAACAGTAATTCAGCTCTTTGTTCTGTGAATTAAAGATGGTTTAGGCTTAAGTGTTGCTTTAAACACAAATACGTACATTGCTGTGCTGAAATATTCTACATCGTTAACAACTCTGTGAGTCTACACGGGCACACACATCGAGCACAGCGTCGGGTCTTATAATAACAACCTGGTATGTCATGCTGAGGTTTCCAGACGACCTCTCAGTGGTCGCCGGGTCAAGCTGCTTGAAACTCAGTACACAGGTTCGGCTGGGGGTGAAGCAGTGCTTATGTCATTATTGCTCCCATCGGGCTGGAACCCTGACAGCTATTAGGGTCTGGGGAAAAAAACACTTTTTTCCTGTGGGACCCACCTCAGCCAGATTTGGTTCTCAGGTTCAGCTGGGTGTTGCCAGGTACATGCATGAATTAGGTCATGAACCTATCCAATGCTTCTACATATTACAAACTGTATTTATCCGTAAATCTGAAGTGCTTGTTGGGTATTTTCTCCTCCAAACATTTTTAAAACCTTTAACAAGACAAACAGAGTCAAGAAACACCAGTGAGACAGAAAATCAAATATTACGCGCGGAGTGCGGCCAGGCTGTACACCAAGGCTACACTAAAGTCTGGCCTGCTTTTCCGCTCTTTTTATTAAGAGACGCCCTCATCACATAAACAAGAAACTTGTCCTAAGGGTGGGGGTAATGACGCAAGACAAGTTTCTTCCCATAACATAAACGCATACGTCAAGTGCAGCTGTAAGGAAGAACACTTCAGGTCAGCACATCTCGTTCGTCTGTTGCAGGTATCAGCTGTTCTGCATCTGCCTGAAGTGTCCTGTCTTCCACACTCCTTCACACTAAACACCACATCACAATAGTCAAAACGTTCTCTTGCTCCCAGTCGTTAGAGGCTGCGAAAACAAAGTTATGTTATAACAATAAGTACATCCAGTCCTTCATTCCCAGCTCAGATTGACCCCAGAGTGCTAAAACAAAATTGAATTCTCAGGATTGCATTAAGACAGGTGCAAAACAGCACATCTCCGTTCTCATGAGAAAGAAGACAAAGCTAAAACAAGGTTGAATAACACATACATTCTCAGGGTGAAGTGCAAAACAGCACAACACCGTTCTCATGAGAAAGAAGACAAATGTACAAACGTTTAACAGTGATAACATATATACAAAATCTTTAACATTCCCCTCCTGTTTATCGCCTGTTAAACATACAGTAGGCATCACTCAGCTTAGCACTTCTTTTTGAGATTTTCACTAAGAGGTTCATCATGGTATGTTTTCTCTATAGGCTTACACCCCAGAGGTGATGTCATCATTGTCACCATCATCGGTGTCTGGGTCATCATACTTCCATTGGTCTGGGTACAGGTCAGGAGAGCCATCGTCCTCCTTGTCGTCATCTGTCCCCAGAAGTGGATATGATGCTGGACCCCCTCCTGGTCCTGGACTTATTGCTGTGGTTATCATTCTATTTACAAGGCCTCGGAGACATGGAATACAACAACATCCACACAATGTTAGAATTGCAGCAAATACTGCTATAGACACTAATAGTGAAGAAATCAAAGACCTCCATTTTCCCATCCCTTCCAGCCACCAATCCCAGCCTTCGGTGTTTACTCCACTGTGCTCTTTCATCTTCCTGTTCAACGTTCTCAGCCCGTCAATGGCTTGAGTGAGACTGCCGTCTGCAGCTGTGTTGTTGGGAATGAATGTGCAGCATTGTTCTCCGAACATGGCACAAACACCTCCTTTCTCTGCCAACAACATATCCAGAGCAATGCGATTCTGGAAGGCCATAAGGGACGTGGCTTCTAACTGTGAATGGACAGCCTTAAATCCTTCCTCAGTCCAATTTCCTAATTTCTGTACATTGTAGTGGATGTAGTTTATTCTGTCCACGTTTTTATTAATGGAGCACCACCAACAGATGGAAGATTCGAATCCAGCTGCTATTTGATTAACCAGTTTATACTCGTCAGGCACTCCCCTGGGGACTCCTATTGCGTCAATATATGTTGGATTTCCCACTCCTTTCCAATCTCTTTTCACTCTATGTCTGGCTACGTCTTTCTGCCAATCTTCAGGAATAAGAGAGGCTGCATATGTCGTAACGTCTTCAGGGGTCATGGGTATGGCTTCAACTGGTAACAATAATGATATTAATGCATAATAACCTGACACATTTCGTGGCAGTCTGTCAAAGATTCTGTTATCCCCACACCACCACCATACGTCACTCCTCCCGACAGGTTTGAATGTGGGAGTACGATGGACCACATTCTTACACCAGGCGGTGTGGTTTAAGCTACCCAAAGTCTTACTTGTCCCTGTCAAGTGTACACATGTATGGTTAGCATGCCCAACTTTGCTTGAGAATAAAGGTTTAATCTTAGTCAATTTGGTCACTGGATAGATCTTGTCCCACTTAGAACATTTGTTGTTTGCCGCAATGTATGTCTGTGTCATAGCAGTCAGTAGACAGTCTTTGGGTATGCTGCCGGTATTACCTGTAATATAGGTCTGGGTCCCATACACACAACACAGTCCTTCTTTGCTGCTAGTCCTGCTTGTTCTGCCATTAAAAGCCAATTGTTATTTTGTCCACTAATTCCTGTAGTTACTAGGAACCAGTCATCTGCCTTCATGTCTTTGTGCCTTGTACAGACACCCCCCTTTGACGTACTTAAGTCGGTCAATATTGGTTGCTGTACTCTATCTGTTTCACAGAGGAAGAAATGGAAATACGGATCTTTTCCTTGTTTGTATACCCAAAGGAGGAACAACCAACAGTCTCCCTCTATATCAGGTGGGAATATGGTTCCTTTTTCTGTGGTATTCACCACTATAGACAGCTTATCATCTGTTTGATACATTTGAGACTTTGACTCTGGTACTTAGCCCACTCGGTTTGTGCCCATCTTGGTGTCCATCTACTCCATTCATCGGCTACCAACGTTCCCATCTCCTATCTTGTTGATCGTTGGTCATATACCATGAGAAACTATTTCCGTAATTAGTCCCTCTGTCACCATCCGGCATTCCATGGATAAGAGCACTATATGGTACAGAGATGATCACAGAAGTATTTCTAGGAATGCAGGCCTGTACACCAAATCGGTATGCATTATTCCCATCACAGCTATGTACTGTGGCATTGATTATCGGACTGGGGTCTTTGTTACTTCTTTTTGGTCTCTGCAATCTGTGGATGTGATCCTTATTATCATGTCCCGTGCTCATGGCTTTTAATAATAATACCAATTCAAAAAAGAAAAGTAGCATAACAAGGACTGTCCGTGGGGTCCAGAAACCCCCTTTCTTTTATCTTTTCTTTCGCCATTTCTGCACACTACAGCACACCTATGTTCAGAACAGTGGCTTCTTAATGTCTTCTGCTAGCTTTCGTGTCTAACCTGGATCTTAACACCAAGCTCACACACTATTACTAGTCTTGTCCTACTGTTCTTACTGTTTGTCTGTGTCTGCAGAAATGACTTTCTTACAGTGAGTTAAATGAATCCATGTACTTCTTTCCCCATTTTCAAAGCTGTGGGTGTTGTGAGTAGTACTTGATAGGGCCCTTCCCATTTAGGTGAATGCCAGTGTTTTCTCTTGATGCTTCTTATCAACACCCAGTCTCCAGGTACCACTTTAGGGTCCTCCTGTGGAGAAATGGGATCATCAGTGTTTGGAACTCTCCCTCGTTGTCCTTCTAACATTTTTCTCATGTATCCGCCAAATTGGCTTCCTCAGGTACATCCCAAATTTGTCCATAATATGGCAATCGATATTTTCTGCCAAACAATGTTTCATACGGTGTCAACCCATGGTACTAGTTATGTTATATACATTTTTACCAAATCTACACAATGTGTCCATGGTCTGCCTGTTTCCTCCATTGTCTTTCTAAGTCTGTTTTTACTGTTCCATTCATCCTTTCCACTAATCCGGCGCTTTGTGGATGATAAGCACAATGATTTTTGAGATTAACCTGTAGTGCTTCTCCTACGTATTGCACTATTGCATTAACAAAATGCGCTCCGTTATCTGAATAGACTGTTTCTGGTATTCCAAATCGTGGGATGATGTCTTTGCATAATGCTTAGCCACTGTAAGTGAATCTGCATGTTTGTAGGGAACAATTCTACCCATTTTGAGAAGGCATCAATTATGACTAAACAAAATTCCTTCCCTTCATGTTTACTCAGCTGTATATAATCCATATGAATCACTTGAAAGGGATATTGTGGTGTTGGAAATTTACCTCTTTGGGGTCTCAAATTGCCTTGTGAGTTGTGTTTTGCACATATCATGCATGCTCTACAATGCTGTTTTGCATATGCATCGAACCCATAAAGACAAAAAATAGATTGCAATTGCGATATCAACCCCCTGATGAGACATGCGTCACGCCATGGCTCATAATAGCTGCCCATTTAAACATATTTTTTGGCAATATGGGTTTCTTTTGTGGTCATACGTACAAGTCATTTGCATACGTAGCGCCTTTAGCTATCCACATTTGTTTTTCTCTGTCTGTTGCCTGCTGTTGCATATCAGCAAGCAGTGTACGACCTATATACAAATCTGGAGTTGTTTCCTGTATAACAAAAATAGAAGAAGCTGCTGCTGCCTCTTTTGCTACTCTGTCAGCAAAATCATTTCCTTTTGAAACACTGTCAGAGCCTTTAGTGTGAGCCGCACATTTGCATATAGCAATTTGTTGAGGCAACTTCACAGCTTGCAGTAGGGCAGTTAGGAGAGTGGCATGAGTCACTGGCTTTCCAGATGATGTCACCATTCCACGCTCCTCCCACAGTTTTGCAAACACATGCACTGTGCTGAAAGCGTACTGGCTGTCTGTATAAATTGATACGGCCGTACCTTGAAACAGATAGCAAGCTGCAGTTAAAGCAACTAATTCAGCTGCTTGTGCTGAAAATGACGATGGCAATGAAGCAGAATCTAATACTTCTGAATTTGTGACGACAGCATATCCAGATTGTGTTTGTCCATAAGCATTTTTGGTGGAAGAACCATCCACATACACGATTGTACTGTTTGGGATGGGTGTGTCCCGGAGGTCTGGGCGTGCTTTTGTACAAACTGTTGCTACATCAAGACAATTGTGCGGCTCACCATCCTCAGGTAAAGGTATCAATGTGGAGGGATTCAATGTTGTACAGCGCTCTATCGTAAGGTGTGGCTGTGATAATAGCAAGGACATGCACGAAAGATGTCTTGCTGGGGACAAAAGGCTCATGTTTGTCTGCAACAAAAGTGCAGAGACTGCATGTGGAACTTTCAATGTCAACTGATGGAATAGAACAACATTACTGCTACTTTGAACAGCCATAGAGGCCGCAACAACAGCCTGTACGCATGGTGGTAAAGCACTTGCTACTGCATCCAATTTAGATGAGTAGTAGGCAACTGGCCTCAATTTGAGCCATACACTTGAACCAAAACACTAGTCATGAACTTATTCTTACAATCAACTGTTTGAGTAAATGGTTTACTATAATCTGGTAGTGCCAAAACTGTGGATGACACTAATGTTTGTTTTACTTTTACAAAGGCTTCCTCAGCATCTTTGTTCCATTCCAACACGGTTGACATTGAAATATCATCTTTGTACATCAAATCAGAAAGTGGACTAGTCAACTCTGCATAGCAAGGAATCCATGCCCTGCAGTAATTTGTCAATCCAAGAAATGACATCATCTGCTTTTTGGTTTGTGGTTTTGGAGCGTGCAAAATTGCTTCCTTCCTGTCAGACAGGATCGTGCGCCCTGTGGCTGATAACTCATGTCCTAAATATTTACTTTATCCCTACACAACTGAACTTTGTTTCTACTCACTCTGTGGCCATTGTCAAATAAGAAACATAATAATGCTACTGTGTCAGTTATGCAGTTTTCCTCGTGTGTCAGAGGCAATCAAAATGTCATCAACATACACTAATAGTTGGCTATCTGCCGGTGGAACGAAATTGGCTAAACATGCTGACATGACTTGAGAATAAATAGTTGGACTCTCTGCGTAACCCTGCGGTAATCTGGTGAATGTATATCGTTGTCCTTTAAAGGTAAAAGCAAACCAGAATTGACTATCTGGGTGTACTGGCACAGAGAAAAATGCATTACTTATGTCAATTACTGAGAAACTATTAGAATTTGGTCTCAGCGAATTTAACAAGGTGTGTGGATCTGGGACACATGGTGCTCTTTTAATCACAGCAGCATTTACTGCCTGCAGATCTTGAATCATTCTCCACCCCACTGAGGGCGGAGCCTTTTTCACAGGAAATATGGGTGTGTTACATGGTGAATCTGGACATGGCACTATTACTCCTGCTGTTAATAAATCCTCTATTACTGGCCTGATTCCTTCAATTGCATCAGGTTTCAATGGATACTGTCTTACACATGGTCTGTATTCTGTTTTTGGCCTTATAACTACAGGTTGTGCATTTTTAATCAGTCCTACGTCTGAAGGACCTGTTGTCCACAATCCTGACGGTACTGAAGAGAGAAGAGCATCCTCTTCAGGACTCAACTGAACACTCAGGATTGTGAAGTGGACGCATCAATGTGTGTTCCAGCTGTCAGCACCAATGAGACATTAACTAGCACTTTATACAACTTGGTTGATGGACTGAACTCCGTTCGTGGGCCAACTCTACTCCAATCAGAGGCTGACAAAGCTGTTATGACTGTCAGTCCCAATTCTTGCCATTCTGTCAAATATGGCTTACAAAGTGACATATGTAATGGCATACCTGTGAATTTCAATTTTGATACATCTTCAGTGGCGCCTGTTACTGTTATGACGGCTATTGAGTTGCCATCATGAATCAAATCGGTCATTGTCAGTTTCACAGGTGAAACATTTTCAATTTAGTTTCATAGTCACCATCCGGACCTGGAGGATCTTTATGCCACATTGTGACATGCAGGTCAGGTGGTGACATCTGTTGTTCAGGATTTTTTAGTAGGGCTGTCGCTTGCAAGACGACATCTTTACCCCATCCTGCAGCATCTTCTTCTGAGATGTCAAATGTATAGTAATAGTGGATGTGGGGTCAGCGCTTTCTTCTCTTACCATGTTAACGCCTCCTGTGCGTTCAACAACTAATTTCCCTTGTTCCACAATTATGGACAAGCCCAATGCAGTCAATCCGTCTCGTCCTAGGAGGTTAACTGGACATTGTGGCATGCTTAACACTGACATAGTACACGTCAGGCCAAATGGATCTGTCAACGTTATGGGTTTGGTGATAGGGACGTCTGATGTTTGTCCATTTGCAGAGCGAACCCTAAAGAGTTCGTTGCTTAATTGATGGACAGGTATGTTGTCATTACATGTGGTTCTACATGCTCCTGTATCACAAAGGAATGTCACTGGTCGTCCATTTACCAACAAAGTCACTTCTGGTTTTGGTACCGGATTTCCCAGCAAGGCACACAGATCCATATCGCAATCAGACTGCCTATATGATGTGGAATCATGGATTATGGATTCTAGTCATTGTGGATACTGTGGCTGAGGAGGATTATTCCGTTGTGGAATTCCTCCTGCTGCTCCCTCAGTAGGTGGATTCGGACAATTTCTATACATATGTCCCTCTCTTCCACAGTTCCAACAAATCAGGGGACCACGTGGTGGCCCTCCCTGTCTGGGCTGCTGTTGTGGTTGCCATGGTCCTTGACGTTGTGGCTGTCCACCTTGTCTATTTTGCCATGGCTTTTTGGGGCGTTTGCACTGCTTCTGCTGTCTTAAGTTGCCCTGCTGGTAATATATTTCATCATCTCCATGTGCTACATACACTCCTTGTCGCTGTTTCTTGTCTTTTTCTGCTTTAAGACTTCTTCTGCATGACAGCAGTGTGTATGTGTGTCTTCCAATGTGCCTGTAGGCAATCCAATCCAATGTTTCTGTATCCAAGCTTTTATATCCTTATTGGAATGTTGGATCAGAGCGTTTTTCAATTGTTGTTCATACACAGGTGTTTCTGGCAATATGCCACTATGGACCCTAAACACATTCTCAAATCTGCACCTAAACTCTGTCCATGGCTCTCCTTCTTTCTGAGTTGTCCTGGTAATTTCAGTATAATTTATCTTTGGTCCTAACACTCCTTTTGCACGTGTAATCATAGCTTCCACTCTTGTTTTCAAGACTAGATCATCATGTGTCAGTGGCACGCCTTGTTGATCTGCAGGATTCCAGTCTCCCGCGTACCTGACTCCATTTAGGGCCACATGCTTTCATCCACACCTGTTGGACTTCAGGTCCATTAAGGTGGTAAGATGTTCTAATGTTTTCTATATCCTGCATAAATCCCTCAATATCGACATGTGGCGATGGTATCATGTCGACTGCTGCTTTGATATCATCAGCATTCCATGTCCGATAAACGAGCATGGTTGGTAGCTGTCCTGCTGTTCCTGCACGAGGATTTGGTACTTCTATCATAGGATAGGCACCTCCCTGATCACTATGTTCCACCATGGGAGGGGCTGTAGGCACTTTCGCTTGACTGCGTGTTTGTGGTTTTTCTGGTTTTTCTCTTTTTACCTTAGGTTTTACCGCCAAATCATACTGTGGTGGCGGTACAATCGTCATCCTCTGGTAGAGGAGATAAAGGTCTCTTTGTCACCGACGATCCAGCCGGCGGTGATTGTTGAGGCTGTTCTGGCTCTCTGTGCTGAATTATCACATCTTCTTCTGCCTTACCTACAGCTTTCTTTTTCCTTGCTTTCTCTAATCGTCGCTTCTCTGCTCCTTTCTGTCTGTTCTCTGCTTCTTCCTCCCAAAATGCCACTAAATCTGCCCCTACTTTCTGCATCTTTTCTCATCACCTTTATGTTCCCGTTCTAACTCCTTCTTTAGCTTCTGTATACTGATCAGGTTCAGTCGTCCGTCAAAGTCATGTTTATTTATCCAGGTCTCCAATTTCTTTGTTGCTTTTGGATTTTTTGCCTCCATAACTTTCCAGTCGTCAGTTGATAAATTTTCCTTATTTTTAGACGTCTTACCCCCCATTTTTATTATCCCTTGTTATAATTTGGACTTCAGACGGGGGCACACCTAGGGTGTTCTAAATCTGAAGTTTTCACACTTTCTTTGGACGTGACAATTAATTTGCCGTCGTGTGGTTGATTCCTTTCACCTCCCCGTAGGAAGCGGAATCACTTGCCTCTGCTTCCACACGCACGGTTGTCACTAACGTTGTCCAAAGTATTACACTTTCACACAGTTATTTACACTTGCGCAAAACACTATTTACACATAGAAACACTTTTAATAATCGTACGCGTATTCTTATGTCAGGGAGCTCGCCCTCCCGTGAAATTTAACTAATGTCCTGCCTTAGGGGACTCCGCCGTCCCTGCCAAATTAACTACTTTTTTACAGTGCACGTATTTCTACCCGGGATTTCCTTTACGTATTAAAACAGAGGAGTCCGTATCCTCCTTCCGGAATTTAACTACTTGCGTCCCTCGCAACCGTAGAGGAGTCCGCCCTCCTTACAGAGTTAACTGTGTTTCATTAACAGACGATTCTGTATCATCGCTTACGGAGTTTAACTGTTTTATGTGATCACTTTTATCCCCTACCGGTACGCGTATATAAACAGAGGAGTCCGCACCCTCCTTACAGAGTTTAACTGCTTTGCATTAACAGACGATTCTGTATCATCGCTTGCGGAATTTAACTGTTTATGTGATCTGATCACCACTCACTCAGTACTGTTTACAAAGAAATTTTACTCACTGACTCGACTTCCTGTCTGTCTTCTTCGGGAAAATCTCGTCAACCAGACGATGCAACGGTGGTCGACAATTGCAGACACGATCAATCGATCGATCAGACCTTGGCCAAGGATTTACGTCTGGACTTGACGACCTCCGCCGGACACCTCCGGTGTTGTTGAGATCCCGGACGTAGCCCCCAGTCAATGTTGGGTATTTTCTCCTCCAAACATTTTTAAAACCTTTAACAAGACAAACAGAGTCAAGAAACACCAGTGAGACAGAAAATCAAATATACGCGCGGAGTGCGGCCAGGCTGTACACCAAGGCTACACTAAAGTCTGGCCTGCTTTTCCGCTCTTTTTATTAAGAGACGCCCTCATCACATAAACAAGAAACTTGTCCTAAGGGTGGGGGTAATGACGCAAGACAAGTTTCTTCCCATAACATAAACGCATACGTCAAGTGCAGCTGTAAGGAAGAACACTTCAGGTCAGCACATCTCGTTCGTCTGTTGCAGGTATCAGCTGTTCTGCATCTGCCTGAAGTGTCCTGTCTTCCACACTCCTTCACACTAAACACCACATCACAATAGTCAAACGTTCTCTTGCTCCCAGTCGTTAGAGGCTGCGAAAACAAAGTTATGTTATAACAATAAGTACATCCAGTCCTTCATTCCCAGCTCAGATTGACCCAGAGTGCTAAAACAAAATTGAATTCTCAGGATTGCATTAAGACAGGTGCAAAACAGCACATCTCCGTTCTCATGAGAAAGAAGACAAAGCTAAAACAAGGTTGAATAACACATACATTCTCAGGGTGAAGTGCAAAACAGCACAACACCGTTCTCATGAGAAAGAAGACAAATGTACAAACGTTTAACAGTGATAACATATATACAAAATCTTTAACAGTGCTTATTCAGCATATCAAGTGTCAGTGTCTGACACCTGCACCAAACATTTATACTTTCCACATTTTTAAAAATCACAGATTTATTTAACAAGAGAGTGTTCAGTCTTCACCAGTAATCTTTTTTTTAGAACACTGGCTAACCTAACAGTTTTCTCAAAAATATGTGATTTTAGCGACGGTTTTCCAGGCGGTATTTGGTAGACGTGAGCTTAGATTTGGTGAAACTTCTCTGTTCCACAAAAACAAACAAACAAACAACAACAACAAAAAAAAACTGTCTCTGTCCAAATAGTATGTCCTCAACTGTAGAAATTAAATAACCCAGCCTACATCAAACAGCGACAATGACTTTGTTGTGCAGGTTTTAATAAACCCATTGCTTTCAGTTGGCAGTGGAGTGTATGACAGAAGAGGAAGTTGTGGCTTTGTACCTCAGCAGAGGTCAGGCGCTGGAGAGAGACGGCAAGTTCAAGGAAGCAGAGAGGTAAATCTGTGCACTACAAATACACTAAAACATCAATCAATCAATCAATCAACTTTTTTCTTATATAGTGCCAAATCACAACAAACAGTTGCCCCAAGGCGCAAACATGCCATGAATGATCAGTATGTGTAATTTGTGGGCTCACTGGCTGTCTGAAGGGAAGGAGGCAACACAACATTTAAGCACACCTCATGAAATCAGTTCTCAAGTGCATCTTTTACTTTATGCTTTGAGTATTTAAAAAGGCAAGATAGATTTGCGCATATGGCACATTTTTATATACAGAGGGAACTAAATGTTCCTCACCTGAAGCATAGAATGTCCATGAAATCCACGCTGGAATTGGCTATGCTTGGATTCGTTCCCTTTTTTAAGTGCAGTTGACCGTCATGGTTGCGTTTGTGTATCTAGGCTGTTTACCACAGTGAAGCAGACCGACCTTGCAATTGCCATGTATAAGAAGAACTGGATGTTTGATGATGTTATCCGCTTGGTGACCAAGCACCTCCCGGACCTTCTGACAGAGACGCATCACCACCTGGCGAAGGTAGAACACCAAGCAACATGTGTTCTGTGACACTAAATTAGATAAATCCATTAAAATTGTTCTGAACTCTAGGAAGTGTTCAGGAGTTTGACATTCATTAATTAGCAGTTGTAGATGTTTTTACTGAAATTGTTGCAGCAAAGTAGAAACTAGAAACTAAAACCTTTGACTTACAATGTGGTCTTTGGACTTTGATCATTACGAGCCTGATTATCAAAAGATTTACTTGAGTTTAGACACAACAGCACTCTCAAAGAAAAAAAATGTCTAGTGATTAACGAAGCCTGTGTACTGAGGACGGGTCTTTAAAATGTATAAAATAGGGTGTATTGTACATTTAGTGCATTTTCCTTCATGATTATGCAGTTTGGGGTTTTCCACCCAAGTGCGCAAAATTGTAGGAGGAGAAATGAAAATAAGTCAATAAGTAAGGTCTGCACGTGAAAATGATCTGGAAAGACCTCAGAAGGCAGTAAAAGTTGATTAAAAACCCTGACACCACCACAGAAAACTTTGATTCAAGGGCATGAACTAAATACATTCTCCTGACATTTGATCACATCTAATTGTCTTATAAAAGCCACTTTTGACAGAACTTGACCTTGAACATTTTTTTCCAAGGTAAGGTATGAGTGCAGTGCTCAAGTTATTGCTCCATCTGTGGTATTTCAGCAAACTGGTGAATAATTATGCTGCGTGCTGCCATTGGAACACCCAAAAAAACCTGCACACACAGACCCATAAAACTGTCTCCACCCCAACACACAACTTAGGGCCCGTTATCTGGGACCTCAGTCAGGTCCTGTATATTTGTGTCAAATGAGCTTCTGGGGCTCAGTGGTGAATACTGGAACGAGCTGGATGTTCTGATTGACAACTGATGTGGTGTACGAAATGTTAACGCATTAGAAACAATTCTGTGCGTCCACAGCCATCAAAACAAATTAATCTGGAGTAAACCTTTGTTATACATGATGCTCATGACGTTTTGTTTCAGTTGTTGCAGAATGAATCCAGATTCTCTGAAGCAGAGCATCACTTCATCAAGGCTGGAAGACTGGAAAGCTGCTGTCCACATGTACACAGGGTGCGACATGTGGGAGGAGGCATACAAGGTATACACACACACACACACACACAACCTCTGCTTTGCCCCTTTATGTCCATACTACTTTAAAGTTGGTGGAATCTAATCCATAACAGGTCCCAAACTTTGGACGGAGTTTCCTGAGAGTCAGTTGTGTTACAGAAGCATGCACGCTATATCACTTGGTCTCTGTGTAATGAGTGCATGTATAGATGTTAGCAGGATAACTAAGAACATCTAATCTGATTTGGATCAAACTTGGCAGGTACAGCTGGTCTGTGGGCAGGAAGATGTGATGTGATTTCCGTAAAGATTGGTTGAATTTCCAGTCCCATGCTAATATATGCCAACATGGCTAATTTTATATAGCTGAGTTCAGATCCGTTAACGGTGTGTTGATGGGGGGGGTGGCATTACTGTTGATCTGGTTTGATGTATTTTGTTTTTACTTAAATTATTAAGTCTGAGATTTATTTTTTTTTTAGAAACAAACCTCTTTTCTTCCTGCCAACAGAAAACAACAAAACGCTGCCACATCTGCCATCATTTGATTGACTGAAACTGTTTCATACTATTTATGCCCCTCTGGTGTAAAAAGGTCTACATGAATGCACTTTAATTAATTTGGCAGACTAACGTTGCCCTAAAATGAATCTTTTAATGTGATTGGTGCATTTTCTGGTAGAGAACCACTCGTGTATTTGTGTGTGTGTCAGGTGGCTAAGAGCCACGGGGTGATGACGGCCCATAAAAGGTGGCTTTCCTTTGGGCTAAGACTCTGGGAGGAGAAGCTGCTGTCAAACTGCTCAACAAGTTCGGTCTGCTGGAATACGCCATTGATTTTGCTTCTGATAAAACGTAAGCTGCTCCACAGCGATTGTGTATCAGTTGTTTTTGTCCACTTTTCTTAATTCCATGTGGCTTCACTTCCCTGTGATACTCATCAGGCTGACTGTGCACGTGCTGACATGGTTTCCTTCTCTCCTGTGCAGTTCTTTTGATTTTGCCTTTGAGCTGGCCCGTCTTTCCTGTAAGCAGAAGATTCCTGAAATTCACTTCAAACATGCAATTGACTTGGAAAATCAGGTAAAGCGCATTCCTAATAGTTACTGTGCGGGAGGCACGAGCGAGAGTGCTGCTGTTCACAGCTCTGAAACATACACACAAACAAATCACAGCTAAATCAGCAACATTTATAACACTACTTACTCCAAAACAGACACTGTAACTATAGTTTGTATATTGAATTGTTTATTTATATGTTTACCTGCAGGGAAAACATTTCAAAAGTCAACACACAATAAAATGATAAAGGTTTCTACATATATATTAAAAATTAAAAATCTGACACCAGTGTAATTGTTGTAACTATGGCAGGACACATCTGTCATATGGATTTCTCCTAATTCTATGAATAAACCCACAGCTACAGTGTCGTACATTATCTTATGGACAGAGGGAAAGTAACATTCTGGCATTCTGTGCTATATACGTACGTTAAATTAAACTGAATAAAAATGCTTCTATCCAAAGTAAACACACACATATATATATATAACTTGTGTAAAAAAAAAAAAGTCCCTACCCTAAGGTGTCAGTGTCATGGTGCTTTAAACATTTTCTTCTTTTGGGAAATAGTCAGTTTTTTCTTTTCTATAAGACAGTTTTGTCTTACATTTGATTCAGCAAATCTCATAGACTCTGTGAATCTAACAAAATCAAACCTAAGAAGCACAGATTTAGTGCAGGGTGACATTAAATAAGCCACACTCCTTCTCAATCAATCAAAATCAAACTTTATTTATAAAGCACTTAAAAAAAAAACAGCTGCAGCTGAAACAAAGTGCTGTACACAAGGGGACATATAAAAAGGTAACAACCACAAAAGTACAAAAAAAAAAGAACTAAACAAGTAAAATCATTAAACAACCAAAACAGATCAAGATCTCATTCTGGTTAAAAGCCAGTGCATAAAAGTGGGGTTTTAAGATTAGTTTTAAAAAACAAAAGTGAAGAGCCTGCCTGATGTGAGCGGTAACTCGTTTCACATCTTGGGAGCCACAACAGAAAAAAGCTCGGCCCCCGCTGAGCATACGCTTGCACCTCAGCACCTCCAGGAGGAGCTGATCAGCTGACCAGAGGTGCGAGCAGGGGCGTAACAATGAAGCAGCTCAGAGAGGTAGGGCGGGGCAAGGCCATTTAAAAGATTTAAAACAATAAAAAGAATCTTAAAATGAATTCTAAAATGCACAGGCAGCCAGTGGAGGGAGGCAGGATAGGTGTATGTGCTCCCTCTTACGTGCACCAGTTAGCAGAACGGGCAGCAGCATTCTGAACTAGCTGGAGACGTGCAAGGGAGGACTGGCTAATTCATAATAAAGTGCATTAGAGTAATCCAGCTGGGAGGTAATAAAAGCATGGATTGCTGTTTCAAAGTGCTGATGTGCAAGAAAAGGCTTAAACCTTAGGCAAGCTGCCTTAAGTGAAAGAAACTTGATCTGACTACTGCACTGATTTGGTGGTCCAGTTTAAAATCGTTGTCCATCTTAAAACCCAAGTCTGTGACAGTAGATTTCGAAAAGGCTGACAAACGCCCCAGATCGACAGGTGAGGAAGAAAAGGAGCTGCTAGGGCCAAAAATAATCACCCTCCGTTTTCTTTTCATGAAAATTAAGAAAATTCAATGCCATCCAGGCTTTAACATCCTCAAGACAGGACAAAAGGGGCTGAAGAGAAGAAGCATCATTTTTCTTTAGGGGTCATATAGCTGGCTCCCTACTGTGAGTTTTACTGCGATGTCTTGAGCTGACACATAGATGACACAATCCTAAGTTCTAGGGCAATTTTGTTTCTTTTCAGGGCAAGTTTGCTGAGGCTGAGGTGGAGTTCATCAAAGCAGGAAACCCAAAGAAGCATGCTCATGTGAGTACTAGAGTGAAGGTTTCTCCTTCATAACGTTCATATTGTCTCACGTTGGGAACACCCGCTGTCTCCAAGTAGGACAGAGCAGACAGGGGGCCGAGTGATTTCCTTCTGTATAATGACGGGCAACAGTACATGCAGACAAGTAGAACCCTCTTGTGTGAGGCTCTTCGGGGTGTGAGCTCTTTGTACATTGCTACACCTCAGACCAAGTTTTGGGGGTCTAAGGTGCACAGATTTGAGTGACTCCAGGTCTGTGCTTGAACTCATCTTATAGTTTTTTTTTGTGTGTGTGTGGGTCAACAAAATAGAATTTTACCCTTTGTTCGCTTCATAAAAAAAAATAGAATTAGTTTGATGGTCATGTGTGTTATGACAAGGTGCACCGCTCATTTTGACAACCTCAGAGTGGACACATCCTTGAGCAACCACCTGAGCAGACATATTTTGATTACAAGAAGAAATCTCAAGCAGACCAGGACTCAGCAATAACAAATAAAACAAAGCACAACAATAGAGTTGTCACAGAAATGTTGCAGCTAAGTAACCATACACATACAGAGTCCAGTGGTCACAAGAACGGAAGGCTCAAAAGACCCAAACCATGAAGAGCAGAGTCTCGGGAACTGGAATATATTTGGCGAGTTGGTGAGCAAAGCTAGAATTCATTCATACATCCTTAAGGGTCTACTGCCACGATATAGACCGACCGCTCAGTCAACCATGCAGCTCGCTGCCTCGGAGGCATTATTTATCAGGGCATCAGCAGCCATACTAAAATACGAATCTAACGAAATACAGCAAAATGGAGCAAAATGGGGACTAATAATTACGAAATGTGTGTAAAATGGTAACAAATGGAGTGAAATGGGGGTGTGATGATTTACCCAGACTGACTCCAAATATGAGTAAAGGAAGTACTTTTTTATTTATTTATTTTGGTGCTTTTTTGTGCCATTTTAGAATGCGCTCTTTACTCAAAACAGGCCGGTGTGCCATCTGGTGTTCACAGATGAAACTTCTGCCGCTGACCCAACAGTGGACCCGTTACATGTACATAACATTTTGCTCCATTTCATTACATTTGTTACATTTTGTATTTTAGTACGGCCCGGGTATCAGCAGGTCCTTGGAACCGCCTCATATCCTCACCACGTTGTATAACTGTAGGTTGTAGCCCCAAAATGTTGTGGCTGGTCACGCGGCACAGGACGATCACTGAACGAACGAAAAAAAGTCACAAAGCCACAAATCATCAAGAAAAAGTGGGTGAATGCCACAAATTGCTGGAATGTGTGTAAATAGTTACAGTAGTTGATAAAACGTTCTTCCCGCTCTTGTTTCTGTATGAAAACATTGGTTTTTGTCCCACACACGGACAAGTCACGTTCAGCTCATCAGAGCTTTAGTTATTGATCCGTTCAGATATCATCAATGTTCGTGCAAGACGTCGGACTTGGGAGGTTGGATGAATTTGGACGACAATCAAACAGAACGCTGACAGTACGAGAACTACGCAAACGATAAGGAACTGTCAAGACAGGAAGCAAAACGGAATACGGACGAATTGAAGGTGTCGTTGGGATTCATTCACATTTTTCAACAATTTGAAAATTCTGATGCAGCGCCAGCTACAGGAAAGAAGCTGGATGATGGTTAAACGATGTCTGCGAAAGTTAACATAAGTCCAGATTTCTTTTTTGTTTTGGCTTCGGGCTCCTTCGTTATTGCCGTGTGACCGATGCTTAACATACGCATGTTTTTGGCGTATGATTTAAGTCAACAATCAGTCTGACTTGAACCTCTCAGGTTGTCTTAATCAGTCATAGTGACGATATGCAACATGAGATGAAATGCTGATGACTATATTTTTACAAGCTAAATTTTTCATCCTTACACAGTGTGAGGTACAAGCACGCACACACACACACACACACACACACACACACACAAGCAGCGGCTGCTTTCAGTTCTTCTCAACCATGAACATTGAATCATTTTAAATCTGTTTCCTTCACATAATAACCAGCACAAAGCTTCACTGAGGCAGCAGATTTGTGTCCCTCTTCTGGTACCTGTTGAAGAACATTCAGGGAGATGCAGATTTTGAACTGATTGTGGAGAAAAATGTAATTTTTTTTTAATATGTGGGTTCAGGTATGCCCACACTAAGGACTGGGCCATGCCCTGCGGGTGGCTGAGGGTCATGATCCAGACATGGTATCTGAGGTCCTGGTGGACCAGGCCACCTTCTGCTTTAATCAGAAGATTTCCAGAAATCGGAGGCCCTCCTTCTCGAGCTCAGAGACCTGAGCTGGCTATTAAATATTACAAGTGAGAGCAGTACAAACTCTGCTTGGTGCACGCTCACAGCCTGCTCCACAACGCTTTAGCCGCACACTCACATCTTTTAACACTTAAATTCATTAACCTTTATTTTACACAGATATTACTTCAAACATTTAACGCTCTGTGCACACTTTGTCGTTTATTCTTTATTTCTGTGTGTGTGTCAGGAGGCTGACATGTGGAGTGATGCCATTTCGCCTTTGTAAGGAGTAATGTGCCCAGTAACTCTCCGTTCTCCAGAGGACTATGAGATGGCCAAGAAGGGCAGCAGGTGAGACCAGGATCTACATTAAGTCCTTATTGACTGTCTGCTCACCTGAGAGTGAATTTTAACCCTCTGGTGTCCATGAATGCACCGGTGCATTCCAGTCTACTTTTAGTCATATTTCTATAATAATCAACAGTAGTGTGTCACAGAGACGTCATTTGAGCACTTCCTCAAACGACAACATTTCAGCTCTTGGTGCATCTCCTCTCGTCAACAATCTTTGATTTCATAGCCAATCCTAGAAGCCTGAGAAGATCATGTCAGTCCTGTCTCACCCTGTGAGACGCGGCACGCCGCCGAGCATCTGTCCTGAGTACGACTCAAGATGAAACACTCATAAAAACTAAAAGAACAGTCCTGTCACCCTGAACACACTGTGTTTTAATTTAGTCTTCCACACAAAGAAAATCAGTGTGGAAAAACAGTTTGATCTTTATTTCAGGATCAGCAGCGTTTTGTAAAAAAATTATTAGTAGTAGTATAGTAGGTTTTTTTGTTCCCTCGACACGCTCCCAGATAAGCAGTTGAAGATGAGTGAGTGAGTAGTATGGTTGTGCTGTCAGGAGAAATTCCATCTTTCTGCAGACTTCATATCTTAAAACTCAAGAACCATAAAACTCAAAATTTTAATTTTTATAAAATTAATGCTGGTAGGTCAAAAGTGCTGCATGTAAAAAAAAATCATGCATTTCTGACATTTATAAATCCTCTTTTTACAGAATTTTGGGTTTCAAGTAAGAAATATGCCAGAAGCCCTGAAATGCTCACATCACCCTCTAGATGGCAACAAAAGTTGCTAAAATGTACAGCAATGTCTTGACCGTTTATTCATTTGAGAATTACTTTTGCCAGAAAAAAATTAATCTACAGTTGTGTCCTCTGACCTTGTGGTAATTACTTGTTTAAAAATCATTTTACGACGGTGGCACAGTCAACATATAACAGCGCAGCTGATGCCTTAAAGGATCTCAGGAAGAGGGGCCTCACACCTGACCATAACAGTAATGACGACCCCCACACAACAGCGCCGATGGAGAGACTGGATAAACTGTCCCTGGGAGAAGGGTGTGGGCCAACGACAGAACCTGGGTGCTCGCGGAGAGAGCACGGAAAAAACTCAGCGGATTTCGTTATGATGCCGGGGACACGGCTCGTCCCCGGAATAACACCACTTATATACTTATTTAACATCTCTGCAGTAAGATTACGATCATTCGGTTTTCAGCGATTCCCATGATGCCTCTGCGGGTGCCTAACACTTCCCAGAAGGCACTGCAGTGCCAGCAGTAAACATGGCAAAGTGAGCGCCGATTCAGTGAGCTTACGAGCGATCACGATCACCTTTCTCTCAGGTTGTGAGGACTGTCTAAAGAGGAGGTGACGTCTGTGATGAACTTCGTTGTGCCCTGATGGCGTTTGTTGTCCAACCTAACGAGGAGCGATCGCATTGTACCCAGAACCAAACTCTGCTGAGGCAACATCCCGCACGAGTCACGACCACCAGATGGCGCCAGATTTCACATCTGCAAAAACACCGATCTGATCCAGCGTAGATCTATAACTCGTGAAAAGACACTGTCAGACATGATAACGCATTCCTCATTTACTACCCCCCCCCCCAATGTTAGTACAATATACGTTGCTGACTGCTATAAATATTTAACGATATCCGACCGTCTTGGGAGCCGATTTAGAGGCTCTGATTGTGCAACTGGCGAATACTCATTACTGAGTTATGTCAGCTTGCACTGAGAGACCCCCCATCATCTGGGGACTTTTCTCTTCAACCAAGACTCTATATTGAGTCACTTTATTTTGTAAGTTGAATCTTTAGTATTTTTTCTGTTTGTTCACAAGTCATAAGTTTCTGTTTTTGAGTTCTGTCCCATGTTCAAATGTGAGGGTCACCCTGGATGTGTAAGTTAGAGGTACACTTCAACGGCAATATAAGATTATAACTCTTAATGTTCACAGGTTACAGAATCCAATCAAAAGAGGAAAACTCATAGCTAAGATGAGAGGGAACAGCAACACATCATTTTCTGGCAAGAAACTCACCTAACAAAGAAGACCATGAGAATTTAAAAAATGGGGTTTAAAAAGACATTTTATTCTTCCCATACAAATGGACATACAAGGGGCGTTGCAATATTGCAGATTAAAGTAGACTCCAGTTATCCAAACAGATCACGGACAAAGAAGGGCAGTGTGTTCTGGTGAAGGGAACGATAGACTCAAACGAAGTAACTTTACTTAATGTATACAGACCCCCAGGACACGATAAATATTATTGATAGAATATTCGATCTCATAGTGGCAGAAACTTCAGGTATCTTGATATGTGGAGGGGACTGGAGTGCACAACTACAATCCCTCCCTTGAACTCCTTAAACCCTTTAAAAAAATTTACTCTGAATCAATGTATATTAAAAAAAATGACTAAAAGGACTGGCCTATGTGATGTGTGGAGGGAATGTCACCCAGTGGCTAGGGAGTTCACCTTTTTCTCTCACCCCCATGCCTTCTACTCGCGAATTGATTATTTTTTTTATTATTATTTTTTATTCAGAACAGACAGGCACAGAGTCTTAGATTGTAAAATTGGCACCAGGGATGGTCAGACCACTCTGGAGTATACTTGAAACTATATTTAGATGTCCAACCTAAGACATCGATATGGAGATTCAACACATCCCTGTTAAATGATAATACATTTGAAGAATTTATTAACAAAGAATTTATGGAATATGACAAATTTAACAACAGCACAGAAATGTCCCCAAGCATCCTTTGGGACACTGCAAAAGCTGTACTGCCAGGAAAAATCATTATGTGGGCATCAAGGAAGAAAAAGGAAAAATCTGAGCAACTCGATCACTTGACAAAACAGCTAAACACATTAGAGCAAAAGCATATAGAGACCAAAGACCCTAATCTACTACAGCAAATTACAACCATAAAGCAGAATTAAATAGGAAACTCAACCACAAGGTGGAACTTAACTCAAATATAGTAAACAAACCTATTATGAAAATGGACCTCGAGCAAAAAAATACTGGCCTGGTGACTTAAAAAACAACAACTGGACAGATCCATCTTTAAAATTAAAAAACCCTGTTACAACCAGATGTGCTTTACACAGATGAATTACATAAATCATGTGAAATATACTATAGAAATTTATATAGTCAACCTGAACTAACCGAACTCCCCGTTAGTAAAGCAGTTTTTAGATTCTCTGGACCTTCCCTCAATTGGCATAGAACAAAACAAACAGATAACTGCTGATATAACACAAGCGGAGTTCGATAAAGCCAGCTCAGAATTGAAAAGCAAGCAAGGCACCAGGTGGAGATGGATTACCCCTGAATGGTATAAGACTTTTAGGAAGTCCATAACACCTTTACTGCTAAACTGTCTTAAACATGTGCTTAAAGGAGGCGAGACACCACCATCCTGGAAACAAGCAATAATATCCGTCATACCAAAACCAGGAAAAGACAAAACGAATGCAGTTCATATCGACCCATCTCTGTTTTAAACACCGACTATAAATTTTACTTCAATAATTGTTAGCAGACTAGAAAATATTATCCCTGAACTGATTGATACGGACCAGACAGGATTTATTAAAAATAGACGTACACAGGATAATGTAAGGCGAGCACTACACCTTACCGACATTATGAGTAAGAGTAATATGAAATCTTTAGCAACTAGTTTCGATGCGAAAAAGCCTTTGATACTGTATGCTGGGAATATTTATACTGGTCCTACAACGTTTTGGCTTTAACAATACAATTATAAATTGTCTGGAAGCAATATATAATTTGCCAGTCGCCCGATTAAAATAAATGGCGGCCTCTCAGGAGCAATTCCCCTGGAACGAGGATGCCGGCAAGGATGCCCACTGAGTCCCATTCTCTTTGCACTTTCACAGAGCCACTTGCCCAAAAAATTAGGGAGGATCCAGGAATTAAGGGAATTGTATTTAAGGGAAGAGAATACAAAATATGTCTATATTGCCGATGATGTCTTGGTGACCTTATCTGACCCCGATGCCAGTCTAACCTAATCTATGTCCAGTTTCTATCAATTAGGGCTCTACTCGGGTTATAAATTAAACATAGAAAACTCAGACATTATGCTTCAATTACGCACCCAGAGAGGATATAAGTAAACTGTACAAATTTAAATGGAAAACAAAAATCATGAAATATTTAGGCGTTAATATCACTATAAATCTAAACAAAATATATGAAGCAAATTATGGCACTATGACTAACAAAATGAAAAATGATTTGGACAGATGGGACCCCTTAACACTTGACTTATATAACCGAATAGAAATTATAAGGATGATTGTCTTACCCCAAATGTTATTCCTTTTCCAGTCCTTAACATTGTAAATCCCTAGTAAATAGTTCAACGAGTGGGACCGAACCATCTCTAGGTTTATATGGCGGAACAAAAAACCGAGGGTACGCTATAAAACTTTACAACTACCAAGAGTTAAAGGAGGATTGTCACTCCCATGCTTGAGAAATTATTATAGAGCAGCACAATTGCAGTATGCAGTGTACTGGTGTGAAGACGGGTATGATGCAAAATGGAAGGAGCTAGAATTGAGTCAATTTGACATTCCCCTTCAAGCTCTGCTGGGTGAAAAACACCTTATCACTAAACATTCAGAAAAGTTATGCACTTACACTCGAGGCCCCCCTCAGCATCTGGCTCAGAGAGCTCCGTAATCCCCTTTTCGAGAGAGGAACACGATTACTAAAATGGATTGAACATGATATGGATTTAGACCAGCACAGCTTGACTTTAGATTTAAAGAATGGACCAAAAAAGGCATTACTTCATACGGTGTAATCTCTTCTGGATCTGACCTTGAAAGTTTCCAGCAACTGCAGGAAAATTTGATCTCGACAAGCGAGACTTTTTCAGATATTTGCATCTCAGACATCATTTTAATAAAAATGTTAAAACATTAGAAAACAACTATCAAGATATTGTTAACATCTTTATTGATGCCTACAAAGGCAATCCTATAGGAAGAGGCTATCTAGAATATATGCGTGCCTAGAGGCCTACAAAAAAACATCAACACTATACATTGGCTCAACATATGCCAAGTAATTCCACCACCACAAGCTCAGAGCAATGGAGGGAATTTGCGTGGAAGAATATTGTTAGGTTCTTTATAACTCCCAAAAGGACATATCTTCAGACAGGCATGGCTGAATCTGGGCATTGTTGGAGACATTGTAATAATGTGATGGCTGACCATTTTCATATTTTCTGGGGTTGCCCATTGATTCACTCCTATTGGTTAAAGGTTGTCAAAGAGATAAGATTAATTATTGGCCTGGAAATTCTGTTGTGTGGGCCGCTGAAGAGGAGGTACTGCTGGCCCACCACCACCAGAGGGCGCCCTGTCTGGAGTGCGGGCTCCAGGCACCAGAGGGCGCTGCCGCCCGCCTCACAGGAGCAGCCAGGGTGACAGCTGTCACTCATCACCTGAGACGAGACAGCTGATATCCATCAACAGGGAGGTATATCAGCAGGACGGCATCTCTACCTCATTGCCGAGATATCGCTCTACCAAGGAGGTAACGAACTCAGCCAGTTACTCTATTCTAAGAGTTAACACTTTTTGCTTGTGCTTAAGGTCAGCTGAAGACAGTGTTGGACGTGACTAGATAAGTACTCACCTTCCAATCCTTCAGTGTTGTTTTTGAGAAGAGGTAGAGGTGGTGTTTCCACCCTGCGTGTTGCTGGGTGCAGCCGCACCCACACCTGACTGTTTCTGTTCCTTGCCAGCAGTACCGGATCCGACGAGCGGAGGCAGTGGCCACCTGGGGTTCGGGACTTGGCGGCTCCAGTATTCCCGGGGTTCGGTGGCAGAGGAAATCGGGTGGTTCCGGTTCGACTCGGACAGACGTCTCCTATCGTCGAGCCTGCCCACACGACACCTTTGGAATTCGGTTACTGCTGTATTTGTAATCTGTTGTGTTTGTTGTGTGAGTTCCACAACAGTAAAACTTTGTGATTTGACTTTCTCCATTGTCCGTTCATTTGCGCCCCCTGTTGTGGGTCCGTGTTCCTACACTTTCCCAACAGGATATCTCGGCCAATGTCATGGATCCAGAGGGGCGTCAACCGGCTGTTGAACGGCCAATGGAAGAACAGGACGCGCAGGCGTCCGCAGGAGGGGTAATCGGTGAGTTGCAGCGGATCCTCACCGCTTTCACGACTCGGTTAGATTTAATGACCGAGCAGAATGTCCTCCTGAACCGCAGGGTGGAGGCTCTCGCCGCGAAGGTGGAAGCACGCCCTCCGGGCGCCGCTGCGGCTCTCCCTCCCGTAGACCCTGTGCGTAACATTGACGTTCCACTGGTCGTTCAACGACCCCTCCCACCTTCCCCGGAAGCATACATAAGCCCCCCAGAGCCGTACGGAGGCTGTGTGGAGACGTGCGCGGATTTCCTTATGCAGTGTTCGCTCGTCTCGCACAGCATCCAGTTATGTACGGCGACTGATGCTAGCAAGGTAGCTTATGTAATAAACCTGCTTCGCGGCGAGGCACGCGCTTGGGCTACAGCGCTCTGGGAGCAAAGTCACGGCTCCTTCAGACATATGATGGGTTTGTGAGGGAGTTCAGAACCGTGTTCGATCACCCCAATAGAGGAGAAACCGCTTCAACTGTGCTACTGTCGATGAGACAGGGGCGTCGGAGCGCAGCTGCCTATGCAGTCGACTTCCGCATCGCGGCTGAGAGGTCCGGCTGGAATAGCACTGCCCTCCGCGCCGCCTTTGTAAACGGACTGTCATTGGTTCTTAAGGAGCACCTGGTGGCTAAGGACGAACCGCGGGATTTAGATGGGCTCATCGATCTCGTCATACGGTTAGACAACCGGTTAGAAGAACGTCGGCGGGAACGAGACGAAGGGCGTGGCCGGGCACGCGCCGTCCCTCTCCCTTCCGGTTCCGACCGCGCTCCGCCTTCCCCACGCTCCCCGGCCCCTGCGCTCCGTGGGGCCACAGCTCCCCCTACTGACGAAGCTATGGACACGAGTAGGGCAACATTTAGGGCACCAGACGCACAGAGGAGATGGGCCCACGGAGCTGGAGCCCACCTGCATGGAGCCCAGATTTTCACCAAGCTCGACCTTAGAAATGCGTACCACCTGGTTCGGATCCGGAAGGGAGACGAGTGGAAGACGGCATTTAACACCCCCTTAGGTCACTTTGAGTACCTGGTCATGCCGTTCGGTCTCACAAACGCTCCCGCGACTTTCCAAGCGTTGGTTAACGATGTCTTGCGGGATTTCCTGCACCGGTTCGTCTTCGTATACCTAGACGATATACTCATCTTTTCTCCGGACCCTGAGACTCATGTCCAGCATGTACGTCAGGTCCTGCAGCGGTTGTTGGAGAACCGGCTGTTTGTGAAGGGCGAGAAGTGTGAGTTCCACCGCACGTCTTGTCCTTCTTGGGGTTCATCATCTCCTCCAACTCCGTCGCTCCTGATCCGGCCAAGGTTGCGGCGGTGAGAGACTGGCCCCAACCCACAAGCCGTAGGAAGTTGCAACAGTTCCTAGGCTTTGCTAATTTCTACAGGAGGTTCATTAAGGGCTACAGTCAGGTAGTTAGCCCCCTGACAGCCCTGACCTCACCAAAAGTCCCCTTCACCTGGTCGGATCGTTGCGAAGCCACGTTCAAGGAGTTGAAACGGCGCTTCTCGTCTGCACCTGTTCTGGTGCAGCCCGATCCTAGTCGCCAGTTAGTGGTTGAAGTGGACGCCTCGGACTCAGGGATAGCAGCCGTGCTGTCCCAGAGCGGGAAGACCGATAAGGTCCTTCACCCGTGTGCCTATTTTTCCCGCAGGTTGACCCCAGCCGAACGGAACTATGACATCGGCAATCGAGAGCTCCTTGCGGTGAAAGAGGCCCTTGAGGAGTGGAGACATCTGTTGGAGGGAACGTCCGTGCCATTCACGGTTTTCACTGACCACCGCAACCTGGAGTATATCAGGACCGCCAAGCGGCTGAATCCCAGGCAAGCCCGCTGGTCACTGTTCTTCGGCCGTTTTGACTTCCGGATCACCTACCGTCCCGGGACCAAGAACCAGAGATCGGATGCCTTGTCCCGGGTACATGAAGATGAGGTCAAAACGGAGTCGTCGGATCCCCCGGATCCCATCATCCCGGAGTCCGCTATCGTGGCCGCCCTCACCTGGGACGTGGAGAAGACCGTCCGGGAGGCCCTGACACGAGACCCAGACCCCGGAACCGGACCGAAGAACAAACTCTACGTCCCACCAGAAGCCAGGGCTGCAGTTCTGGACTTCTGTCACGGTTCTAAGCTCTCCTGTCATCCTGGGGTGCGAAGAACCGTGGCAGTCGTCCGGCAGCGCTTCTGGTGGGCGTCCCTGGAGGCCGACGTCCGGGGTTACATCCAGGCCTGTACCACCTGCGCCAGGGGCAAGGCCGACCACCGCAAGACATCGGGATTGCTACAGCCGCTGCCCGTGCCTCATCGCCCCTGGTCTCACATCGGCCTGGATTTTGTCACGGGCCTCCCGCCGTCCCAGGGAAACACCGTCGTCCTCACGATAGTGGACCGATTCTCCAAGGCGGCCCACTTCGTGGCCCTCCCGAAGCTACCAACGGCCCAGGAGACAGCGGACCTCCTCGTCCACCACGTCGTCCGTCTGCATGGGATACCATCAGACATCGTCTCCGATCGCGGTCCCCAGTTCTCCTCGCACGTCTGGAGGAGCTTCTGCCGGGAACTGGGGGCCACGGTCAGTCTCTCGTCCGGGTATCACCCCCAGACCAACGGGCAAGCAGAACGGGCCAACCAAGAGATGGAGCAGACCCTACGTTGTGTGACAGCCGCGCACCCGACGGCCTGGAGTACCCACCTGGCCTGGATCGAGTACGCCCACAACAGTCAAGTATCATCAGCCACCGGCCTCTCCCCTTTTGAGGTGTGTTTGGGGTATCAGCCCCCGTTATTCCCGGTGGTCGAGGGAGAGGTCGGTGTGCCCTCGGTCCAGGCCCACCTACGGAAGTGCCGTCGGGTGTGGCGTGCCGCCCGTTCTGCTTTGTTGAAGGCCCGGACGAGGGCGAAGAACCATGCAGACCGGCGGCGGACCCCGGCTCCTACGTATCGTCCTGGGCAGGAAGTGTGGTTGTCCACCAAGGACATTCCCCTACAAGTGGACTCCCCAAAACTACAGGAACGATACATTGGTCCGTTTAAAATTCTCAAGGTCATCAATCCCGCCGCAGTGAGGCTTCAGCTTCCGGCCTCACTGCGGATTCATCCAGTGTTCCATGTTTCCCGAATCAAACCTCATCACACCTCACCCCTCTGCACTCCGGGTCCGGCACCACCTCCTGCCCGGATCATCGACGGCGAGCCGGCTTGGACTGTACGCCGGCTCCTGGACGTCCGACGGATGGGCCGGGGTTTGCAGTATCTGGTGGACTGGGAAGGGTACGGCCCCGAAGAGCGCTCCTGGGTGAAGAGGAGCTTCATCCTGGACCCGGCCATCCTGGCCGACTTCTACCGTCGCCACCCGGACAAGCCTGGTCATGCGCCAGGAGGCGCCCGTTGAGGGGGGGGTCCTGTTGTGTGGGCCGCTGAAGAGGAGGTACTGCTGGCCCACCACCACCAGAGGGCGCCCTGTCTGGAGTGCGGGCTCAAAGGCAAATCCTATAGGAAGAGGCTATCTAGAATATATGCGTGCCTAGAGGCCTACAAAAAAACATCAACACTATACATTGGCTCAACATATGCCAAAGTAATTCCACCACCACAAGCTCAGAGCAATGGAGGGAATTTGCGTGGAAGAATATTGTTAGGTTCTTTATAACTCCCAAAAGGACATATCTTCAGACAGGCATGGCTGAATCTGGGCATTGTTGGAGACATTGTAATAATGTGATGGCTGACCATTTTCATATTTTCTGGGGTTGCCCATTGATTCACTCCTATTGGTTAAAGGTTGTCAAAGAGATAAGATTAATTATTGGCCTGGAAATTCTGTTGTGTGGGCCGCTGAAGAGGAGGTACTGCTGGCCCACCACCACCAGAGGGCGCCCTGTCTGGAGTGCGGGCTCCAGGCACCAGAGGGCGCTGCCGCCTCACAGGAGCAGCCAGGGTGACAGCTGTCACCCATCACCTGAGACGAGACAGCTGATATCCATCAACAGGGAGGTATATCAGCAGGACGGCATCTCTACCTCATTGCCGAGATATCGCTCTACCAAGGAGGTAACGAACTCAGCCAGTTACTCTATTCTAAGAGTTAACACTTTTTGCTTGTGCTTAAGGTCAGCTGAAGACAGTGTTGGACGTGACTAGATAAGTACTCACCTTCCAATCCTTCAGTGTTGTTTTTGAGAAGAGGTAGAGGTGGTGTTTCCACCCTGCGTGTTGCTGGGTGCAGCCGCACCCACACCTGACTGTTTCTGTTCCTTGCCAGCAGTACCGGATCCGACGAGCGGAGGCAGTGGCCACCTGGGGTTCGGGACTTGGCGGCTCCAGTATTCCCGGGGTTCGGTGGCAGAGGAAATCGGGGTGGTTCCGGTTCGACTCGGACAGACGTCTCCTATCGTCGAGCCTGCCCACACGACACCTTTGGAATTCGGTTACTGCTGTATTTGTAATCTGTTGTGTTTGTTGTGTGAGTTCACAACAGTAAAACTTTGTGATTTGACTTTCTCCATTGTCCGTTCATTTGCGCCCCCTGTTGTGGGTCCGTGTTCCTACACTTTCCCAACAAATTCAACATAATTTTCAAACTATATGCAATCTACTAAACAAAATTAACCATCGGGATAAGTACCTTTTGAAAATATTACTGATAGCAGGGAAAAAATCAATAACAAGGAAATGGCTTAATGGGGACCCACCGACGATGGCCGAATGGTCAGCCACCGAAGAAATTTGTGAAATGGAAATGCTTACCTTTTCCCTAAGACTTAATAGTAACAAGGCCCAAAAATATTGGTCAAAATGGTTAACATATGCAAAGGCGAAAGAAGCATAAAATAATGCAAAGGTTGTCCAGTCTTGGATTCAAACCTGGGGATGCTGCAGACGGCATTCTTTGTCAGGTGGTAGCCATGAGCGCCCCACGCTCCAGTTTTTCTAAGTGTAGACTTTGGAACTGTAAAACAGCAATAGATGCAAACACCAGCTACAGACATGACGAGTGGATCAGTAATCTCACTGCACCCCAAAGCATCTTAAAGTAGACTTTTTATTGTAACGAAGGGTCCAGTATTTATGGGGAAATATTCTAAGAGATTCTTCTGCTGACCTTCTGTGTCTTCGGGTCTGAAGTTGGGATTAAAAACAGAAGGAAAGCACCAGTTTTCCCATCAGACCTCCTGTATAATCTATTCATAAAGAGGCTGTTTGATACTTTATTATTAAAATACAACTCGTGTCTTATCACAAACTGAAGAAGAAGAAGCTCATCAGCAGGCGGAGCAGCAGCGTGCCGCCTTTATGCTTCCATCACTTCTCCGTCTTTAATGGCTTTCAGGGGGAAAATCTTCAAAAGCTGCCAATGAAAACGAATGAGGAAGCAGGTCAAATGGAGAAAACACTAAATTATTTCTGATTCTTTTTTTAACGGGCTCCAGATAAGAGTGGGTCATCTTTTTAGCAGCACGAAAGTCAGCGAACCATCATCAGATGATATCTTTTTCGCTAAATCCCAGACGACATTAATCTGTTTGATATGTATTTAAGCAAATGACAAATGTCGACAAAGAAAACGTAGAGGCAGATAAAGAAATATATTTACCCATACACTGGTTAACCTGCTGTAGTGGAAATTTACAAGCTTGAGCTTTATTCCAGAATAAGAAGTGCAAGGATTAATTTGGTTTTAGTGCTGCTTAACTGCAAATATCAACCTTCCAGTTTCCTGTTGAAACCGGTGTCGTCAAATCTGGAAAAAAAATATTTCTGTGCAGGAAATAACTGAGTCAGTATGTCGAGATGGCTCCCCACTGATCATCCAGCACTTGAGTGAATGTTGATGAGATTTTGAAAAGTAATCCCAGTGACTTTTGTCCATGTTAGACCCAAAGAGACCAAATAAAAGCCTTGTTTCTCTCTGTTATTCATCAGTTAATACATAATCGTATAATAATAGCTGTAGAGCTCTGTAGCTTTTTCTGTTTATTTACAACTGAGGTTTCTGGGGCTCATCTTTAGCGCTCTGTGACCTTTGTGATCTTGTTAAAAGTCGGTCACATAATTATACGTAAGTGCTTTCATGTATTAATACTTTACACAGACGGGGGACACAGTATGGTGTTTGTAAAGTATCGGTTTTATGTGGTACTGTTGCACTCAGAGGAACCTGACAGTTCGTTTGTGTGTTTTGGGGGATCAGTGGGGTGGAGGGGCTGCTGGAGCAGGCTAGAGAGTGGGAGCAGTTGGGTGAATATGCCCGAGCCGTGGAGTGTTACCTCAAAGTGAAGGACGCTTCCAACACATCCCTGGTGGAGAGCTGCTGTCTGAAGGTAAGAACTTCTGAACCCGTGTTCCAGCCCATCGAGCTCCACCCCCACACACATCACCAAAAGATATGAAATGTGGGCTGGCTGGAGTTGGTGAGAGTTTGATGTTTGTTTGTTTGTTTCACGACTGTATATTTTGTAGCTGAGAAGCTAACTGACAGTTTTGTGGAGAATCACTCAAGCATCAAACTAGGCAATAAAGTTTAACAATCCAAGATGGCTGCCATTTTTTTCAAGATGACCACCTACAGCAATGGTGAAAATCAAAATTCAACATATTATGAATGAAACAACATATTTGAATGATTACATTTTCTGTTTATATGATATAATCGTTTATAATATTTTAAGCTGAAGAAGGAGTCCTACTTATCTTTGTTGGTAGGTGGGACCCCAGAGGCAGCTGACAGGTACCGGCAGGCCAAGCGTGCCGCAGCCCGTGCGGTCGCAGAGGCAAAAACTCGGGTCTGGGAGGAGTTCGGGAAGGCTATCGAGGAGGACTATCAGTCGGCCTTGAAGAGATTCTGGCAAACCATCCGACGCCTCAGGAGGCGGAAGCAGCTCTCCACCGGCACTGTTTACGGTGCGGGTGGGGAGCTGTTGACGCTGACTGGGGATGTTGTTGGGCGGTGGAAGGAGTACTTCGAGGATCTCCTCAATCCCATCGTCACGTCTTCCGAAGACGAGGCAGAGACTGGGGACCCAGTGGCGGACTCATCCATTACCTAGGCAGAAGTCACCGAGGTGGTTGGAAAGCTCCTCGGTGGCAAGGCTCCTGGGGTGGATGTACCTTAAGTCTCTGGATGTTGTGGGACTGTCTTGGATGACACGCCTCTGCAACATCGCGTGGCGATCGGGGACAGTGCCTCTGGATTGGCAGACCGGGGTGGTGGTCCCTCTGTTTAAGAAGGGGGACCGGAGGGTGTGTTCCAACTATAGGGGGATCACACTCCTCAGCCTCCCCGGTAAGGTCTATTCCAGAGTACTGGAGAGGAGAATTCGACCGATGGTCGAACCTCGGATTCAGGAGGAGCAGTATGGTTTTCGTCCTGGTCGCAGCACACTGGACCAGCTCTACACGCTCCATCGGGTGCTCGAGGGTTCATGGGAGTTCGCCCAACCAGTCCACATGTGTTTTGTGGATCTGGAGAAGGCATTCGACCGTGTCCCTCGGGGCACCCTGTGGGGAGTGCTCCGGGAGTACAGGGTCCGGGGTCCTTTGCTAAGGGCTATCCGGTCCCTGTACGACCACAGCAGGAGCTTGGTTCGCATTGCTGGTAGTAAGTCAAACCTGTTTCCAGTGCACGTTGGCCTCTGCCAGGGCTGCCCTTTGTCACCAGTTCTGTTCATTATTTTTATGGACAGAATTTCTAGGCGCAGCCAGGGTGTAGAGGGGGTCTGGTTTGGGAACCACAGAATCTCATCTCTGCTGTTTGCGGACGATGTGGTTCTGTTAGCTTCGTCAAATCAGGATCTTCAGCGTGCACTGGGGCGGTTTACAGCCGAGTGTGAGGTGTCCGGGATGAAAATCAGCACCTCCAAATCCGAGGCCATGGTTCTCGACCGGAAAAAGGTGCTTTGCCCTCTTCAGGTCGGTGGAGTGTCCTTGCCTCAAGTGGAGGAGTTTAAGTATCTCGGGGTCTTATTCACGAGTGAGGGACGGATGGAGCGTGAGATCGATAGACGGATCGGTGCAGTGTCTGCAGTGATGCGGTCGCTGTATCGGACCGTCGTGGTGAAGAGAGAGCTGAGTAGGGGTGCAAAGCTCTCGATTTACCGATCGATCTACGCTCCGATCCTCACCTATGGTCATGAGATTTGGCTCATGACCGAAAGAACGAGATCGCGGGTACAAGTGGCCGAGATGAGTTTCCTCCACGGGGTGGCTGAGTGCTCCCTTAGAGATAGGGTGAGGAGCTCGGTCACTCGGGAGAAGCTCGGAGTCGAGCCGCTGCTCCTCCACATCGAAAGGAGTCAGTTGAGGTGGCTCGGGCATCTTTTCCGGATGCCCCCTGGACGCCTCGCTGGAGAGGTGTTCCGGGCACGTCCCATTGGGAGGTGGCCCCGGGGAAGACCCAGGACACGCTGGAAGGATTACATCTCTCGGCTGGCTTGGGAATGCCTTGGGGTTCCCCCGGAGGAGTTGGGGGAGGTGTGTGTGGATCGGGAGGTCTGGGCGGCTTTGCTTGAGCTGCTGCCCCCGCAACCCGACTCCGGATAAAGCGGAAGAAAATGGATGGATGGAAGATATTTTATTTATTTTTGTATTCTGAAACAGAGGTTACCTATTAAAACCTTCTTAGGTTTGTATGTTTACTAGTCAGTGACTGAACAGTTAAACTGTCCAAATGACATCAGATGAACTCTGTTTTACTTTGTAACAACAAATGAAAAAAGTTTAAAATTGATCCTTGTGTATTTTTTGTCCAGTTTTAATTCCAGCTATTAGACACACAAAACAGTCTCTTCGGGGATGTTTAATGACAAAATCAGGTGTACAATTATTAAAAAAAATATTAATTTTACTCAAATCATCTATAATTTTCAGAGATTTTGGAAAAATTTAATTTTGGCTTAAAATTTGGTGGCTATCTTGGAAAAAATTGGCAGCCATCTTGGATTTTAATCAGTAAAATTAGAAGGGTACGCCAGTGTGAGTGTTTATGCCAAGTTTGATGTTTGTATGATCATGTGAACAATTATTTTTTTTTCTTTGTCCTTGTTGCGTTTCCAGGCCGTAGATTTGTCCGTCAAGTTTCTGAGTGGAGATCGAGCGGTGGAGGTGGTTCGTGTGGTCGGCCCTCGCCTCATACAGCTGAGAAAGCATGATGTTGTGGGTGAACACACACGTGCACGTACACACTAAGCACACGGCACGCGTCTGCAACTGGGTTCTTCACATAGTCAAATAAAAACCAGGACACAATTATCTCTTATTGATTCAAGATTTGAATCAATAAAATGTGAATAAATTGCTTTTGGAACTTCAGCGTGATTATTTTTGAGCTGACGTCTCCTCTGTTGAAGGCTGCTAACCTCTACATGAACCTGGGCCTCACCAAAGACGCCATCGATGCTTTCATTCAGAGTGATGAGTGGAACAAAGCCAAGAGAGTCGCCAATGAGGTGGAGCCAAGGTCCCAACAACACACACACACACACACACACACACACACACACCATCCAGGTGAGTCCATACGTATTTGGACAACCGTACAATTTTCAGCACTGTCTCTGTACATCACCACAACAGCACTGAACTGTATACAGTCAAGATGTGCTCACTGTGTCGATTCTTAACTGTAAATCGAGGGGTTTAAGAAAATAATCAAATTAAAGGTTTGGGACGTAAAGCTGTTTTTGTACACAGTACTTTTATTTCCACATCTCTTAACGTGTCTTAGAGTTGATTTGCGTGGTGGTATAAGCGGTTAATAAGCTTGCTTCCAGAACAGATGGTCCCCAGTTTAATGTGACTGTGCCCCATTCTTCATGTACATCTGGAGCTGTGTTAGAAGATCTATCTGAACACGTCAGTTCGTATTGGATCCGCTGTGGTGTGCCTGGGCAAACAGAGAAGCCAAAAGAAATTCCTTTTAAGCAACACAGACAGTGTGGTGATGGCTTGTAAATTTGTCTGGAGTTGGCAGTTCTCAAAAACTAAGTGACAGCACAAGAAGAGTGCTAGTGAGGGAAGCCACCAGCACACTCATGTAAACACAGAAGGGAGTTACTGTGTCCCGTGCAGCTTTGACTGTTACATCACAAGTCACAGCTTCACAGTGAGGTGGAGCAGAGAAGCATTTTACTACAAGAAAATAGATCATATCTATGTTTGAGTTTCCCATGTGCCTTCTGGCAACGTGTCACTGCATTTCCAGAAGTTGCACTATGTGCAGTTTCTCCAATCACAGCCACAGAAGCCTCTGTCTAGTTGCTGTTGGTGGCTTTGGTCTCCTTCATCCTTACATAAAAATGTTTGTAATTACTAAATGGATAGTTTTTTCAAACCCCTTGACTTAAAGGTACAAATCAATGTGAGATGAACATCTGCATTATTTTATTTTATTTTCTCATTATTTTCAAGATATGGCACATTCTGTTTATTTTCAAAGTTTAATTCTGTCTTTTCCAATGAAATTTCTGATCCTGAGCAGGTTTGAGGACTATGTTGATCAGAAGTACAAAGAACATCTTCGGAACCAAGGCAAAGTGGACTCTGTAAGTACCGGGAAAACAACCCATGCACACTGGGCAAAATCTCCATTAAAATATCTTTTACAGTTTTGCTTGAGACAAAATTTTAAAATTTAAAAGCTAAAAAATGAAACATATTATAATGGGCTAAAAAATGCAAGTGGACTTGATGGCATCCTGAACGAGATGTTTAAAGACAAAAAAAATTCAGATTGGTTGCACTAAAATTATTCACTTTGATCTTGAGTGTAGTTTTTTCTCCCCCATTCGTTGTTGTGTCATTACACCAATTTTTAGAAGTGGAGACAAATCTGACCCCGACAGTTAGAGAGGGATTTGTGTCAACAACCTGGGGAGGTCTTCTGAACATCACAAACTCTGGGCTCACAGCAAACATCGTGCTGGACTCATCACACATCAGAGCACATTTACACCCAAACACAAACATGTCCATCAAAATAAAAGGAAAATATCTCCCTTATTGGAACACAAAATCACACACACAAAGTAAAACACAAAACTACGAGGTCTCTTAGATAATAAACCGACCCTTTTATTTTTTTTTTAACTATATGGATTTGAATGACATGCGATTACACCAATCATGCTTGAACCCTCGTGCGCATGCATGAGTTTTTTCACGCGTGTCGGTGACGTCATTTCCCTGTGGGCATGCATTGAGTGAGATGTGGTCCCGCCCTCTCGGCTGAATTCCTTTGTTTCACATGCTGCTCGAGACGGCGCGCGTTGCTTTATCAAAATTTTTTCTGGACCTGTGAGGAATATCCGAGTGGACACTATTCGAGAAATTAAGCTGGTTTTCTGTGAAAAGTTTAACGGCTGATGAGAGATTATGGGGTGTTTCTGTCGGTGTAAGGACTTCCCACGGAGCGGGACGTCCTGCAGCGCTTCCAGGCGCTGTCGTCGGCCTGTTTCGAGCTGAAAACATCCTAATTTAAGGCTTAATTCACCCAGGACGTCGTGAGAGAACAGAGAAGATTCAGAAGAGGCCTGCATGAGGAATTTATGCGGACATTCCACTGTTTAAGGACATTTTTTTAATGAAAGACGTACGCGCAAATTCGCCGAGTCGTTTCCGTGACGACTCGGCAAATCTGTGTGCGCCGCGACAGGAAAAACACCTCCGTGTTGAAAACCATTTGTAGAATTCATGCGGCTTTTAATGGCTTTCAACAAGTGAGTAACTGAGAAATTGTTTAACAGCTTGGGCATGTTCCAACTTGCCCGTTAAGATTTCCAACGGAGGTGTTTTTCCTGCCGCGACCCCCCCGCGGTCGGGTCCAGCCCGACATGCGACTCTGCCCGCACGTTCTTTCATTACAAAATGACCGTTAACAATGGAATGTCTGAATAAACTCCTCATGCCGACTTCTTCTGAAAGTTCTCTGTTCTCTGACGACTTACTGCATCAACAGAGCCTGAAATGTGGAAGTTTTCAACTTGAAACGGCGAGACGCTGCCGCCTCGAAGCGCAGATCACCGTCAGGCGCCGTGGACCGTCCTTAAAGCGACACTACCAGACCAAAATCTCTCATCAGCCGTTAAAATTTTTACCGAAAACCAGCTGAATTTATTGAATGGTGTCCACTCAGTTGTGCCTTACAGTTTTGAAAAAATTTTTATCAAACAAAGCAACAGTCTCTGAGCCATTCCTAAACAATGAAAAAAATCGACGAGCGGGTGGACGACTCCTCACTCAAAGACTGCCCACAGGCGAATGACGTAACCGACAGGCGTGAAAAAACTCTTGCATGCCCATGAGGGTTCAAGCATGTCTGATGTAATTACACGTGATTCAAATCCATATGGTTTTTTAAAAAAATAATAAGGTCGGATACTTTTCTAATAGACCTCGTATGTGGCCCTAAGAAGACAGCAGACTGTGTTAGCGTATGTGCACACAGTAACTGACGTTACACACAGAAACATGTTAACGCGGTGCAGACGGAACGCGCAGAGCCTGGAGGCAGAAACAGGAAGATGTAAAAAGTGTGGAGACAGAGAAGCACTTCCTCACACAGCAGCCAAAGACATCCAGGAACACTTTGGTACCTCAGAAGATAAGGAGTTGGGCTTCTGATACGTACATCTGGGTTCAGTTCCCGGTTAACTTATTCCTCACCAATCAGACAGAAAGACATCAGGTTCAAGCCCAGAAACCTCTTGTGACGATGCGACGCCACCATGCCACAAATTCTGAGTTTGATCTCAGAATGGCAAACCCCATGAATGACCCACCTTATGATGTCACAAAGAGACAGACTGCTGAAGTGAAGCATTTTATTTCTTTGAGGTTCCCATTGCAGGACATGACATTCAGTGACGTCACCTCATAGTAATTCTGCTTCACTGAGTGGAAAAGAGATTCATGTACCTGCAGCAAGATGTCACTTTTGTAACTTGAGTAAAAGGCTTCATTCTTAGTTTTAATGATGTTTGATTAACGTGAGCGTTTAATGTGACCGTGTGCAGCTGGTCGGTGTGGACGTGATCGCAGCTTTGGACATGTATGCAGAGCGAGGACAGTGGGAAAAGTGTCTGGAAACAGCCTCTAAACAGGTACTCTGACCGACCCGACTCAGTTCTCACTGTTCTGTCACCAGTTCCTGCTAAAGCATCCTTGAGCAAGGCATTAACCTTCTCCAGTAAAAAGCAAAAGATGTTGGTTGTGTTGAATAGCATCAAGAATTTATTGATAAACTAAACAGAGTTGGAGTTTCTAAAGCCTGTCTCCCATTACTGATTTTAAATATCCAGTTGGCAATGATTTTATAGAAATAAATAAATCTTGTAAATCAGGGCCTGACGTCAAGTGTCATTAGTGGTAAAAGTAGTAGTGCCGAAGATTGTGAGTAGTCGGTAAAGTTTTAAACAAGTTTAAAAATTTGTGACGTTAGAATAAATCACGATTTAAAAAAAAGTGAATAATCAGATTTATTTATTGCAGATCAGGCTAATCTTGTGTAAAAGTAGTTGAAAGTGGATAATTGGGTACAATATGCAATAATTGGAACCTTCCTGAATTTTGAATCAGGGTGAAGAAACAGTAGGCATCATAGGATCCTCCGCCGCGACATGAAATCCATGAAAAACTTCAACAGAAGATGCAGAGAAATTTTAGCTTTCTGGAACAGTTTTTGGAAACAACGTGGTTAGAGGAAGTACCGTTTTGTGCTCACGCAAAAAGTCATATTAGGTAACATACATACAGAATTTTCCGGAGTATAAGTCATGTTTTGTTTTTTATATATAGTTTGGGCGGTCCTGCAACTTCTATACCGAAAAGTCACACTTTCAATATTTATAATAAAAGTTATGATTATTGATATAGAATTTTCCAAAGAATCAAATTACAAAACAAAATAAATTGCAACAATAGAGTAAATGACAATAATAAAAAAAATCTGCAACAATGCACAAAAATCTCAAATTAAAGAGCTGAAAATAAAGAAAAAAGGTGTGACTTATACTCCAGCGTGCCTTTTTTTCCTTTTCAAGAGGCATTTTTTAACAGGTGTGACTTATATACTCCAGAAAATACGTAAGCGATATAATATGTTACAGTCATAATCACATATCAAATAGTTGGTGATAAAAATAGCTATTGCATATGAATTTTTGCCCGATTTTTTTTTTTTTTTTTCGACAGGTCAGGCCAAAATTCCTCAATTTTGAAATGGGTCCTTAAATCTGATCCAGACCGTGGTAGTGGGAGACATCAGAGATCATTTAAATGTTAACACGCTGTATTTATTGGGACTTTTGGTCATGAAATACCTAGTCACAGTAACAGTCATGTTTTTTGGTTAAGTGCTTCTTGTTTTGTCTCTTTTGGGTTTTGACAGAATTCTAAGGTCCTCCATAAGTACGTAGCTCTGTACGCGACACACCTCATAAAGGAGGAAGACTCTGTGAAAGCCCTGCGTCTTTACATTCAGCACGGAGTGCCGCCGAACCCTCAGGTACAGACGCACATACTCACATAACAAACATCAAAGCGGCTTCACACCGTTCGGTTTTCATGTCCACAAATTTAACCCCACTCTCACTTTCATGGATATGCATCCAGGAAGGTCTCGCTTTGAAGCTTTCCCCATTCGCTGTTTCGCAGTTGTAAGTCACGGTCCGTGACTCACGCGAGAGGTCGGTTTCAGCAGAGTTGTGGTGTCAGGAGCTCAGCACTCACAGTGTAAATACACCTCGTGAAGTGTGGACAATGACAACATCGGGGCACAGCAGAAGTCTGTCACAGGTGCTACACCTCCTCTAGATAACCCTCTCAACTTGGGACAACGTATCATCATAATCGCCTGTGAACTCGCTAAAGTAACGCCATCCACATCCTCACATTGTCATTGTTTACATGCGCTGTGAGACAACGGAACTCTGCTGGCACCGCGGTGCATTCTGGGAAGCACAGGGGCCGCCAAGGGGATTATGGAAAACGCTGAGTTACTGAATTGCCCAGACTTTGCCCTTTGTCCAAATGTTTGTCTGGTATTGTACCTTGAAAAGTGTAGAGTCTAGGGGTCCCCAGCTCTGGTCCTGGAGGTCACCTGCTCTGCATGGTTTCCACTTGTACCTGCTGCTACCACAGCTGATTAGACACATCTGATGGTTCCTCCTTCGTGATTGGCAGGGTTGTTGACCCCACTGCTTTAAAGAGTCCAGGAGGGTGTCCATGATGGACCACGAGATTCCATCATTGTGCCAGGAGGTTTTCTGGAAGTGCCAAGTTGTGCTAAAGCAGTACTACAGGTGTGCTGCAAGTCTTTTTGCATGTCACATGGTACAAGTCTGGTGTGTTACATCTTCAAACCACACTCTAGATGATGACCGTGGTCGACTGTGATCTTCACAAGCCAGTTCTTATGACAGTTATAAACCCTAATCTCCCAGAATGCACCTCTATAAGCGTGCGAGCTGTGCTTTATCCTCTAATCCACAATTCTAGATAGGTTCCAGTGTCAAAGGTAGGACAGTTACTGCAGTTTTAAAGACAAATCAGCCCTTTAAACAAATCATTTTAAAGAATTCATCAGGGCTGTAAAAATGTCAGATGTATTTATTTTTTTATTTTAAAGTAATTATTTATGATCGCTTAGTGACCTCAGTGATGACTAAAGAGGAATTCAACCAATGGGTAACATTGTATTTAATTTTCTTCCCAGAACTTCAACATCTACAAGCGCTTGTTTCTGGACCTGATTAGTGTGCTTGACACTGATGGACCAGAGTTGTACCACATGTGGGCGGACCTTCGCAATTTTTTGATGGAACTGGTACAATGAAATAAACAGATCTCTTTACATCGCAAACATACAGTACATCACTCTGTTACCTAAATACCACTAGGACAAGGTAAATATACAGTCCCTGCCAAAAGTAAAGACATTTTGGACTGAGATCAAAAGTTGAACATGAGAAGCTCGTTTAGAATATCAGCTTTTATTTTCTGGTAATGAATCAGAGGCATTGCACAAACACTGGGCATAGCTAATACAACAGTATAGAATGTCCTGAAAAAGAAATACAACACACATCACATCTGGCAGCAACAGCTGATGACCTAAACTTTGTGTTGTTGGGTAAATAAGACATTGGTTTTCTATTCGTTATATCAATGCTAACATTGTACTTTACAAGAAATATTAAAATGAATTAACTGAATCACAAAGGAGAAATACAGATTTTAAATACACTTTTAAAATTTTAATCCACTAATCTGAGATTATGTTTTTGTTCTGTAAGTAAATGTATAAAGTGTAAATTAATCCTTGGTGATTGTAGAATATTTCTGACTTATGTATTTTCAGGATAAGAACATGTCTAAGAGTGGTGAGGCCAACTCTCCAGCTCATGAAGAATTCAAAGAGATGCTGCTGATCGCTCATTACTATGCCACACGATCCGCCGCGAAAGGAGTCGAGCAGCTGGTACACCAACTCACACCAGCACTCAGATAATCTGGCGCACATCCTCCTCATAGTCAGGTGTTTTTTGCATTTTCCACACACTGTAGGTTGGAGGCCACTTTGGTTCAGGTGCCAGTGTGACGCTGTCCACAGGAAGATGAGTTGATATGATTGTAACCACAAACAAGACTTTTACTGAACACTAACATAGCGGTATTACGTAGGTGCCCAAACAAAATTCTCCTTTACAGAGGAAATCAGACATTTTCAAGCTCTGTTTTTAGATGTTTTGGACTTCAGTGTTTAGATTCTAAATCAATATAACACACATTAAATTAGTTTTTGTCCTGAGTGAAAAGATTAACCCAAAAATTAGTAAATGGAGTTTCCAATTAAAACTACAGTTTGCAGGATTTAGGGTTTATTATCAGAAATGGAATAAAGCATTCATTACCCTCTGTTTATTAGTGTGCAATTACCTACAACACGAAATCAGTGTGTTTTCATGAGCTAAGAATGAGCTCATTATGTCTGCACGGGAGTGGGCTCCTTCATAGAGGCTGCCATGTTGATACAGCAGCCAATAAGGGACATACTTACCCGCATTTTGCAGCACAGCTGGAAAACTGAAGAAAAAAATAAGAAGAGTCGATGGTTTCTCCCGTTTACACTGTTTACTGGTTGCTAGCTACAGGCTAGCAAGTTTGATCATCTTAATTTTAGTAAAATACTGTAGGGGATCATCATACATATTAATTAACACAGTAGAAGGCAAGTGAGCATGAATCTCGTTGCCAAAGATGCAAAAACATGAGGGGAAACAAAATAATGACCGATGGCAGCATTATGCATTCTGAAGCCTCACCACTAGGTGACATTCAATCTGACACACTGTAACTTTAAGTAATATCCCAAAATAATGGGCATCACTTTCCTCATATCACCTTTGGTCCTTTTGACACATTCAGTAAATTGAGATGGTTTCAAGAACAAATAACTCAAAATTAGTTATTGTTTAAACATTTATACACTCCACTTAATTTGTCATAAACCTCAGATTTTACTCGTAATGTTTCAGTTATGGCTCAAAGCCACCTCTGGATTCAAGAACAGTTCCCATTCAATTCTTAAAAATTGAGTTTTTCTATCAGTACGACACAAATGTCACTGATCACTGCAGAGTTTCTGCTTCAAGACAAAGTTTGTTTTCAACAGAAATCTGCAAAAGTGTAAATTAGTTAAATAAAAACTATAATAGCATGTTGTTGTTTTAAAGTAATGATTAATATATGAAAATAACAGCACTGTTTTTAATAAGTGGCCACATGTATTCTTTTTGTTCAGATCAAACTTGAATCTTGGGTCGATAATTGGACGTGTTTATAGTTGCTCTCATAAAGAGATTTTTAAAATCAAATACTTTCTGCATCGTCTCAGGTCACCATGGTAGCGAAGCTGTCGGTGTCTCTGCTGCGGCACACTGAACTGGTTCCTGCAGACAAGGCCTTCTACGATGCCGGTATGGCCTGCAGGGTGGGTGCACCACAGTCTCGGCACATCACACACCCAAAACCGACGCGTCCCTGCTTCTCCAGCTTTTAATTATTCATTTTCTTTGCCACTCTGTAATTAAACAGTAAATTCATCTTTAATGATTTTTGCCCATTATTGTTTTTGTGTTCCTTAAATCTTTCAGAAAACTGATCGCAGTCCAGTTTTTCCAACTCAGAATTCCACAATTCAGTGACTTCAGTTATCAGGAGTCATTAATTTGCTTTATTCTTCCTGAGTTTTATCGTTTTCACTCTATAGGCGGTTGACTGGAAGGAAATGGCGTTGATCTTCCTCAATCATTTCCTGGATCTGTGTGATGTAAGTAAAGACTCCACAGCGCCTCACTGAGACCAGATGTGGCATTTCAACACTGAAAATTCCAGATTAGAACCTGTCAGCCCGAACGGCGGCATGTCATCGTACACCTGTGACACTTGTCAGTCTGTCAGGGGGTCGTCTGGTTGTCTGTGGCACCAGGACGTGTTTTTTTATGTTGCACACAAATGTGGTACATTGTCAAACAATCTGAACGTCTGACGAGGTGATAAACCCGAGCGAGGGCTTGAGCCACCGCACAGGTTGGAAACGAACCTTGATTATTTCATCAGGATCTGAAACTTAAAGTGACAGACTGAGTTTTTGTTTAAAATTAATTGGCACAAAACAAAAGCACCTGCTGAATCGTATGTCGGTGATGGCGGGAAGTAAACGACATCCATGGATTGTTTCCGTGTTGTGGCTAAAATATTAAATTATTTGAATGTTTAACTGCTCATGTGTCTCGCCTCATTGTGTTGAAGTTTGATCTCAGATTTCAGCAGTCATGTTCACGTCGGGAAGCACACGCTGATGCACACGCTGGTGCACACACTGATGCACACACACTGATGCACACACTGATGCACACATGCTGGTGCACACGCTGGTGCACACACTGGTGCACACGCTGATGCACACACGCTGGTGCACACGCTGATGCACACACTGATGCACACGCTGGTGCACATACTGATGCACACGCTGATGCACACACGCTGGTGCACATGCTGGTGCACACAGTGATGCACACGCTGATGCACACACACTGATGCACACGCTGGTGCACACACTGGAGCACACGCTGGTGCTGTGCTTCACTACATCTGCGATGTGCAGTAATATTGGAGAAAAAAATATTATGACCAACAAGATTGAGCCCAAAACTGTGGAGGCAGTAGATTCAACGTGCAGCTTTAAAAATGCATCACATAAAATGATGTTTTCATCATATTAAAATGGTCATTTGTATTATGGATTTTTTTTATCCATTCCAGCAGAACCTTCCAGCAGGATGTCGTTCAAATGAAAGTTAGCTGTAAGATTTGTGGTTTGGTTGTTGGTTTGATATGTTAGTAATGTGGTTATTAATGTGGGCTTCGTGCAGGCCTTTAATGACGGCAGCCTGGACGGATTGGACCACACAGACTTCCTGGACACTGATATTCCCTTTGAGGTTCCAATCCCAAACAAGCTGTGTACCACAGTAAGTCACCAGCAACAAACAAACAAACACACATAACACACTGTGTTGGGTTCCAAACCAGTTACAGGACAGCTGTGTGATGCTCATAAGTATTTGGACACTGACAGTCTAATTGTTGGCTTTAATGTGAGCTCCAAGTTCAGCACTTAAAAGAAGGTATTGTGTGTCAGGTCAGGTTGGTCTGTGAACATGTTGTGGTGTCGCACGTCACCACATCCACCAGACTACAAAACCTCCCCGGGTCCTGGATGATTATCATCCAGGACCCGGGGAGGTTCAATCCCCACCTCTCCGAAGTAACCGTCTATATCTGCAGCATATAGGTGAAATGTGGGCGTGTCCCCGCCCCTTCTTCTTCTGCTGGAGTCCTCAACACTGAGGCACCTGCGTCCTGGATCATAAACAGAAAAGCACCTCATGGTCTGGATGTCGTAGCTGATGTTCCCTCACAACGTAAGTGATGTTCCTCATCTGAGTCTCCCTAAGTAAGCAAAAGCTCCTCCAAAGACGTCCAGTCGTCACCTCAGGTCAATGGTTAGTGTCCAAGTCTCACAACCACACAGCAAGACAGGAAGCAGCAGGACCCTGAAGACGTGGACGTGTCTCTCTCCTGCACAGTATCACCATCACCACACCCTTCTGTGCAGCGACCTCATGACCTTTGACTGTGTGTCTCTGTCTCTCTCACTCAGGATGAGACGCGGGATGAGATCCGTGACTGGGTGCTGATGGTTTCGCTGGACCGTCGGCTGCAGCAGGTTTTACCGCGTGATGAGAGGAACTCGTATGAAGCCTCGCTGCTGGACGCCAACACCGGCGTTCGCTCGCTGCCCTGCGTCCTCACAGGTACGATGCAAAGCCAACTCTGACAGTCTGTTCAAGACTTCGTCACAACAAATTAATAAAAAAAAATCCCACACAAATGAGAGGGGAAGAAAAAGTTTGTGAGGAAATTAAATAAATGGCAAGACAGTGTCTGACTTGTGATTTTTAAAGGAAGCATCATCCCGTTTCACACAGTTTACACAGTTCTAAAATATTTGATCCAGTTTGTACTAAACGTGATGGAATGATTGAAGGTCAACCAAGGACGAAGTGCTATGATTTTGAGTGAAATCAGTCAAAAACCGAGTTCATTGACTGTGGTCAAAGTTACGACCTCGTTTAGAGCAGACCTGGGTTTGATTCCTGGTCACGCTCCGTGTCAGTGTCTCTGGATGATTCATTTCATCTGCACATAGTTCCTGTTCACCCAGCTGGAAATCGGTAGTACCCAGACATGTCCAGTAGGTGGCAGACAGGTACATGGCATCTTAAGCAGCAAAACAAATGTGATTTTTGTGTTGATGTGGTGCGTTAAAGTTCAGCAGGTTTTAATCGGTTTGTCCTCATTATGTGCCCTTTTAATTTGGAGGCTTCCATCTTCTTACCTGTCTGTTCATCCGAGGAGTACAAGTAATTGGCTTCAGTATCATAGTCCTTTTAAGTGTTTGTTTCAGCTGTAGTCAGTGCGTCCTGACACTGTGCAGGGTTCTTGTTTCCAGGCTACCCTGTGCTGAGGAACAGCGTGGAGTTTTCTTCACCAGGAAAAACTGCCAACAAGGACGACTGGAACAAATTCTTCATGGCTGCAAAGGTGAGACGAGTGGGACTTCCGTCAGACGTCACAGCTGAACTGCACCTTCAGAACAGGAGATGTTTTTGATTTGTGGTTACAACTTTCCTCACGGGTCACAAACCGACCAGATTAACTGAGACACGCGGACCGTGGACCAGTCTACAGCAGCACTTATGTCCAACTTCAAAACTGTCAAATAAATGTAGATTTCTGGTTAAATGTGAGAATGAAAGATGCTAATTTGATGGTATACAGCAGGAGAGACATTTTTTTGTTTCTGCTCAGTTCTCTGGAGGTGCCTGAAGGTTCATGATGTCATTAACAGGCCTAATGCAACAATCTAAAATGACTAATTATCGAGACCTTTTTCCCCACGTATCTCCCACTGTTAACGTTGTACATGCTGCTGTGATCCAACATGGTGCCACAACTCGAGTGAGAACAACTGAATGTGCAAAAAGCACTTTCCAGCATGTTTCACTGTAAATGGAATGAAATGTCTTTAACTTTAACCCTCAGCCAATCAGGTGATTAGGAACTTGCAACATTGAGCCTGTTGATGATGGTGGTGATGTTCTTCATGAAGCCCGACTCCGAATATATTCTAATGGTGTCTTCTACCTGTTCACCTTCATCGTGCAGTGTTAAAGTGTCCCAGCAGGAAGTGTCTTTGACACTGAGTCTGATTTGAGTTTTTATTTAATTCAACGCAGGCAGCATCAGCACCGACTCCAGCTGATGGCTCGCTCACCTCTCAGTCACCAGACCTCCTCCTCATCCACTTACTCACTTGATTAAATACTTTGACCTTGCTCCTGAAATAATATGTAAAAGATCATTTTTACTTGTCCTGTGGAAAAAAGGATTTGTCCAACATAAAATAGTCAGATTTCCACAATAATTCTGTTTGTTTTTGTGTGTTTCCAATCCAGCAGGGGGCATAAATGTTAATTTTTGCACACACGATGGCCTGCAATTGACATTGTTTTGTGATTGGTTGTTGTTTGTGTCCGTCTTGTCCTGTAGACCACTCAGAGTCCAGAGTGCCAGGACGTCCTGAATTTTATCAGCCAGTGGTGTGGCGGCCTCCCGGCTTCTGGGTTCTCCTTCCAGTGACATGCACGCGCACACACTCCAGCACTTTGTTACACACGTTATGTTTGTTACACATGCGACGTCTTTGTGGCCGCCATTAAACGTTTCTCTGTGCTTCTCTTCTGTCACTTGTTTGATTTGACCGATAACGACCCCCCCCACACACACACACACACTTTTTTATCAGAATATTTTTTCTAACAATTTTTCATAATAAATAGTTCTGTAAAATAAAACATTGAATAGAGTTAGAGAAGGGATATTCCTGGAACAGCATTAAGATCACAGGACAGAAAATTTGTTGCTGGACAAAAGTCAGGTCAACAAACGATTTAACTACAAAAAATTCTGCAAGACTGGACAAAGAAAGCTTCGTTCATTCTGAACTAAATTTTCTCTGTCTGAAAACCCGTACATGATACTGCCTTCAACCTCAGGTGAAATGGTTAACGGCCCCAGATGTACCCCCTGCTAGGTCTGTACACGGGTTAAACTGGATATGTTGTTGTTCATTCGGCTGCTCCCGTTTTTGTTCGGGGTCGCCACAGCAGATACAGCCAGATCTGCATCAGTAATTGGCACAAGTTTTACGCCAGATGCCCTTCCTGACGCAACTCCAGTTTTCCCTGGAAAAAACACACACAGCTGCTGGTGTTCCAGAGAGGTCTCCCGTCAAAGTACTAACCAGGTCCTACTCTGCTTAGCTTCTGAGATCTGACGGGATCAGACTGACACAGAGCAGACCGGCTGCAATTAGCTCAGTCTATACCCGGGTCAAACTAGACTAACTCAGTCTGTACCCAGGTTAAACTGGACTAGCTCAGTCTGTACCCAGGTTAAACTGGACTAGCTCAGTATATACCCGGGTCAAACTAGACTAACTCAGTCTGTACCCAGGTTAAACTGGACTAGCTCAGTATATACCCGGGTCAAACTAGACTAACTCAGTCTGTACCCAGGTTAAACTGGACTAGCTCAGTCTATACCCGGGTTAAACTAGACTAGCTCAGTCTGTACCCGGGTTAAACTGGACTAGCTCAGTCTATACCTTGGTTAAACTAGACTAACTCAGGCTGTACCCGGGTTAAACTAGACTATCTCAGTCTATACTCTGTTTAAAATGGACTAGCTCAGTCTATACCCGGGTCAAACTAGACTAACTCAGTCTGTACCCAGGTTAAACTGGACTAGCTCAGTCTATACCCGGGTTAAACTAGACTAGCTCAGTCTATACCCTGGTTAAATTAGACTAACTCAGTCTGTACCCGGGTTAAACTGGACTAGCTCAGTCTATACCTTGGTTAAACTAGACTAACTCAGTCTGTACCCGGGTTAAATTGGACTAGCTCAGTCTATACCTGGGTTAAACTAGACTAGCTCAGTCTATACTCTGTTTAAAATGGACTAGTCAGTCTATACCCAGGTTAAACTGGACTAGTTCAGTCTATACTCGGGTTAAACTGGACTAGCTCAGTCTATACCCTGGTTAAACTAGACTAACTCAGTCTGTACCCGGGTTAAACTGGACTAGCTCAGTCTATACCTGGGTTAAACTAGACTAGCTCAGTCTATACTCTGTTTAAAATGGACTAGCTCAGTCTATACCCAGGTTAAACTGGACTAGTTCAGTCTATACTCGGGTTAAACTGGACTAGCTCAGTCTGTACCCTGGTTAAACTAGACTAACTCTGTCTATACCTGGTTTTCCCAATTGTATGGTCCCCCCTAAAAATCGATCTGCCCAGTCTTCACTGCACTTGCTCATTTATGTGCGTTAGCCGCGGTTCACCGATTATCACCTCGTTTCTGCTTCAAACTGCCTCCAGTCATCATCTGTTTCAGCGACAGATATTTGAAGCTTTTGTACAACAATCATTTCCACATAAATTCAGCATTATTTCATCATAAAAGATGGCGGACTGATCAGAGCGCCACAACAGCATGTCAGACATGCAGCTGCACCTATGTCATTTCAGTGCGTCAGTAGCGAAATGAGGTGATTACCGCCTCGTTTCTACTTAAAACAGCCTTATTTCTGCTTAAAACTGACTTCAGAATTATTTAAGAGGTTTTACTTTGTCCTCTGGTGCTTAATAATCACATTATTCCCTTTGATTACTTTGAGTGAAGAGAGTCAGACTCAGGCGAGCTGTTGTGGTCCCAAATGACGCGTGTGCAGTAAAGGCAGGGCGGACCAGTTTTTAGGGGGGACCGTTTGGTCTGCAACACCGGGTTAAACTGGATTAGCTCAGTTTATACCTTGGTTAAGTTGGACTAGACTGAACAGAAGAATCAACAACATAATGTTGCATTTTGCTTTTATTTCACATTTATAACAGCATGTCTTAAGTCAGTGGGTTTTTTAAATGTTTGCAGGTTACAGACACAACATGGAAATCAAATTGAAAATGTCACAAAAATGATGCCTGTCATAGTTTTGTGCATGACCAAAACTGACTGTGTATTGTTATAGATGTGGATCTTTCATGCTGTGTGTGTGTGTGTTTTTTTTTAATTTTATTTCATGATTTAAAAACCCTCTGGGCATTGAGACAGACACAGAGGTAGTAATCTGGACTAGTGTAGTATACTAGTGTAGTATAACCTGGACTACAGGTTATACTACGTAAAACCTGTAGTCCAGCATATACTACTACGTATATACTACGTATGTCGAGCAGCTGAGTTATAATCTTAAATCTGGTTTCAGATTCCTGGATGTTGGATCAGAGTTTCATAAATTTGTCCGTCACATTATTTGTTCGCGCCCTGAATTTTATTTTCTAAAAGAGGGCATGGCACCATGAGTCTGACAAACTGAGAAATGGTTTACATTTTTATTTTATGTTTTTAATTTTTTACTAAACAAGCAGATAAGAAAGTGTCACTGAATATTCATTCTCAGGCTGCAGTCGATATTCAATCAGCACAAGATTTATTAAATAAGTCAACAAAAACCAGGAGAGGGAAATACATTAAACACAAACAAAATGAGAACATGTCATTACGCCGCTGAAGCTCATTGGACAAAACTGAAAAATAATAGTGCAGTTAAAAATATGAAATCAGCTGTTAATAGTTACATAGGGACACTTTCACTTTAAAACGGACCCAAAAATAAAGTGTGTTCTATTCAGAAAATCTGTTACTTATCACAGAAACAAAAGCAGAAATGTATATTTACTGTTGGAGTCCAAAACATCCCGTCTGAATCTGTCCCCACACTTTGTCTTGAGGGGACAAAATTTTTAGCGACAAGACGCCACGTTTTGCAACGTGCATGACACTGTTGGAACATTGAATGTAACTTAAACCTTTTTAAATAGAAGTCAGGCATTTTTGTAAATTAACTGTAAAAAGGAATAAATTTGGCAGGTTTTATTTATTTTATGTTTTTCGGAGTCTTGTCTTGGAGGGGACACAGAAAACAGATGATGTGTTTTTTAATATAAAACACAGTCCTGCCTTTTGATTGAATTTTGACAAATTTAACAACAATGCAGGTTGAAATATACATTTTTTGACAAACAATTTTATCCACAAAACCGGCACATTTCCAGCCATAACTTTTAAACAAATTACGGATGAGCTTAGATAATTGGCACGATTATTCACCATGTGGGTCTGATGTACAAGGAACTAATATTACTGAAATAAACTAAAATAAACTAAACTATCTACTCACAACTTCACTATTAATACCTATTTTTCACTATGTACCCTTTAATGTGAAAGTGCCCAGATAGTATATTTTTTCATCTGAAGAACTTTAGCTAGTTTAAAAAAAAATATTTTATTACATTTCTTTTAAACATTCATTGTAGGAATAAATATTTAAAAATGTTTAACACTGTGACTGATTTCTGTTGATTGTGGTCAATACTACAGATGTAAGAATCGATCACAAGACACCAAAGATAAACTGAATAACCGCTGAGTTGAGGATGAGGTAAATGGAAATCTGCATCTTAATTGCTGTGCAGCGAAAATCGAACAGTTTGAATTTTCAGAAAAATAACCAGACTGTCAAACAGAAGGGAACTCAGCAGAGTGCAAACCGACGCCAAGGAGCAACAATCAGGTTTCACTGAACCGGGTCGTCCCTGCCCAAAAATACATCCTCGTGTACGGCATACAGATCAACATCTGAAGTCTGTCCGAACATTCACCTCTAATCCTGATCTTTGACCTTGAATCCTGAACACTGCTGTTTGATCCTGTTTGTTTGTTTTTAATTTGGAAGAGCCTTAATGTCACAAATGTCTCTTTACAAAGCATCAAACTGACTGCAAATAAACTGACATTGTCGATATTTAAAACATGACAATTTGCAGTGTGTCTGATTTGCTTCCTGACTCTTACATTTTCCAAAAGTTATTTTTTGACCATTTGCATGAAACACTGAAAGCTTTTCATCTTAAATATTACATATAGAAAATGTCCATGAACAAAAATAATGAAATAATTGAATCCATGTGATCCAGATGTAGAGATTTTTCAGTTTAACCAAATCCATATTACGAGTGCTCTAAATGAGACTTAAAAAATGGGATTTAAAAAAAAAAAAAAGAAGAGGTACAGTAGCCAGCATAGGGTCAGTCAAAGTGTATTTATTTGAGGAAACAACAAACAGACTGCACATGTGACCCACAAATAATAAATTAGGAATAAAAAAAACAAACATACACATGATCCAAATGCAGTGTGGATATTTTAACAGCATGTTTCAAGTTTAAATGTTAAATGTGCCATAGTTGGGGACCAAAAAAAAAAGTTTCATTTATGGAATAACCACATTTTTGAAGCTGTGCTTTCAGGAGGAGGATCTAAAGTTTGGTTTTGGTTTGCACAAAATAATTTGTTTTTCTGTCCAACAAATCTGTGATTCAGCTTTTTCTGTTCCTCACTGAAGTCGTGCCCTGTACCCATCATCATCATCATCAGCATCATCATCAGGCCTCTTTGAGGTGTCTGCGGCAGCAGCTCCCATCTCCATCTCTGAAGATCAGTCTTCTTCACAGTAACAGGCTGAGATCAGACATCACGTTTCCTAACTGACTCATTTTAGTCTTCAGCTGTGGGCTCATGTCCCCTGAAACACCCCCAGTCCCGTGCAGCGTGTTATCTGTACCGTCCCCCACAGTCCTCTCTGTGACATTTACCACACACCTGCTGAAAACTCTGACACACAGACGGAAACACAGACAGACCGACAGACAGACTGGACGGCATGCACTAACGGGCCGCCGTTAGAAATTTTTGGTTGTCGTAATTTTTAAATATAGAGCATTAAATGAAAAGTAAAATGTGCACTTTTGTTTGATTTTGACAGCTGTTTGGAGAATTATTTTCAAGACACAAGATACTTTTTGTAATAGAAAATAGCATAAAACACACACACACACATATATATATATATATATATATATTACATTGATATACATGTTGCAAATGTTGCATATTTGATCCATTTAATTTAAATTACGTTTTGGTCCTGATTCCACCCGAGTGCTGGGATCAGAATAGAAAAGGAATAAGCCTGTGTGTGTGTGTGTGTGTGTGTGTGTGTGTGTGTGTGTGTGTGTGTGTGTGTGTGTGTGTGTGTGTGTGTGTGTGTGTGTGTGGAGGTGGGAGTTATAGATGATAGAAATGTCTTATTTGACCAATGTATTACTGACGATTCAATTTTCAAGGTCAAAGTCAGGAAAAATCTTGGAAAATTTGAAAAATTCCTGTCCTTTAACATTGAACAAATTTTCAGTCAAAAAAGATCAGATTTCTTTCATATAAGAGTGTTATGTAGGATGGTTTCCTTTATCAACTGACAATGTTTGATCTGGATCTGATCCAGATTACAGATTTTGTGGCCATTTAAATTTAACATTAAACCCCATTTAATGTATATTTTACATTATATCTTAATCAAACGTGCTCCAGTCACTCTCATATTTGACAGTGAGGTGCAGACTGACACTCACTGTCACCTGACAAAAGTTTGATCTGAATCTGATCTGGATTGTGGATTTTTGTGGACATTTGAATTTAATATTAATAAGCCCATTTGATGTACATTTTACATTATATCTCAATCAAAGGTGCCTCAGTCATTGTCATTTGTGACAGTGAGGTGCAAACCGGCACTCTGAATGAAAAGACTGCGTTCGGTCTGCATCTGATCTGTATTGTGGACTTAGAGGATATTTGATTCTTTATATTTTAACATAAAAAAGCCCTTTTGATATATATTTTGTATTATATTTTAGCTTATGAAAAGCCACTTCTAACAGGACTTTGACCTTGAAAATTTTTTCCAAGGTAAAAATTTGGTGAAGAGATGTGGCATATGATGAGGAAAATGTGCGCATTGAGCTGTACATGAAGTTGGACATGAAGTTGGAAACACAGAAGGACGTGTGCTCTTGGCCAGACAGGAATGAGCTGGAGAAGATGTAGAGCAGATTAGGATGATGCAGATAGAAGTGTGCTGACAAGTGAGGAGAGTGCATTGAGAAGGTGGAGGGAGTAATTTGAGGAGCTGATGAATGAAGAAGATGACAGGAAGAGCAGGCTGGATGATGTGGAGAGTAAATCAGGAAGTGCAATAAATTAGTAAGCATGAAGTGAGGACAGCTATGAAGAGTTGGTCCAGATGACACACCAGTGGCGGCATGGAAGTGTTTCAGAGAGATGGTTGTTCATTCATTCATTCATCTTCCATACCTGCTTATGCCAATTAAGGGTCGTGGGGGAGCTGGAGCCTATCCCAGCAGTCATAATGTGTGAGGTGGGGTACACCCTGGACAGGACGCCAGTCTGTCGTAGGGCCACATATAGACAAACACATACACACCCACACGCACACCTGTGGACAATTTAGAATCACCAATTCACCAAACTCCTGTGTCTTTGGATGTGGGAGGCACCCGGAGGGAATGCACACAAACACAAGAAGAACATGAAAATTACACACAGAAAGGCCACAGGTGGGAAGTGATTCAATGTCCTTCTTACTGTAAGGCAACAGTGCTAACCACTAATCCACCGTGCTGACATCTTAACCAGATTGTTTATTGAAATTTGGGAAAGTCAGAGAATGCCTGATGTGTGGAGATGAAGTGTACTGGTTCCTGATTTTAAGAACAAGGGTGATGTGCAGAGCTGCAGCAACTGATCAGCCTCAGCATGAAGTTATGGGAAATAGTAGTAGAAGCTAGGCTTAGAAAACAGGTGAAGATCTGTGAGCAGCAATATGGTTTCATGCCAAAAAAGAGCACTACAGATGCAATGTTTGCTCTGAGAGTGCTGATGGAGAAGTATAGAGAAGGCCAGGAGGAGTTACATTGTGTGTTTGTGGATTTAGAGAAAGCTTATGACAGGGTGCCAAGAGAAGAGTTGTGGTATTGTACAAAGAAGTGGCAGAGGAGTATGTGAGGGTGGTGCAGGAAGTGTACACGAATAGTGTGATTGCGGTGAAGTGAGCGGTAAGACATTCAAGATGGAGGAGGGACTACATCAAGGATGGCCTCTGTGCTCTTTCTTGTTTACAATGGTGATGGACAGGTTGACAGAAGAGATCAGACAGTAAGGAGTCTTCATGTTTGCAGATAACATTGTGACTGAGAGTGTGAAGCAGATTGAGACTAGCCTGCAGAGGTGGAGATACGCTCTGGAGAGAGGGGGAATGAATGTTGGTAGGAGCAGGATGGACTACATACGCAAATGATCTGTGGAGTGGTGACATTACAGGTTACAAGGAGTAGTGGCTGTAAAGGTCAGTGAGTTTAAATACTTGGGCTCACCTGTCCAAAGTAATGGGGGTGTGTTAGAACTGAAGATATGGCAGTTCTCTTCGGGAGTGATGAGGATGGAAAGGTTTATGAATGAGCATATTAGTGGAACCGCGTCGGCCAGAAGGTTTCACTTCAGTTTCACTGCAATTCTCAAAATCACCACCAAGACAAACATAAAAACACCTCAACTTTACAGAAGTGAAACCTTCTCTCGCATAATTGCAGATTTTTTTAAGAGCAGCATGTAGTGGCCGTCAGTTGTACTGCATCTACAGGCGGGGAAGTCATGTTGGAGGCTAGCTGATATTCGGACACTCTCTTGGCATTCACCGCGTGCCTTAATTGTATGGACATTTAAATCAAGGTCCGCTGTGAACACGAGGAGGGCGACCTCCCTTCTGTCCCACATCATCCCCTCTTTTTGTCTTCACCTCGTCTCAGCCTCGTTCTGTCTGAGTCCGTCCAATCAGTTCTGCTCTGTCCCACGTTAACCAGCTCGGTGTCTCTCTGTGTCCTCTGTCATCAGTTGTAGTTGGTTCCTCTTTAAATTTCTCACCGTGGTTTTCTGAAGCTTCAGAAAACGCAGCATTGGCTTCAGACTTGGAGTCTGGATCAGTTTTTTTTTTTTTTTTTTTTTTTAATAATGGCAGCGGCCATGCGATCGCTCCATCTCCGTTCAAACGCACTCAAACTCAAAGTAGCCGACGTGGATTATGAGGCAACTTTAAGGTGAGATCATTGTGGGCAAAAGAATATTTGGTGAAATTTCTAGGGATATTCAGCTCTTTCCAGCTCTTTCCATTTGATGACATCACACAAATGGACACATACCCTAAAAACACTGCCTTATGATGTCATAAAGGCCTAATAGACCCAAAGAGAAAACAATTTTTTTACTGAAGATTCATATCCTGATAGGCAACTGATTCCATTTTCAAGGTCAAAGTCAGGAAAAATCTTGGAAAATGGTCAAAATCCCTATCATTTAACATTGAACAAATTTTCAAAAATTCATAACCTGAACATATTCACATTTAAGAAGCTGAAATAAGAGAATTTGGATTAACAAAAAGGACTCAAATCTATTCACCAATTATCAAAATAGTTGCCAGTTAATTAGCTGATTGTCACTGCAGCCCTGCTGGTGGTCTGACAGAAGGTGCATCTGCATGCGTGTTTGAGTGACAGCTGTCAATCCAGATGGAACACAACAAGCGAACAAACACGGCAGCTTTTATGAATATAATTTCGCCTTCAGCACTCTACCGCCACCAATGGTTCAAATTTGTAGGTGTGTCTGCGTGCAACTTTTGAACTATATGTGCAATTTACAAAAATCAGGTGCTGTTGTATTCCTTTGATCAAGTCCCTTTATGACATCAGTTTCTGCAATTTTGGATTCTTATGGTAAAGCATTATATAATGTCACAGGCCACAAATTTTGTCCGATCTTTGCTAAAATGGCTACAATTAATCTTCAAAGCCTCACAAGTACGTCTGCTGTTTGATGTTTCAAAGCGCTCGTCCATCACAGCCAATTAAAATTAGAGTCGCAGCCGCCCAAGAGGAAATGAGGTCATATCAGCAAGGCTGTGTCAAAAGATCAAAGCCAACCCCCCCCCCCCCCCCGTGAAGAAGGACACGTGGTGTAATCAACCTGTAGGGGGCGCTGCTTCCGGTGGGGGATGTTCAACCATGAGTTGCTTTGTTTTGTTTTTATTCCAATAAAATTAAGGTCACTGTGAGAAAATGAAAATGTTAGAATCACTTCCAGTCTTGTGGTTTTTCATTTAAACCCATAACCTCAATAAAAACTGTAAAAGTTCTGCAAAAACATAGAAGAATGCAAGAAAGAAAATGGCGTTGACCTTGGCTAGCCATGCTACATCATTTATTTTGATAAAATTCTGCCCTACCAAAGTAGAAAGAAAAGCACATAGTGTTTGGAGATAATACAGGCTAGCACAAAAACATTTCCTTAACCAAATTTTAATTTAGAATTGGTTAGTAGATGTGTGTTAGTAAGCTAGCTAACATGGCCAAGTCACTTAAATGGATTTCCATGCTAGTTTATGGGGATAGCTGCTGTAAAAATGTGCCACACCATGCAATTTCATTTTAGAAAATTCAGTGCTCACTAACTAGCATGGCCAGATCACCGTAATGGTCTTCCATGCTAGCTTTTGTAAAAAATTAGCCATGCTGTATAATTTAATTTCAGAAAATTCTACACTGGCTAATTAGCGTGGCAATCACTGTAATAGTCTTCTATGCTATAAAGCTGGCTAGCTTAAAAACTAGCCATGCCATGTAATTTAATTTTTTAAAAATTCTGCACTGGCTAGCTAGCATAGCCAGATCACTTTAATGGTCCTCTATGCTAGTTTGAGCACAAAAATATGTAGACATTAAATTTTTAGATGCTTCTCTTGTATACAAAAGCCAGCAGCATTCGCCAAATAGCACCAGATTAAGTTCTTGTACTGTGCGTTTTAGAAAATCAAACATACTCAAATATATACACGCAGTCCTAATGAAACATATTAAACACTTAACTTTAAAAAAATTTAATGAATAAGATCGGTTAACAGGGCCTTCAGGATAACTGGACGTATGCAGAGTTACGGCCACATACCTCCACATTATTGTCCACATCTGGCCCGCGGGTCGCTAATTGCAGAACAGTAATCAAGTCAAATCTCAGCTTCTGTAGTTTTTCACCACTTAGCCTAGAAATATACGATCATATTGCAATAATATAATTTCAATGACATGAAAAACATTTTGGATTGTTTTACATCTCGAGTGTGGAAATTGATTTTCTTATTTAGTGAAATTAGTTAAAAACAAATACTGCTTTTCAGACAGGTTAGAAAAGTATTATATATATATATAATCTATCACCTGAATCTTCTTTGTAAATGTTGTCGAGGGTTATGTAATGTGTTTTACAATACTGCAGAACATTATCCTTAATTATCCTGTACCCATAATGCACAGCGGCCAGAAGACATCATGTCCAAACCGTACAAACGCGTGACGAAGCTGTTTGGGAGGCGCAGGTCAAACCTGCAGTGATGCTCAAAGGTTCCCCGGCAGAACAAACAGCCAGTGACCCAGAAAATTAAAATGTTGCGCACACAGAAAATGCGGCTTGATGGATGCGCGGATTATAAATGACGCAAAATGCTTTCTCTCAGGAAGAACAAACACCGCACAAATGTGAGGATGATCCCTGAAAGTCTGCAGGATAGGTGGCGGACATTCTGTCCTCTGCGGACACTTACAGACTTTTGATGCCCTCAGATGTCCGCTGACGCGCCGCCGCATGCGGCTCTTTGTCCGGAGGCAGCGCGCGCGCGACGGTCTGGATGCTGCAGGCGGGAGGATGCGGAGGTCGAGCCGCCCTTCTTTGTGCTCTCAGCATCCGGCTGCTGGTTCCTCCGCAGCAGGTCTGAAACAACAAATAAAGTCCAAAAACAGAAAAGAATCGACATCACAATGTGACAGATGAGCGTGCGCGCGCGGACCAAGATAAATGATGGAGAGAAGTGGGGCGCAGTCAGAGACAGAGAGAGAGAGAGAGAGAGAGCAGGTTACTGATGCTGTCCAGGGGCGGAACCAGAAATTTTTTGGCGGGGGGGGGGGGGGGGGGGGGGGTGAGCTACCATGCTTTAAAGCTGTACCAAAACTGACAAAAATTAGTTTTGAAACCCAAGCCGGTTTATTTTTGTAACATATTGCAAATGATAAAATTTTTATCTGGGGGAAATTCAACAGCAAATATTTTTCCTTCCCTTTGCCGCTGTGCAGATAATCAACAGGAGGAAACACGTGTACACATGTGAGGTTTTGATTTGACCCACGCTAACATCCGTAAAATGTCTTAATCTCTTCAGAGGTGTGATCTGGTTCCAAAAAACAAAGCAAAACAGTATTAGATTTAGAAATGTTTATTTCTTGCTAACTTTTCCAAAATATATGAGAACTATATTTATACGGAAATAAGCTGTTTTAGAGTGTTTTCTGCCATCTTGGTTTATTTTGTTGAAATGAGCAGCCAGCTGACATCATGTTGCCTTTTTTCATTCCAAATGTCAGTTGCCGTGTCTTTCCCAGCATCACCCACACAGACTGGAAGAAGCCCCCATGTGAGCTATGTCACTAACAAATGTAGGTCATGGCGTCTGATCGCTTGAATTTCTCCCCTTCAGGGGTAGAAATACCGAATTGTTTACAGACAGTGCAAATTTTGATCATATTGGCAATATCATATTATGAATCCTTTATTTAAATACTGAGGCATTTAAATTATAGTGGTGCCAAATAATTTTTTTTATAACTTTAAAACTTAAAAATCCCAACATCCATACAGCTTTAATTAACAACATTCCCAATAATTAAAATATAGGCTTAACCAGAGAGGTTTGCAATGTATTTTGTGTGATACCTGTGTTATTTATATGACACAATTATTGGTTCTCTTTCATTCTTTCTGACCACTATTAATGGTATAAACAGCCAAAGACATGGATTTTTTTTTTTTTTTTTTACTGATATTAGAGACTAAAATAAAATTACAGCAGCGTCTGCTGATATATACATAAAAATGGTAATGATTCCAAACAATTGCAACTGAGGTTTGATGTTTTATTGTTATAAATAAATAAAGTTTATTCCAAAAATAACCATCAATCCCACCGCCATCATGCTGCATGCACACAGATTAGCAGTCACTGTGTCTCATCGCTCAGCGTTTGGATAAAATCACATTCTCAATTTGACATTTCTTCTATGCATTTTTACTTTTTTTTTATTGTGACCAGTCAACAGTAATCCTGACGTGTAATCAGCAGACTGATCTCACACACCTTCCAGGTGGATGCATTACCTTTGCAAAGGGGCAAATGTGCACTAAAGTACATTTTAACAACTTCTGAATAACATTTGAGAGGAAAATCTTCATCTTTTCAGAGGAAACGTCACCTGTTTTACTTCATTCTTGCATTTGTATTTTGTTGAGTATTCTTACACTTTACTGCAGTTTAAAGTTTGCAATAAATCCACATTCAAGTCATCATGTAAGTGGACACGTTTTGCACAGTTTGCTGCTCAGAAACATTCCAGAGACTGGCGCACAACTTCCAGAATTGAGCAGAGCTGTGGTTTGGAAGCAATGTTCAGATTTGCAAACTTTTTATGAGTTTCACAAAAAATAAACCCGGATCCTAAATCATTTAGAATTAAATAATTGAGAAGGTTGCTAAGCAGCTGAGAGCGACACCGGAAGCACTCCGCTCACTTCCAAAAATGATGGTCAGATTCAGAAGTGTTTGTCCCTGTTTGCCCACTGAACACACAGATGAATGTGTGCAGATAAACTTTAAGTTATTATTCTGACTGTTATCATTTAACAAAGTAGGTTTTGGATGTTTTATGCAATAAAAATTAAAAAGGATTACGTTTGTCAGATGAGCCAAATGTCGAGTTAAATAGTTATACCGTGTTCCTGCGTTAATTGTTTGAAATAATGTCTTTTAATGTGCAGAACGGTAGTTCTATTTCATTCCTCCTGACCGCCAGAGGGCGGTCATCCGGAAGTCAGAGCCGTCGTGACATACGTCACTCTCGTTTCATTGTGAAACGGCGGGGTGTGTTTGAATTGTGGACCCGCACGTCCCGGCGGTTTGCTGACGGCTCAGTTGTGTAAGACGTGGATCTGTTGTGACGGCTTTGTGTTTAATGGTGCCCAAATTCTTCGGGCTCCGTGTGGTTTGGCTTAATTTTATCGCTAGCAAAATGGGAGATATGGCCTCTACAATGCAGATGTCCACCGCGGAGACAGCGCTGCCTGGGCGGGCGGAGAGCATCAAGGTGTCCGGTGGTGAGCGTTGTTAGCTTTAGCATGTAGCTTCTGTCGTTTAATAACACAGATGCGGAAGATAGCTGCCCATAAAAATATGTTTACTGGTTTTTGTGGTTTTCTGCTACTGTCTGTTTGACCTGAGAGTTAAATGCACAAACTATATTAATGATCAAAACTTTAGCAGCTACCAAAACAGACATCGGCTCACTGCGCGTGCGCTCTCTCTCTCTCAATTTATTTTAGTTTCTTTCACTTTCTTTCTGGTTTATGGCATATAGTACACATACAAATGAATACGTAACATTGTAGAGAAGCTTGATTCTTCGACCTTGACTGGGTTGCTTGACGCGAGGATGTTTCGCTTCAAATCACAGAAGCTTCCTCAGCTAAAATTCTTGCTCTGGAAGTCTGACTTCTGTCTGACTCTTGTAGAAAAGAATAAAACAGAAGCCAACAAAAGCTGGAGTTTAACCAGACCCCTTCTACTGAGAGGCAGACTGCTATAGGCTAGTGACTAAACAATAGCTCTAATTAGCAACTATTGTGCTGTAGTTAGCACACCTAATGGCAGGACAGCTGTCCCTCTAATGATGGGATGGATGCCTTTCTGATGGCTCCCTTGATGACGTGAATGACTCATTACCATGAACAAAAGATTGAAACTCCTTTGACCTGAGTACCCCATTGTAAACAGGGGATAAAGTGTGTCTCAGACCCCCTCCCCGGTTAAGGCTGGGTTTCAAACGTTTCACAAAGAATGCCTCCTTGACCCCTCTCTCAAACCATTTCTTCTCTCTGGCTAACATTTTAACTTCCTTGTCCTCAAACGTGTGGTTAGTGTCTTTAAGGTGGAGGTGAACCGCAGACTGAGGTCCACTGGCGCCCTCTCTGCGGTCTTCTTGTCTCCGTCTCCTGTCTATCTGGTCTCTTTGTTCTCTGGGACTTCTGCACTTTGTCCAGGGACCATCGTGGGTCCCCACATACTGGGAGGGCTTTCTGGACATGTTGTTGCTCTTTAGCCCTTCCCTCTGCAGTTGTGGGCACCTGTAGGGCTCTGTGTTGAAGCGTCCTGATCACCCCAAGCTTGTGTTCAAGGGGGTGGTTTGAGCCAAAGAGCAGATATTGGTCAGTGTGAGTTGGTTTTCTGTAAACCCCTGTCTGGAGCTGCCTGTTCTCTCCAATCATAACACCACAGTCCAGGAAGGCTAAATGGTTGTTTCTGGCATCCTCACGTGTGAACTTGATATTGGTGTCCACCGAGTTGATGTGTTCTGTAAAGTCCACAACTTGCTGTTGCTTGATTTTGACCCATGTGTCATCAACATATCTGAACCAGTGACTGGGAGAGATGCCCGTGAAAGACATCAAGGCTGTCTTCTCCACTCGCTCCATGTACAGATTGGCCACAATGGGGGATACCGGAGACCCCATCGCACAACCATGAATCTGCCTGTAGTAATTCCCCCTAAACAGGAAATACGTGGTGTTGAGACAGATCTCCAAGAGTTGGCAGATGTGGTCTGGTGTGAGTTTGGTCCTTTCAAGTAGAGACACATCCTCCAGCAGTCTCTGCCTCACAGCTGAGATGGCCTCAGCAGTGGGGATGCAGGTGAACAATGATGTCACATCAAATGACACCATAGTTTCATCTGCCTCCAGCTGTAGGTCCTTGATCTTGTTCACAAAATCTTGTGTGTTCTCCACATGGTGGTCTGAGTTACCCACTAGAGGAGCCAAAATCCACTTGAGGTACTTGGCCAAATTGTACGTGATGGAATCTGTGCTACATACAATAGGCCTGAGTGGCACGTCCTGTTTGTGGATTTTGGGCAGTCCATAGATGCACGGAGTGGCGTCCCCAGGGTATAGTCTGTAGTATGTCTGCCTGTCGATGAGTCCCTCTTTCTCTAGGTTTTGGAGGTAGCTAATGATTTTCTTCTTATAGCCGCTCGTGGGGTCTCTCTTCAGACGTTCGTGTGTATTGGAGTCACTGAGCAAGTTGTTGATCTTGGCCTCGTAATCCGATGTGTTCAGGACCACCGTGCATCTGCCTTTATCCGTTGGCAGGATAAGGATGCTTTGGTCCTTTTGCAGTGATGACAAAGCTTTCCGTTCTTCTCCTGTGATGTTGGACGGAGGAGGCTTAACACTGTTCAGCACTGCTGTGACTCTTAGTCGGAGGTCCCCAGCTTCTGACTCTGACAAACTGTTATGTTTAATGGCTGACTCTACTGCAGTGATGTAATCTACTGTTGGAATATGTTTAGGGGTCACTGAGAAATTTAGTCCTTTAGCGAGCACATCCTTTTCTGTCTGTGTAAGAACCCTGTTGGAGAGATTCTTTACCCAATTTTCCCTGTTGTCACTAATTTGTCTGGGTGTATCTTTAAAAATACTCCCACTGAAAGTACGCCTTTTCTGCACTAAAAGGTTGTGAAACTTCCTGATTTGCCGCTCCTTACTTTTTAAATGCTCAGCCATTTGAATTTTAACTATGAACTTTGTGATCTTATTATGGGCCTCTTCCCCCACTAAGGTGTCTAACATTTTGTGCAGACTATCCAGATTATTTTGGAGGTCTAATATTTTAAAATGAAGCCTTCTAATTCTAAGACCCAAAATCCTCCTAAGGTAACTGTGCTGAAGAGAGACCCCACGAGCGGCTATAAGAAGAAAATCATTAGCTACCTCCAAAACCACCCCCTTGAACACAAGCTCGGGGTGATCAGGACGCTTCAACACAGAGCCCTACAGGTGCCCACAACTGCAGAGGGAAGGGCTAAAGAACAACAACTTGTCCAGAAAGCCCTCACAGTATGTGGGTACCCACGATGGTCCCTGGACAAAGTGCAGAAGTCCCAGAGAACAAAGAGACCAGATAGACAGGAGACGGAGACAAGAAGAAGAGTGTCTTTCCCTTATTTAGCAGGAGTAGGGGAAAAACTACGGAGGATCTTCAGACAGCACAAAATCCCAGTTTACTTTAAACCGGTTAACACCTTGAGACAGAAATTAGTTCACCCTAAGGACATGATCCCTAGTTACAAACAGAGCAATGTAGTGTATTCTATCAGATGTCAGGAAAACTGTAACGAACACTACATAGGTGAAACGAAGCAACCTTTACACAAAAGGCTATACCAGCACCGCAGAGAGGGCGCCAGTGGACCTCAGTCTGCGGTTCACCTCCACCTTAAAGACACTAACCACACGTTTGAGGACAAGGAAGTTAAAATATTAGCCAGAGAGAAGAAATGGTTTGAGAGAGGGGTCAAGGAGGCATTCTTTGTGAAACGTTTGAAACCCAGCCTTAATCGGGGAGGGGGTCTGAGACACACTTTATCCCCTGTTTACAATGGGGTACTCAGGTCAAAGGAGTTTCAGTCTTTTGTTCATGGTAATGAGTCATTCACGTCATCAAGGGAGCCATCAGAAAGGCATCCATCCCATCATTAGAGGGACAGCTGTCCTGCCATTAGTTGTGCTAACTACAGCACAATAGTTGCTAATTAGAGCTATTGTTTAGTCACTAGCCTATAGCAGTCTGCCTCTCAGTAGGAGGGGTCTGGTTAAACTCCAGCTTTTGTTGGCTTCTGTTTTATTCTTCTCTACAAGAGTCAGACAGAAGTCAGACTTCCAGAGCAAGAATTTTAGCTGAGGAAGCTTCTGCGATTTGAAGCGAAACGTCCTCCCGTCAAGCAACCCAGTCCAGTCGAAGATTCAAGCTTCTCTACTATGGAAACCACCTGGACAACTGAGAGCCTACACAGAAACAATACGTAACATTGTTATAATCTTCTTCCTGCTGCTCCCTTCAGGGGGCGCCACAGCAGATCAGTCATTTCCATCTCACTCTGTCCTCTGTGTCTTCCTCTGTCTCACCAGCCACCTGCATGTCCTCCCTCAGGACATCCATAAACCTCCTCTTTGGTCTCCCTCTTCTCCTCCTGCCTGGTGGCTCCATCCTCAGCATCCTTCTCACTATATACCCTATAGACTATGTCCCTCCTCTGCACATGTCCAAACCATTTCGATCTCATCGTCGCTCTAACGTTGTCTCCAAACCGTCCCACCTGAGCTGTCCCTCTGATGTGTTCATTCCACATAGTTAATATAATGACAAAATAAAACCCACAGAATTATCACAATGCTAAATTGCCGTCCTCCTGGATATGGAATAAATCCAGTCTAATCAAGATGAAATTAGCCAAAATAAAGTGTAGTAGGTTTCTTGGTTTCTTCAGTCATAATATTTATGAAATATGAGTTGATAAATTAAATATATTATCACAGACAATAAATTTGGCCTTAATCTGTTAAATCTCTAATCTTTTTTTAGAGTAATTAATTATATATATATATATATATATATATATACACACAGTCTATGGTAATTATTGAAAAAAATACTGAGAAACATGTTTCAAATTATATATTTAATCCAGTTGTTCCAGTCTAATCCAGATCCCTCAGGAAGAGTTAAAGGAATTGGCCGAAGATAGGGAAGAATCAATCAATCAATCAATCAATTTTTATATAGCGCCAAATCACAACAAACAGTTGCCCCAAGGCGCTTTATATTGTAAGGCAAGGCCATACAATAATTATGTATGGGAATGGGAAGAGCAGCTTGGTCTGCCACTGCGACCTGGACCCAGATAATAAATTAAAATTATCCAGTTGCAGTTGATAATTGGTAAATGCTGTCATTGTGTTGTGGCACTGTTTTGTTATTTTAGTAAAATTACAGTCTTTAGTATTGGCTGTCGATAGCTTAGCGTTAGGTGTGCTATCAAGGCTCTAATATTGCACCTAGCGTTAGCATGAGCCACGTGCCTCCATTTAAAAAAAAAAAACCAACAACAACAAAAAAAAAAAACCCCACAATTTATAATGTGCTTTAAAAATACATACATACTTGTGGTGGCACAGACCTGAGTGAGGGGATCTACTTAAAGCACTGATTCATGATGGATTTAATTCTCCAAGTGTCTTGAAAACTTCCTAGCATCACATAATGTGATGCCAAAGGGCATCATATAGAGCAATGCTAATGGGCTGACGTTAGCATGAAAACATGTTAGTGTCAAATAATGTGATGCTAATGGGCGAGGCATAATGCTATGCTACAGGGCTAACGTTATGATGAAAACTTGCTATCACCACATTATTTTTGTAACATGTTGCAAACAGCTCATTTTAATGAAGATAACATTTTTATCTGTGGAGATGCTAACGAGTAACTCACATTATGTGATGCTAATGGGCTAACATCAGCATGAAAACTCGCTAGTGTCACATAATCCAATGCTAACGGGTGTCACATAATGTGACACTCATGAGCTAACGTTAAAATGGAAAATCCTTCTTGTTACACCATGTGATGCTACCGGGCTAAAAGCATGAGCTGACTTTTTCCTTTGGGAACAGTGGGATTAAGTATGAACTGACATGTAAAAGACACACAGATCTTGGCATAAAAGAATTTTGTGTGGTAAATGTGTATTACTGTACTCATAATACCACAATTTTTCCTTTAGACTTGTTTATGATTCATTATTTTTGGGCTTATATAAACTGGACAAGCACGTAGCACATTTCTTGATTTGATTTCTAGCACTCGGCATCTAAATTACAGAGACAGCGCCACCTAACTTTTATTTTTTTTTTTTGTTTTGCACTTGTTTTGATTGTTCCAGTTTAATTCCATTGTGATGATGTACAGAGGCAAAATCACAAACATTCCATTGCTGTCCAAATACTTAGGGTCCAGGCTATGAGCCATTGTAGACACTGGGCTAGGTTAGCGAGCTAGTGTGGATTTTGTATTAATAAACTGGAATTATAATTAATCGGAATTTTACAAAACTAGATCATATAGAATGGCTACCCAAAGTGACCACTGCTGCTATTTCCTGGCATAGTAGTGACGGAGCCATGCTAGCTACTAAAATGCTAACTATCTAACAATAAATGTGAGTGTGTTGTCTTAAACTGGAGTTTTATCAAATTAATTCACATAGCATGGCTACCAGATATGACCACTGCTGTTATTTACTAACGACTGGGCATGCTAACTACTGGCATGTTAACTACCTAACAATAAATGGGAGCGTGTCATCTTAAAGTGGAATTTTATCAAACTAGTTCACGGCTACCACAAGTGACCACTGCTGCTATTTGCTGTCATGATAGTGACTGGGCCATGCTAGCTGCTAGCACGGTAACTACCGTATTCTCTTTAGTATAAGTCGCAGCTATAAAATTTGTACTGGGGTATAAGTTGCACCTTTTTCTGTATTATCAGCTTTAATTTGGGATTTTTGTGCATTGTTAATGTATTCTTTTTATTATTGGCATTTATTCGCTTATTCTTAGTTTATTTTGTTCAGTGCTTTGGTTACTTTGGTGCTTTTGGGGGTAGGGGGGGTATATAAGTCACACCAGAGTACCATTGAAACTAGTACAAAAAACATAACTTATACTCCGGAAAATATGCTACCAAACAGTAAATGAAATTATTTGAAAGAAATGTATGTCTTTTATTTGGCACAGTCTTTTCTCACAAGTGACTGCAGACTGTATCGTCTGTTTTCAGGAATAATTGTGTAAATTTTGATGCACAGTTGTTGTGTAATCATAGCAGTTGTGTGTTCATGTAAATGGAGCATGTTAATAGCAGACGTCTGCCTCGGGGCAGCCTGCAGCCAGCTGAGTCCAAACAGGGAAAGAATCACTCCAAAATATCAGGAGCTGAGGACAGAGGGTGGGACAGAGGTGGCTGAGGGTCTACAAAGACCGCTGCACAGAAAGCAAAGTCATGACCTAAAACCTTGATCAGATCTGTAGCATGGGTTTAATGATACGTTGAGCCCCTCATTTGTGTGAATGTGTGTTTTTCTATGTGCAAACAGATGGCACTCTTCGGTTGGCAGTTGGGACTTTTGGCACCAAGCGGTCCCTCTTCACTCTGAGTGAGGGTACCGGTTGTTGGCACGCTGCAAATAGTTCTGCCCTGGCACTTGATGCCCCTCTTCACCCACACATCCTCACTGATGTCCAACATGCAAGAGGGAAAGACGCACAAAGGTTAAGTCAAGTTGTGACATTTGCATTTGGACTTCGTGGTGGAAATGATTTGTCCAAATTTTCCTGAGCATTCTGTGCAGACGAGTATTTGGACTTGGTGAAGGGACATGTGGAAGGTTGGGGGGGGGGGGGGGGGGTGTCCACATCCACTAGGACAGAAAGATCTGCTGGCTGGAGGGGTTCAGACAGATGGGCAGACATGCTGGAATATCGTCAAGGCTTTTGGAACGCTTTGACGTGGGCAGAGAGGAAACGGAAGCCGTGTCTGAGGCGGAGCCACTTGGCGAAATTTGTCCTCCTTTGTTTGTTTGGCTGAGGGCTGCAGCGCCACAGCACGAGGTCTGCTGACACTCCTAAAACAGAGAGGAGACAACCAGGACTCGCACCTGATGTCAGAAATAGAATAAGACTACAGATACACAAAAAAAAACAAACCCAAACAACAACAAAACAAACTTCTTGGTTGTTTTTTTATATATTGAGGATTGTAATGACTGGAACCAACGAGCCTTCTGAGTCACCGTCTGAGGAGTCTCATTATTCAAAGAAGATCAAAGTTTGCATTTGATTTTTAATGAAGCAGTGCCCACTGCTGACTTCTGCTCCCGAGAGCCAAAACGCATTTCTGAACAAGACCCGGATGGACGGACGTGAAGGAGTCGACCAGTCACCAGAGGAATGCTAACATGCACTAAACTAGAGATGCAAGAGGTATGTGAAGGAGTCCTCATTAATCTTTTTATACTGTTTCCTCAAAGTTGATGGGGTGTTTTTTTTGGGGGGGGGGGTAGTTTTGGTCCAGGAGAGGTATCCATGGAGATGTAACGATATCCCACAATTGGATATGATTCACGATTCTCCTTTCGCGATGCGATTATCTTGCGATTTATTTGATTTGATTTTTTTTTAAAACAGAATCAGACACATTGACTGAAAAATATAGCTTTATTTCTTTAAACTTTGGAAAACATGTTTTCTCTTCTTAAAACTGCAGCTGAAATGATATTTTAAATAACACACACATATATATATATATATATCAAAATAACTAAATGAAAATATGCTGCCAAGAAATAAAAACAAATAACCCCATCACAGTTTTAAATTTTTGATAGTACTTTATACTTAAACATTTTATATATAAAGTCAAAGACCCAGAATATCCAGTGTGATCAGCATTCTACGACTTGGAAAAAATAACATCCATAACCTTGAAATCTTTGTAGCAGAACAAATTATTTCTATAAAATCTAGAAACGTAAATGCTATTTTACTTTTCTCATTGCCCATTGGTTTAAAAAAAAAATCACATGATAAAAAGGCACACTCTGATTGGATGTTGCCTCAGTGAGAAAATGCAGCATTTTATCACTTTACATGTTTGGAATATGTCACGTTAGTAACATTCTTGGCCGCACAGTACTGGAATTCAGTGTGTGTTTTCGTGAAAGCAATGAGTTAAATCCACGTTCTGCACACCTAGTGTGCTGCAGTGAAGTTAGTTTTAGGTTGCGTTTGTCGAATTTCCAACCTCAACCTAACTTCACCTCAGGCTCTGGTGTGTGGAGCACATACATCTGAGTAATGTTGAAATCACATAGGAAAACAATGGCGTTACCTCTGTATAGAGTTGAATGCAAACAAAAGTCTGGCACCAAATCTATAATCAGAAAATGAAAATGACTGCCATCATATTAAAAGAACATGAGTATAAATAAACTCCAGTTTGTTTGCTCAGGGGGTGTTTAAGGTCTTGACCTTACTGAAGTATAGTGCGTTTGGATAACTTATAATTTGTGTGCTTTTACCCCGTTATTGTCTTAAGTCGGCTTGCTTAAATCCTCTGGGGTCCAAGGGCATTTTCTCAGTTTTGCAATACTGTCAGTAATTTCCCTTTTAAGGTGCTTGCATATAGTATAATGTCCGTGTTGTATCAAAATGTTCAGAGCAATCTCAGCTTTCTGAATGTGAGAGAGATATTGGTTTAAAAGATATAATTGGCTGTAGAACTGTAAATATGAAGTGTTTTCAGAAATTCTTTAGTGAATAGGCATTTTGATTTGTGTCTTTAGGTCATGAAATTAGTGTAAAATAGTAAAACTAGCATATAATGGATTCAGGTGGACCAGCGAATTTTGTCTCTTAAAAATGAAATCTGCTATATGCATAAAACAGGCAAAATCTGTTATATGTATGGAACGGATTATGTACTCTGAGTTAGGAGGCGCCGAATGATCTACGGGGAATCCCCAGTACCAATAAGGCTTATGTATTTCCTTGATTAAACACCTGACCTTGAATCAGGACCTGCCTGTTTTAATGACCGGGTCAAAATTCGTCTGAAAAAAATTAAACTCCTGCCTTAAATAAGTTCCGGGCATTGTGTGCATTAAAAAGATTACATTTAGTCGAGTCACACTTCTTTTTTTTTTTTTTTTCTTCTAAGTCTGTTGCAGAGTGGTACCTTAAAATCCTAAAGCCTGATTTATGCTAATACAACTCTGTCACTCCGTGGCCACTCAATGGCATCGATGTCCACATGGCCCTTTTAAAGTTCTCCATCATGTTGGTGGGTGTCTTAATACAATTTAATACAGAAACAGCAGCTTTTTCAAGATCAGTTTGTCCCTCAGTGAGCCTCCACTTCTTTATACAATCATCAGCCTCCAAACCAACCTTACGGTACGTGCAGTTTGCCTCCATGTATTGCAGGTCATTTCAACGTCCTTGTAGTTTTTAGACTCTGTGTTGTAAAGTTGGTCATATTTATGAACTTTTCTGCCAAATGTTCCTCTATTTCATCCATAATCGAAATGTAACCGGTGTGTGCACTACAAAAACTTTTAAAATGTGACGGGAGAGGAAGCGGTGACACCGGAAAAGTGACCAATCACAGCCCTTGTGATTTCCGTCCTTTGGACTAGGCTACAGAGAGGGTTTGCAGCCCTGCAGAGGGCTGTGATCTAAAGAGGTTGTCTTTGGTTCATCACACCCAGGGATATGTGTGAAACCTAACACCATATTACAGAGCAGGCGGTGAGTAGCGTTTTGCTAATAATCGGCGGCCTTGAATAAATGTCTGCCTAGTTTAGGCGCTGGGTCTGAGCACGGTTTGAAAAAATAAACGCCCAGGCTTTTATCAAGGAAATACGGTACCCACTTAACTTGAATCAGTGAGTGTCAGTGCTGAACTTTGCTCTCTCCGGTTCATGCGAGAGGGTTTTAATGGAAATGCATTGCGATGGGATGGGATGTTTTGTTCGATATGAGTGAAAATTTGTTATACAAAATCCCTTATATATGGTGTTTATTACATGGAAAACAATATAAAAACATTGCGACTTCTGCTTTTGTCCTGTGAGTGCAAGTATATGGCTTATACGATGACAGTTTAGGTAAGTTTTGCTGTATATTAAAAAGATTTTTGCGCAATGTATTAATAAATTTAAATATATATGTCAATCAATCAATTTTTTTTTTTTATATAGCGCCAAATCACAACAAATAGTTGCCCCAAGTTGTGTGTGTATGTGCGATGCAGTGCAGCAGGTTCAACCACTGGGAACTGCATGGTGGAGACCTGGTACATTCAAGAGCATATTTGTAAAATAAAATCACTCACCAGTGCCTGCGAGTTGTTTTTGTCTTCAGTCTGTTGACTGTGTCTTGTGTAGGGTTGTGGAAACCAGTGTCTTAAATCCCTCTGTTGGTTTACTGACCTTGATTTATTAGCCCCGTTTATGTTCACACTAAAAACTTGATTGTTATCTGATTATTAAGTGGTCACGTAAACAGCAAAATCTGATATGCGTTATCCGATAACGACAGTTATTTGATTATGAGAAATTGGATTAACACCTGGATTTCTCCCCAATACTCAGATTTCTTCGGTACATGTAAACCATTAATCTGATTTATTTTGCTCTTTTACATGTGTTAAAGCAACTGCCACTCACATTTCCACAGGTACAGCAGGATGCTGACTCATTGGGGCTCGTTACATACGTCATCAGATCACAAAGTTCCAAGTGTACATTGTGTGTCTTAAATAAAAAAATTGCCAGGACCCACAAACGTGCTTCAGCGTCCCTTGTGTTGTTGTTTCAATGCTCCTAAAGAGCAAATTTCTTGGCGTCTGAGCAATTTATGATGTCAAAAAGCTATGCTGTCTGTAGCCCTGTCGTTTTTTTCCACGTTAATAAGAAAACATTTTTTATCCTGCAGCTGGTTTGAGATGGAAATGAGCTGGACAGGCAGCGATAACGACGGCAGCAACCAGAGCGAGGGATGGGGAGGGAGACATAAATGGAACAAGGGAGGAGGATGAAGAAAGCAGGCGGGGATGGAGGAAGAGGAGAAGCTGGGTGGGTTTTAGATTTTAAATGCAGCACAGTTTGAAGAAGCCATCTCTCTGCGTGTGCGTTTATTTACGTACAGCATCTCCGGCGTGTCGTAGCCAGACGTTAGCGTTTGATTTATGGACGTCAGGTGTAAAGCTCTCAGAGGAAAAGGAGGAGGAGCTTTGGACTTTCAGCCTAAGATGTACCTCATTTCCAGGCCTGGAAGTGCTGCATAGTTCCTTTACATCCAGCAAGAACCAAGACATAAATAGGACACAAAAAATTAATAGATTATATTAATTACTTCCATCATGGAGGTAATGTCTCAAAGCAAGATATCTTAAAAGACTATCAGATTTCAGCTTCAGTAGGTGCATGTAACCCTAACCCATGTGGGCATGGAGCCAGTCAGGCATCAATACAAAATTATTGATCCATTGTGTTTGCCGGACTACCCCACCCCAGCGCTCCAAAAAATTTCTACTTTTAATTTGAAAAGCCCCATATTTTACATATCTATTTGTGTATGTATATTTCTGAATATTGGATATTGAGCAGCTTGTGCACAGTTCTGTATGTTACTTGAAGAGGCTCAGATGGTTCAACCTGCATGGTTGCCATCCAGGGCCCGAGGTGGTTCCATGGTGTCATGGATGTGGCAAAACGAGGTACCAGCGCATGCTGCCAAATGTAAAGTGTGACTTGAAGTACAAAGCATTCAGTAAGTCGACAATACTTCAGTCTTTACCAGAGTAAAATGGAAATTTATCGTCCTTTTTGTCACATATAGAATGTGTATGCACTTCCTTTTTTTTTTTTTACTGCTCCTATTTATTAGATGCCTTTTATTGAATTTGCAGAAGCACTTTTTATTGTGTGTGTGTGTGTGTGTGTGTGTGTGTGTGTCTATATATATATAGAGAGAGAGAGAGAGAGAGAGAGAATTTTTTAATATTAAGTGATATAACACCTTTTTATACTATATGTTTGGTTTGTGTTTTCTATGTGATGGTATGTCTATTTGGACATTGGAGTCTGCAATAAAGTTTGATGATGATATCTGAGAGAATGTTTGTTGGATAAATTTTCCTGTAAACAAAAATGCATTATGTTGATGTCTGTTTTAGGAAAACAAATGTTGGCTATTTAATCAGCTTATAAGAAAAGTTGCCTCAGCGCGCCTCACACAGAAGAGTTCAAAATAAAATTTTAAATAAGTAAAAAAAAAAATCTAATACATAATTAAAAACACAAGTAAAAGAATAAAACAGATTAAAAAAAAAATAAAAGCTATCCATAAGAAAGAGAATAAAAATATGTTTTAAGTCAAGACTTTAAACGTACGAGTATTTCACACAACATTCTACTGTTTCACAGTAGAGCATGATATGGCTACTAGCGGGATAACAGTACACAAAAATCCTGGTGTGTAGCAAACCGGAGTTTTCGTGGTATTAGGCCCCATGTCAGGAGAAAAGCTGCTGTTGTATACACACATTTATTCTACATATTTACTGTTAGAATCCCCCTAATCATCACTGACATTGACAACATCAAAGTTTAGACGCCCTGGTAAAAGCATGTCAGCACAAAAGGAGGCTCGGCCAAATGTGGTCAGCGTGGCGCCAGTTAGTAACCCTCATTCAGACAATACATCACACAGACAATCACATTTTATCAGCCAACTTTTATACATTTGCTTTTTTTTTTTTTTATGACTCTTTACTTTTAGCAGAGCAGCTGTCTGGTGTGAAACAGGCATTATGGAAAAAGACTTTTAACAGCACCAGCAGATCATACAAATGGTGAGAGAGCGTTTGATGGGGGGGGGATGCAAAAATATATTCTGAGGTGGAGGATGTGACTTTCACAGTAAAATGTTGTGTGATACGGCTACTAGCAGATTAACTGTACAAGAAGGCTGGTATGTACCAAACTGGAGGTATTTTAAATTAATTAATTTATGGTGTTAAGCCCCTCTCACACAGACGGTCAGTGTGTGTGTGTGTGTGTGTGTGTGTGTGTGTGTGTGTGTGTGTGTGTGTGTTTGGGGTGTGGCCAAAACACTCCCCACACCGCAGTGAGTACTGGCAGTCGCATTGCGTTGTGTGATGTTTGTGGCAGATCACACCGCTAACGGCTGCGGCTGCTGTGTTGACGTCTAAAGGTTTTATTTTGAAGAAGGATAAAGTGTGATCATCAGTAACTTTACAAGTTTCACTTCTTGCCTGCAGCATAATTTAAAAAAGCAAATTATAAACATATAGGCTGCTGTTTGGTTTTGGAAATGTAGAAACACATGAGACAACATTGTGGCCAAAAAAGACAATGAGCAGATGTTTGTATGTATGTAATTCTGCCTTCCTGCACACATGTAGGTCAGAGGTCAACCAGAGCAGCACTAATGGAGTGCGTGCGCACGTCACAGCTGTCACGGCGGATAAAGGACTGTTCTGTGATGTCAGAGAGCTGCTGCAGGCATCCTATTCTTCTTCTCTTTACTTCCAAATTGCATGAGTCAGGATGTGGAGCAAAAACATTTAATTCTGGTAGCATTTATCACACTGTTTGAGGGAGGTGATGGTCTAGTGGTTAAGAGTTCGGCTTGAGACCAGAGGATCCTTGGTTTAAATCCCAGCCTGACCAGATAATCATTAAGGGCTCTTGGGCAAGGTCTTTAATCCCCTAGTTGCTCCCGGTGTGTAGTGAGCATCTTGTATGGCAGCAGCCTGATATCAGGGTGAATGTGAGGCATTATTGTAAAGCGCTCAGAGCATCAGATGCAGATGGAAAAGCGCAATATAAATGCAGTTCATTCAAACAAGTCATAAATGTGGACGACAATAAAAAAAGATGAGGATTGTGGATAAATTAGTGAAACCACTGACTTTTTTTGTAAAGTGTAATTACGTTTTTGTTCATTGTAGTTTCTGCACAAATCACTGAGATTACATCAACACATTCTGACACACAAATCTGCCACCATTTACAAAAAAAAAAAGTTTTTGTTGTAAATATTGGAACATAGAACATTTAAACAGTAAATGTTGTAAACTAAAGTGCAGCTAGTGCTCTTGTTCTTCATCCTGGAGCCAGATGGGATTAGTGAAGCTCTGTTGTCTTCTTTTTCATAGTCCTAACGTCTCTCCGTCTCTGTCTGTCTCTTTCTGTCTCACAGCCAAACACGAGGTGAACGGCAACAGGACGGTTCCACCTTTTCCAGACGGGACTGAGATGGCCATATTTGGTACGTTATTTGCCGTTAGAATACGCACGGTGTGCGCTAAATGTTGTTTCACTGCTGTTACGATTTGGACATCAAACGTCTGTGCTCGTCTTTAAACGATCTTACACTTAATGTGCTCGGAACGTAGACTTTCTCCCTGGGTGTGTGTAACATAGGTTTATGTGTAAATTATGTTTGCTCCTTCTCTTTGTGTGTCTCATTGCCCTGGGAGGACAAACTGGGTTTCATTGCCTCAGTAGTGCTGGAGCAGACTCACTAAGTTCTCATGTTGCTCTGGTTCAGTGTCCTGTGACACTGTCTGCTGTTTTATGTCTGTTCCATTGACAGTCTTGCACACTCTGCCCCTGGTGGTCTGGATGACTTCACACGAAGGGTGATGACACATATATGAATTCTGCAAAATTGTAGTCTGTTTTTTTTGTTGTGGGCTCGCTGATCTGACTCGAGGTAGTTCAGTAGTGTGGGGTCATAGCGTTATGCACGGCACCAGTGCACACTCCCATACCTGACCTGTCAGATAGTGGAGGAGACTCTAGGGTGGGACTTGATGGGGTTGTAGTCCTTGCAAAGATTTCAGTTGCTCCACCATCACTGCACCGTAAAATTAATTAAATGCATTTATGTCGTATCAAGTCATGTTGTTTTTTTTTTTTTTCCAAAGTTTGGTCCAACTTCCTCACTGACATTCTCCAAGTGATTCAGTTGTGTAGCACCCCCAGTTTCATTCCCTGAAACATTGTTTATGCGCCATACTGGGATCAAGAATGAAGTTCACGCCACTCACATAACAGAAGAGTTTGAGAGTTCGCATCCTTTGTGTGACCAGAAAATCAGGGAGGACACTGAAGAAATGCACAACGCATGCTTCGTCGCATAAGGCACGCTCAGTGGAAGCACACAGGATGCCGTACAACAAAACACAGAGGTTGGAGGACGCTCAAAGGAGGCATCAATGACACCATGGTCAGCCAGCGGATGCTGAATGATCAGCGCTGTTATTGTTATATTTACAATATAGGTTACCTCGGGTGAATACATCAGCAAATGAAATTAACCCGACCAATCAATCACTGTTTCAAAAAGTAAACAGTGTATAAGCTACTGACACATGAGCTTTGTTTTTTTTTTTAAGAGAGGAGATGTGATCGGATGTGAGTGAGCTCCGTGGTGATGTTTGGAGTGCACGTGTGATGTGTGGAGTACACGTGTTAATGCAGCACAGACCCACAGCAGGTGTTCTCCCTGGACTCCTTCAGCACCTTGGACAGCGGCACAGCCTGAGGCTCACATCTAAAAGGAGTCGGTAGAGTCCAACAAATCAGACGGGGGATGTTTCTTCTCGGACAGCGAGGCACAGTGAGTGTCGCTTAAAAAAACGTTCAGGGATCCACTAGGAGGCAGAAGCACTGCTGAATAGATGCTCAAAGAATGCCATTGGTCACCAAAGTGTGGCACAGAGGAAGCACCAAGGAAGCTCGGTGGATGCACAGGACTCCATGGTCACAGAGGAGGCACAGAGGACACTCTGTGAATCCATAGATCACCAAGACATTTACTCTTTAGAATGCTGAAACAATGCACAAAGGTTGTTGAAGCCCTTACTGTACACAAAAATGTGCTTTTGCATTCTTTGTGTGTCCTGGCAATTTTTTGGGACGCAAAACGGCCTCTCAAAGGACGTCGTCCTGTGTAGGGGACCCTTTAGGAATTACGGCCATTTGTATATAACGCCTCCATTTTCAGATCCCCTCCTGATCACATCCCTCCTCACTCCACCCAGAAAAAACAACAAAAAAAAAAACAACTTTCTGGAGCCGCCGCTGTCATCAGAAGTATCTGATATGTTTTTATGTTTCATGCTCTTTTCATGCTGTCTTATTTTCTTCAAGGAATGGGATGTTTTTGGGGTGCGGAGAGAAAATTCTGGAGACAAAAAGTTTATTCCACCCAAGTGGGCTTCGCTGGAGGATACACACCAAACCCCACCTACAAGGAAGTCTGCACAGGTAGTACTGCAGTATTAACATACAGTTACTGTTCGTTTGCCCGTTCTCCTCGCTGCAGGTTAGGTGAAGTGGTGACTAAACTGACTTCAGGTATGAGTGAGTGTGTGAATGTCTGTATGTGGCCCTGTGAGAGACTGGCAACCTGTCCACGGTCACACCCCCCCCCCCCCCCCCCCCCCACGGACTTTAATTGAAATAAATGGTTTAGAAAATAAATTCATTCACTCATTCATTTTCAGACCAAGCACCTCCCTATCCTTGTGCAAGTCCTGTCACTCTTTCCAGGGGATCCCAAGTCAGCTGAATGAATGAATGAATGAGTGTTTGATGTGAACTTTTAAATGATCCCAGTTTCTCACACTTCATATGTAAATCTGACACTTTTCTGCTTTGTTAAACACAAATCAGGTTCTTTCATAGCTGGCCACAGTTTAAAGGACAAGTTCATTTTTTTAGTTTTTACAGCCACACTAATATTCACACATCCACATCCAAACCTCTGAAATGTGTGTTTTCACGATTTTGCTGAGGAGAGAATAAATGAGTGTGTAGCAGACAGACATCTCAGAACACATTTTTCTGGACCTTCTATTTACATACTGCAAGTTTTTTTTTTTTTTTTTTTTTAACCTCCTGTGTGCACAGTTGCTGTCTTGAGGAGATAACAATGTATAATTTTTCTTTTTTTATTCCATTTGCTTAAATTTATGACACGGGTGGTCCCGGATGTTATTTGCAGATCAGACGGGTCACGCTGAGGTGGTGAGAGTTGTCTTCTATGCAGACCAGATCAGCTTTGACAAACTCCTCAAAGTTTTCTGGGAAAGTCACGACCCCACTCAAGGTAAATGTTTGCACAAACAGCAGAGGGCGCCCTGCTCTCTAACGGCTACATCAGTGTTATTGTTGTTATATTATCTGCAAAAAAAAACCCCCAGCAATGTCCTTTATTTGTAACCGACAGAACACAAAAAGATTCAGTACACACAGGAAGATCAGTGCGTTCACTAATGGAGCCCGTGTGGGAAGAAGCAGCTGGGTTATCAGAGGACATGAGCAGAAGTTCAGAGTACAACAGGGAGGCAGTCCACAAGGTAACAGTGTTTTGTGAGGGGTTCAACAATTAGGGTAGTTAGATGAACAGGTCAAGGGTCAAAACATTCTTTGCAATCATACCAAGTAAACAGTCCAACAATCAGCAAGCAAGCCTCAGGAAGCACAGGAAGGCAGTGTAGGTCAGCAAAGGGAAATCAAACACAAGGTAACAATGTGAGAGAGCAGGCATGGAAACACAACAATCTGGCCCTGGAGGGAAGGGCTGTGAACAGCAAGTGCATGACTCAACATGTGAAGCCCAAGTGCCAGTGGAAAGGAAATAAAGCCAAAGAAAAGTACAAGAAACAAGTGCAACAAAATAAAAGCACCACAGGAAGTGACAAAAACATGAACCGTGGCAGTACCATGACTATGTGATGTGTTTCCTTGAATGTGATGCAGAACGTAGGTGCCTCAGTGTCGAGGACCTCACCAAATGGAAAAGGCCAAATCACTGGCTGTGGCAGAATGATGTCCTTTATTTGGGAGCTGGAGTTGGACTGCAGGTCTGCAGGACGGTTCTGCAAGGATGGTTCTGTAGTGTGTTCGATATTTGAAGACCAGAACTGAGTCTGTGTGGACTCGTTGCCCAGACCTTGTGTCAGCGTTGTGCTTGTAATGAGACACCTGACATTTAAATCCACAGTTTATGGAGGAAAAAAAATCGATGCTGGGCATAGTTCATATTTTTGGACTTGTACTCAGATGTACCTCTTTGTGTGTCTGCCTGTGTGTGTGTGTGTGTTCAGGGATGCGTCAGGGGAACGACGTGGGGACGATGTACCGCTCGGCCATCTACACCTTCACCCAGCAGCAGCTGGATGCGGCACTGGCTTCCAGAGAGCAGTACCAAGAGGTAACCTTCACTTTCTTCCACACTTTGCTCCATTTCCTCCTCTGTGGATCTGATCCAGCTGCTTCCTGCCCTCCTCCCAGCATTCCCTTCTGCTGATCTCACCTCCTTATTTCTTTACTCTCTCTGTCTCTTTTTTTCTCTCCTTTTTTGAAGTGTCCAGTATAAACATTCACAGGAGCTTTTGGCTGCTTCACATGCAAACTGAAATATTGTTTGTTTGTCTGTTTTATCAATAATATTCGCTGTGCATGTCCGCTCGCTTCAACAGTCAGGAAACACACACACAAGATGTTCACACATTCACCATGTTTCTCTCTCTCTCGCTGAGACTACTGCAACACTTCACCAACTGGGCTTGTTTCCATGGCAACTGACATATAAATGACGATTCTGTTCTTTCTCTTTTTTCACCTCCTTCATGCCACCTTTTCTTCTTGAACTCGTGTTTTTGTGCGGCAGCGTTTCTTTTCTTTTTCTTTTTTTTTTTTTTGGGTTGTGCACTCTCTGACCCCAGCTGACTGTTCCTGCTTCACTCTGATGTTGCATTGAGATTCGAAAGACCAGCTCTGTGTTGTGTAACCACACGGTGGGGTTTGAGCACTTGATGGACTGGTGAAACTGTGATGTATCATAAAATCAATGTTTCTTTTTCTCTTGTGAAGAATAAAGAAGCCAATAATTGAGTGCACATTAAATATTTCATGGCTAATTTTGCAGAAATGTCTTTTTTATTTATTTATTTATTTTTTTTGCCTTTAACCACCTGGGCTTTTTTCTATGTCCTGTAGTTCCCACATTTTGAGCATTTTTTCCTTGGTGCAGGTTTCCACTCCAAGTCCTATAATTTTTCATCTAAACTGACAGAGTTGATTTGCTGATTCCAATTGTGTGCCTTCATTTTTCTACACCCTGTCATTCCAGAGTTACTAGTGTTTTTCGTTGGCAGGGGTGTGGACTCTGTGAGTGCTGTAGTTCATTTATAGCCTGATGAGACTGGCTCCAGAAGGGAGCAGGTTCTCATAGAAGCCCATGCTAAAATGTCCAACTTTAGAGCAGAAATAAACATGTTTAAAAAGCCGGTTTTGGTCAGTATAGCTAGTTCCCCTCTTCATGGCAGCCATACAAGCTGGTAAATGTTTTTCAAACTCCTTAATTTAAGACATTTTAAGCCATAAAATCATGTGTAGTGAGGGGTGTAGTTGTTTTGAGTGACAACTCGTGTGTTGTTCGTCCCATCCAGGTTCATTGGAGACTTTCCTGCACCTCCCTGCCAAATGAGAACTCACACGCTTCATTTCTTTCTGTGGTGTAAAATAAGGTCAGATAGTTTTTGGATGCGCCTGGATGTATGTAGCGGGACGTCTCTGTCCTTGTGTCTTCACTGCAGTCTGCGTTCACTGTATGAGATTTGGTGAATTTTCTCAGATGAGTCATTGAAGACTTCCCAGTTGCACTACAGAATTCTGATTTTATTTATTTACTCATTTTTTACAGAATCAGGACAGAGCAAAGAGTTTTTGTGTGAAATTTCTAAATAAACCTGCAGAGTAAAGTGATTTAAAAACTTGATTAATTACTATTTTAAGGTTCAGTTTGGTTATTTTTTTCCTGAATGAGATTTTCAGTGCACATGATTAATTCAAGGACTGTTAGAAATGTGATCATTTGTCATTTTGGTATCATTTTGGGGATTTGTGTGGGTATAGAGTTTATTATTATTATTTTATTGGATTTTTTTTTAAGAAAACATGCCTTTCAAATGTGCTGGTGGAGTGTTGAGATTTTAATTGGTCATCGCATTAAAATACAACGTTCCTGGCATGTGGACGTCTGTGAGAATTCTGGTTATCTGTTGACTCTTTGTGCAGACTAGTTATTGACGCTACAGGACTCGTTTACACTTTGACTCAGCAACTTGTGATCGTCTGGTTTGGGTGTTGAAGTGTCCTTGAGCTCGATGTTGGATCTTTAAGTTGCTTGTGCTCCCAGCCGCTGTGAAATCAGGACTGGTTGGTGTCTGGAAGGACACCAGACTGGAAAAAGGTCACAAAGCACTTTGACCTCACAGAGACCTGGAAACTGATTCACAGAAGACTTCTTAAAAAAAAGAAAGCTGGAGACTGACTGTCCTGTGTGTGTGTGTGTTTGTTTCCCGGTCAGGAAGTGGCTCCTGACCAGAAGCTTTTATCTGTAATGGTCGCAGATGGACACGTGCACAGTTCCACTCACTGTCAGCTGCGGTTTTCTAGCCGTGGACGGATGGATGGGCATGGCCCGATGGTGCTGATGGTGCATCTTCTTCCTGAAACTGTAAACATTTAAGTGCAGCTGCAAAGTTTCTAACTTTTGTGTGCTTCTGCCTCCTGCCTGCTGGTGGCAGTACTGCAGCCATAGCAGCACCAGCAGTGTCTGCTTCGGCGCTGCAGCTCACGTGCACCTGATGGTATCTTGCTCAGTTGTTGCCGTTTCCTGATTCGGCTCACAAACTAGAGCTGCACTGAATAGAGCGCATTCCTCCTCTGAGGTTCATCCGTCCTCCGTCTGTGAGGCTCTTAGAAAGTGCAAGAAGGACAAGAACCTGACAGAAATGAGCGGTTCGATAAATACCTCTAAATGCCTTTAATGCCATAGGTATTAAAGGCACTGCGCTGCGGTGGTTTGAATCATATTTGTCTAATAGATTACAATTTGTTCATGTAAATGGGGAATCTTCTTCACAGACTAAAGTTAATTATGGAGTTCCACAAGGTTCTGTGCTAGGACCAATTTTATTCACTTTATACATGCTTCCCTTAGGCAGTATTATTAGACGGTATTGCTTAAATTTTCATTGTTACGCAGATGATACCCAGCTTTATCTATCCATGAAGCCAGAGGACACACACCAATTATCTAAACTGCAGGATTGTCTTACAGACATAAAGACATGGATGACCTCTAATTTCTTGCTTTTAAACTCAGATAAAACTGAAGTTATTGTACTTGGCCCCACAAATCTTAGAAACATGGTGTCTAACCAGATCCTTACTGTGGATGGCATTACCCTGACCTCTAGTAATACTGTGAGAAATCTTGGAGTCATTTTTGATCAGGATATGTCATTCAAAGCGCATATTAAACAAATATGTAGGACTGCTTTTTTGCATTTACGCAATATCTCTAAAATCAGAAAGGTCTTGTCTCAGAGTGATGCTGAAAAACTAATTCATGCATTTATTTTCTCTAGGCTGGACTATTGTAATTCATTATTATCAGGTTGTCCTAAAAGTTCCCTAAAAAGCCTTCAGTTAATTCAAAATGCTGCAGCTAGAGTACTGACGGGGACTAGAAGGAGAGAGCATATCTCACCCATATTGGCCTCTCTTCATTGGCTTCCTGTTAATTCTAGAATAGAATTTAAAATTCTTCTTCTTACTTATAAGGTTTTGAATAATCAGGTCCCATCTTATCTTAGGGACCTCGTAGTACCATATCACCCCAATAGAGCGCTTCGCTCTGACTGCAGGCTTACTTGTAGTTCCTAGGGTTTGTAAGAGTAGAATGGGAGGCAGAGCCTTCAGCTTTCAGGCTCCTCTCCTGTGGAACCAGCTCCCAATTCAGATCAGGGAGACAGACACCCTCTACTTTTAAGATTAGGCTTAAAACTTTCCTTTTTGCTAAAGCTTATAGTTAGGGCTGGATCAGGTGACCCTGAACCATCCCTTAGTTATGCTGCTATAGACTTAGACTGCTGGGGGGTTCCCATGATGCACTGTTTCTTTCTCTTTTTGCTCTGTATGCACCACTCTGCATTTAATCATTAGTGATTGATCTCTGCTCCCCTCCACAGCATGTCTTTTTCCTGGTTCTCTCCCTCAGCCCCAACCAGTCCCAGCAGAAGACTGCCCCTCCCTGAGCCTGGTTCTGCTGGAGGTTTCTTCCTGTTAAAAGGGAGTTTTTCCTTCCCACTGTAGCCAAGTGCTTGCTCACAGGGGGTCGTTTTGACCGTTGGGGTTTTACATAATTATTGTATGGCCTTGCCTTACAATATAAAGCGCCTTGGGGCAACTGTTTGTTGTGATTTGGCGCTATATAAAAAAATTGATTGATTGATTGATTGATCTACTGGACCCGGATCATTATCTGGATCAGCACCAAATCAACTAATTTTCCTTAGTTCGGGCATGAGAATTGTCAGGATTTTTCTTGAATTCCAGATTTTTAGGACTATTTGGACGACGTATCTCTGACTTTTTTCAAGCGCCTGCTTGGTTGTCAAAATAAGGCTTAACACGGGTCTAAAACCAAGGAGCTTCTCCAACGGGTCCCGGACCTCCGGCCCACTTTCAGGATGTCTCATTCTCACGTCAGATATTCCATAAAATTCTCTTTAAAATGTCTGTAGATGATATGAGCAGTGTGATGGAGAAAGAACAAAATGAATTAATCAGCTTGTTTCAACTTTTCTGTCATTTAAAATGTTGACTCTTGGTGTAAGAACTAAACTTCAGACCGAAATCATTCAAAACATAATGGGAGCAACTCTTGTCTGCACGTGCACATGTGCATGCATGTGTGTGTTATTTCTGCAGCAGAAGTGGTTTTTGTGGAGGACAGATTTCAGGCCCAGATGGTAGAGCTCAAAGTGTGTTTGTTGCAAGCCAACTGCTAACACACGTGCACGCGTGCACACACACAGATGGGGGAGGGCGGGGAATGCAATCTGGTGGGGGAAAAAAATGAGAGCAAACAAAACCTGGAGAGAGCGACGGTGACGTGTTTTGTGAGCGGTGCAGAGAGCCTAGTTCACTACGTGCACCAGATCATCATTTCAGCACTAAACAATCATGTTTTTAATTATGTGCAGCAGTGTAGGAAATATGCACGACAACATACAGAATATTTGTCATGTAAACCTTTTTGTTTACACAAAATCCCCCAAAAATAGAGGTAAAGGGAGAGGTCAGCCTGGGGTCAGTTTGATTAAGTTTCAAACCAGATCCAGAATCATTTTAAACAGTATCTCACACCAGTTTTGTTTTTTGTACTTTGTGGAAACGGCGCCCCCTGCACTCAGTCCAGGACAGACGAACCAGAGCCTGCGGATGTAGGCAGAGCCACACCCTCTCAGAGCGCCCACTAGATTGCACATGGACAAAGTTTGACTCTAATATTTTTGTATTTCTCTCCTCAAACTCAAACACATTTGAGTCTGTTAGTAGTTTGGAGGTGTAGAAGAACTGGCACGAGTCACGGACTGTGTTTACTTATCCAGACCATCGTCTTTATCGGCTAATATCGGAGTCTTACTATCATGTAAACACAGCTGGTTTTATGTTAATACACTGCATTTTGACTGACAGGTTGTATTAAAGAAGATGCTAGTTGCTGGTAGCATTAGCATGTACACTTACAGCAATCGCACATGATGCAGTATGGTGGTTAGCATCAACTGCTTGTCGAATTGAGTGTTAGCTGCGACTCTCAGCTGTCGACCTTTAACGATAACTAAAGATTGGCGTGGCCGCACATGCTAACACAAACTGCTAATGCGTAACTGCACTTGCACAGTTGATGCTAACCAATATGCTGCCTCAACCGTGTTCGTGTCAGCTGCTAACTCCTGGCGTAACTGCATATGCTAATGCTAACTGTTAATGCATTGATGCATTTGCTACCATGTGATTGCATAGGCTGTGATCAGCCTCTCAAACATGCCATGCTAGCGCAACGCTGTGTTTTTGCAGCTTTATGTTGCAGAAAGTGATGAAGATATGGGTTTGAGCCTGGAGGACATTTGGTCAATCTGGTGTCAGTCTGGCTCCAATCTGGTGTCAGTCGGGCTCCAGTGTCAGTTTGGTGTCAGTCGGCTGTCAGTCTGGCTCCAATCTGGTGTCAGTCGGGCTCCAGTGTCAGTTTGGTGTCAGTCGGCTGTCAGTCTGGCTCTAATCTGGTGTCAGTCCAGCATCATTTTGGTGTCATTCGGGCTCCAGTGTCAGTTTGGTGTCAGTCCAGCATCATTTTGGTGTTGTCGGGCTCCGGTGTCAGTCTGGTGTCAGTCACGTGTCAGTCTGGTATCAGTTGGCCGTCAGTCCGGTCTCTGAGATCTGTGTTTATTCCGTAAATCAGAGCTGCAGCTCTGAACGTGTGTGCGTGCACGTGAGCACCAGCAGCTCTGCAGTTAATGGGCTCTCAGACAGCTGAAATCAGCCTCTCTTCTCCTTCCCATCATCAGGCCGTGCACGGCGTCTAAACGCTTTATGTAACAACTGACTCATGCTGCCGACTCTTTGTTACCGCATCGCTTCCTCTCCATGAATCAGACTACATTCTGTCACAGTTGATGTTTCATAGGTTTTTGTTGAGTGTTTGTTCGCCCTGAACACCTCTGACCCTGACACACTGGTCAGGTCACACTTTGTCGACTCATCTCAGATGACTTGGACTTGAGAACATGCTGGAGGTGTAGCAGGGACTTTGTTGTGGACCAAAAACACCGCAGGTCTTTTACCAGTCTGCCACCTGCTGGATGAGCAGCATCAGTGTGACAGCCTGAACAAGGCTTTCAGGTGTGGTTTGTGCTGCTCTGGTCTCTCTGGAAACAAGCATCGAATGATGCTAAAGAATCATTTGAACACCTTATTCAAAATCCGGTCCTCAAGGACCCCTGAACCTGCATATTTTCCATCTCTCCCTGCTCTGCCACAAGCTGATTTGCTAATTCAGGTGTCTGTTAGGAGTTGATTGGTTGTACACCTGAATTAGCAAATCAGCTTGTGGCAGAGCAGGGACCTGAAATTACACTGTAGTTACTAGCATGTTCTTGTGTTTTATGATTACTGTTTTTCGGTGTGTCACTTTATTTATTTATTTATTTATTTATTTATTTATTGTTAGTTTGGGGGGGGTCATGCAACTTATACTCTGGTGTGACTTGTATACCAAAAATAATTATGCATCTGTTGTTGTTGTTGTTGTCATATTATTATTAACTATATATGTAGGGCTTTATAACATCCAGGTTGTCTATCACATGTTTAACAGCCCTTACGGTACACACCACCCGCTGGTAGCTTCTTGCATAAATCCACTGCTCACTTCTCCATGTTGCTGTGGGTCAGCACTCCATGTTCAGATTTCTTTAGTCCAAACTGCATCAATAACTTTCAGTATACTGTCCAGCACGTTTATTTGTCCGTCTTGCTGATGTTTTGAATTTAAAAGGCCTTATGTTAAGTAAGAGCACAGGCTGTGGTGTGAACAGGTGCTACAGTGAGTTCTTGTGCTGTGTCTGTGGACGGAGGGGGACGCCGTAACATGTATGCTGCATTATGTAGATATAACACAACCACATCGTATTGTTGTGTACGGCTAGCTCTTCAGACCGTATTAACGTACCAACTGGCTAAGTGGGCGTGTCTCACAGTGAAGAAGGGAGTTCAGATTGGGACTTGTGACATATGTCACAGATGTGTGTAGAGGCTTCGATTTGTGAGACTTTGAAGCTGATTAATATACCTGTAAAATGTAGAAATAGTGCTTAAATGTGTATTTTTTGGGATGAAAATGATGATTGTTCCTCAAAAAAGTGTTTAGGAATAGCTGTTTCTCCGGAAGCCATGTTTGATAATCCAGTTTTTCTTTTCTCAGTTTACCCACATGCCATCTGCTTTAGTCATTTTTATCGCACACAGGAGAAGGTGTCACCACCAACTGATTCTGTGTCTCAATAAGTCGGAACAGTCTGACACACTTTGGTTTTTAAAGTGATGTTTGTTTCCTCTGCAGTTCTAAAACTGATTAACATTCAAGAACACGTTTCACTCGGACTCTGAGCAGGTTTTTTTTTTCTTTTTGGAGCAGCGGGTCGGTCATCAGAGTGGAAAGTACATCCAAACAGGCCTAATTAAAGTTTAACTTTTTAACATGCGCACCTGTCAAACATTAATGTAAAGAAGAAAAACTTCATTTTCTGTGGCTGTCTGTGTCATAATTTAAACAAAGAAAATGTTTTCATTAATTTATACCCTTGTTAATTTTGGAGAGAGAATCTGTTTGCCTCTTTTTGTTTGTCTGCCTCCAAAAGGGGTGAAATAACAAAATGAGTATTAAAGACTTCATAGGAATATGTTTTGATGCTGGAACACATCGTTAGATTTGGAAAAAATGTTTATACATTGATCTCGAACGTGTGCTGAACATTAAAGAAAAGCAGCTGGAATTTATTTACTCTGCAAGAGGGTTTTTATTACTTTTTTATAATTGGCATAAGCTTTTGGATAAGTGACAAAATGTCTTGACATTTATGTCACTACATTTGCATAATTACATAATTGTCAATACATCATACACACAACGTTTGTGATGCACAATGCATATGTATTTTACTTTGTCATGCCACTTGGTGACGCTGTTGCACAGCTCATACCAAGCTGAGAGAATGAATAATCTTCAAACAGCAACCTCTGGTACTAAAGAATCCAGCACCTGCAGTTCCTTGACAGGCCACTTGAGGCTGGCTCCTAAAGTGAGTTAATCCCTGTTGACCCTTATGTTAAAATGCAGTTGCAGCAGAAATAATCATGTTTGCAACAAGGTATAAAAACACAAAACATTCTCGTTTATTTACTGGTGTCAGAAGGGTTTCAGCACTGTGTTGAGTTCCACTGAGTACTGGCTCAAAAACATCAGAGAGTCGTGGGATGAACTATGACTTTTCATACGCTGGAGGCTTTTGTGAGTTTGTCAGACAGACAGCATTTGAATGGCGTACGTGAAGGATGTCCTGGTTTGAACCTGACCCGGACAGCTGAATCAGGGGTGAGGTTCTTCAGCCTATGACAGAGCCCATTTAAACCTGTTTATTTATTTATTGTTTAAATTGATTTATTTATTTAATGAATGCATAACTGCCACTTGCAATTTGTGTTTCCGACAGGTACTGAGAAAAGAAGGCTTTGGCAAGATTACAACAGAAATTGCTGCCAACAAGACCTTCTACTACGCAGAGGACTATCATCAGCAGTACCTCAGCAAAAACCCTAATGGGTACTGTGGCCCGGGAGGGACAGGAGTCTCCTGTCCAATAGGAATCAAAAGAGTGGTTTAAACAGCCAATGGAAGCCAAGAGGCATCTCTGATCTGCTGTGATGTATTTACTGAGCACTTTTGATTGTGTAAAAAAAAAAAAAAAAATGGCAGGGGTGGTGGTCAAGTGGTTAGTGCACTTGGTTTCGGTGCGGCAGGTTCCCGGTTCAAATCCCACCCCTGCCACATTTCTCCATGTAATGTGGAGTTGCGTCAAGAAGGGCATCCGGCGTAAAACCTATGCCAATTCAACATGCAGATCCACCTCAGATTTGCTGTGGCGACCCCGAGTGCAAACAAGGGAGCAGCCGAAGGGTCTTACTTTTTGATTGTTAAAAAAAAAAAAAAAAAAGTTTTATTTTTCCAAACATTGATCAGGTTTTTTTTATTAAGTTAGTGTTGTGACTAGAAGACACATTTAAAAAAAAAAATCATCTGAAAAATGGGGTTGTCTTATATTCAGGGTCTACATCCCAATTCAGCGGCTACACGCTTAGAAGGCACAATCGTCAGCTGCTTACGTCATAATAATAAATACGCTGTCTCACTTCAAAGGCTCCTTTGATTGTGCAAGACGTATGCAGCCCTATTTCTCCTGAAAATGACGTATACAGTTTGCAGTTCAAACAATGATTTGTGGGGTGTGGCACATCCCCTGAGTCATTGTGCAGTCTCCCCTCCTCCCCAAGACAAAATGGTTGGTAAATGGGGGGGAAAAAAAGGCACTTTTGGGCTCCTTATGTACAGTTTTAAACAAGCAATATTTATAAATAAAGTATAAATATGTACTGAAAAGTGATTGCTAACCTATGCGGCCCAGTTGTCAAAGTTGTCAAGCAACAGGGGCAGGAGTGAGAAAAGCTCATAGCGCAAAAGTCAAATTCTCTGTGGGCTGGGCGGTCTCATTTTAGAATGGTTTGTTCTGGCCTCGGTTTCTGAATCTTGTAGCCTGACAGTGTTCATGGGACAGAATCCATAGAAGGGTGAAGACCCTGAATTGAGACACAGCCATTGTCTATTCTTTCATATGTCATGTACATCTGGAACAGTTGGGGGTGCAGATACACGTCAAATAAGTGCCCCCCCCTTCCCCGTGACTGAACGGTGATTGTCTTGCAAAGATTGTGAATCATAAGTCTGGTAAATTAACCACCAACTGAGGAAAGGGAAATTTTAAGCTCATAGTGATAAATGAAGCAGTATCATCAAACAATACTCAAGCAGCCAGGAAATATAATCTGATGTCAGTACTTTGCTAATAGCCAGAAAATGTTACTGTAGTTCTAAACGTTGCAGTGTACCCAGGGCTTAATTTGAGGGGGAGCAAGCCGGAGCGCGCTCCGGAACCTCAGACACATGCTCCGGAACCTCTGACGTTGGCTCCACCAGCTATTTATCCCTTTATCTACGGCGATGGTGCCCACGCCATATTTTCCATATGCGTATTTTTTTTTACCGTAACTCCGCCATAGTTTGTCCAATCCGAATGATTCAAAGGGCATTGTAAAGCTAACACCAAGGGCTTTCCATTGATATATGGTGTATTACGGTAAACATAGCCTGTGATGTCATAACGCAGAGGAAAAACACGGACGTTTCACAGTAGTGCGCCGCTGATTCTCATTGCCGTAAATTCTCATGTAAGCCCTCAATCTGAAAAATTTCAACACTGACAGCAAGCCAAGAACCCATGCTCTCCAACAGTATGCTATATGTTGCATATATTACGGTAAAGTGCGTTCGGTGACTTTTGAAACGAGGGAAAAGTATGAAAAAGAGCGCAAAAGTAGCAGAAAAGTACAGAGACAGACAGCAAACATAAATGTAGTAATTTTTGAGGAAAAGGCAGGGTGTTAGTGTCATTTGTGAAGGTGTGTTTGTGTGGGTGTGCAGTTTAAGTGTGACGCACAGCATTGTTTGCAAGCCCCCCCCCCCCCCGCCCTTCTTTTTTTTTTTCCTGCACCGGAGCCACCCATCCTATGCGCTCTGGGACCTCCCACTTTACAAATTAAGCACTGAGTGTGCCAGTATGTGGTTGAAAAAAAAGTTGATCTGCATTTTTAGCATAATTTTCAAATAAAATAAATTGTTTATATTAATGAAGGATATTTGGTCTTCAGAAAGTCTTTCAACAATATGTCTGGGTAAAGGTGGTTGTCTTATAATAAGAATGGGTGCACAAACTTTTACATACAACTGTATTTATATCCACAAGAACAAAGACTGAATCAGTTTTGTCGTGTGAAGATTAAATTCTTTGTGCGTCTGAGTAATTGATGATGTGATGCTTTATAATACAACAAATTTTTTTTTACGTCCGCCAAGGATGTAATAATTTATTTGAGTCTAACATTGAAAAGCCCCTTTGATTTATATTTTGTATTATATTTTAGCTTTAGAAAAGTCACTTCTAACAGGACTTTGACCTTGAAAATTTTTTCCAAGGTAAAATTTTGTAGAATTTGAAGTTAGTGTTGTTGGATGTTTGCACTGTGGAGCGCGGTGCTCCAGTTATTTATTTGAATGTATGCGGAATATTCTTAGGTTGGTGTTTTGAAATTTAAAGGAGCAATTTGGGACCTCTGAGAAACTGTTGTCAATATTCAGCATTTTTTGACTCGTAATGATAATAATTAAATTCCTGAAATGGAAAAATGTTGTGGAATCCCTGTAAATGTGTTTTATGCTTTGACACTGATTCTGTTTGCACTTGATTCCAATTAAATGGTTTTCCAGTCAGAACTTTGTTTTCCTCTGTTTACTTTGTGGAGCTCAGAAAACGTGTCTTCACTGGACATATGGTTGAGACAAAGAGAGGACATGAATCTCGACTGTCAGTTGGTCGAGTCAGTACCTCTGCTTTTGTCCTCCTCCAGCTCAGTGACCTTTGACCCTGATCTCGGGTCCTAATTACTCATCTTGGATCTCCGTTGGTGAACTTTGAGCCTGATGGTTAATCTTTAATTTTTGATCTATAAGAAGAATAAAAATGGTTAAATATAATATTGGCATTATTTAATAATAATACTAATGACTTTCTGATTGATACATTTCAAAGTGCTTCACATCCTTGAAACATCATCAAAGCACAAAACGTTGAACTATTGTAATTAAAATCAGTGACACCAAACAAAACAGATTTATTCATCAGTCTGTTTTTGTGTGTTTTGGGGGGGGGGGGGGGGGGGGTTGTATGATCCTCTTTTGGCAGCACAGTGGATTAGTGGTTAGTGCTGTTGCCTCACAACAAGAAGGTCATGGGTTTGATTCCCACCTGTGTCCTTTCCGGGTGCTCCGGCTTCCTCCCACATCCACAGACATGTAGGTTAGATGGACTGGACTCTTCAAAAATTGTCCAGGTCTCCCTTGAGCTCAATGTGACTAACCTGGTTAAGTAAAGGTTAAATAAAAAAAAAAAAGTTCTTTGTCCTGAGACTTTGTTCCAGTTGGTGAATCATCTGTTTCTGTGTGCCCCCCACACACACACACGCGTATGTTTTACTGGTGCCACAGTTGAACAGGAGTTTTGTGTCCAACCCTCTAAAGCTGAGGACAAATGAAGAGATCAGTCTAAGAATGTCAGAGAGACAGACTGGAAGCCAAACCTGACCACAGCTGACTATATATATATATATATATATATATATATATATATATATATATATATATATATATATATATATATATATATATGGGTGATTCTTTAACTACGGGCACTATTGGCCTTGTAAATGTAATTTCCACCACACCATTGCCTTACAATATAAAGCGCCTTGGGGCAACTGTTTGTTGTGATTTGGCGCTATATACATGTGCTCTGATGTCACTGTTTATCTCCATAGAAACTACCCAAACAATCTTTCATACAAACTGTTTAAAGGGACATTACAGTGTTGTGGAAATTACGGCAATAGTGTGGGACAACTACATTTTGTTTAAAAAAATCACAACAGTTGTATGACATTGAATACCCCAATTATGTTTTGATTATTTTACTGATATTTTATTCAGAGATATTTTAAAACATTAGAAAAAAACATTTCTTTACCATTCATTTTTATCATTGACGATCAAAAGTCTGGGTGTGGGACAAGCACAAAACGGCAATATTTGCATATAATGATGCTGAAAAAAGGTGAAAAAGTCATCATAGACTACTAGAACAAATTTCTTAACACACTTTCATTGTAAAGATAACTATAAAAGTGTGAAATTTCCCATTTTTTCTGTTTTTCATACAATATGATCAAAGGACGTAAGTGCCCGTAGTCTAAGAATCACCCTTATATATATATATGTATATATGTGTGTGTGTGTACTAAAGTTGCAAAAAACTTATTCTTAAATGTCTGAAACTAGTGAAGGAAGTCATCCTCAGACAGGAGTTACTATTGTGGTGGTGGTGAAGCCTGTCTATAGAATGTTTCTTCATTCTGACAGGACTTTGGACTTTCTACATTCCACCACCAGTTCCAGTGCAACAGAAAAGCAAAATAATTGCGCATTTTTGTGATAAAAGCAAGAAATTTGGCACACATCTTCTAAATGAATTAGTTATTTTTCAGATGTGACCTCCAGGGGTCAATAACCTCTGGAGCCACTATGGTTCTTACTGTGTGGTTGCTGCGTTCAGGTTGGTCCTATAGTTGTCTCTGAAAACTGAATCTTGCTAATGAATTAAAAGGTGTTTGAACTTACAGAAAGGAAAAAGAATTTTGACTTGCTCATGTAGTCTCTCTTGGCCTGAATAACAATTCATATTTGTCCTTGGATACTTGGACTGTATGTTTGTGATCATCTCTATCTGCTGGACGTCTGATTTGAACATTGCACTGTGTCCTGTCTTACTCTAAAGTCCAGACAGCTCCGAACTTTTGGTGTCTTCCAGGTAACTTGCTGCTTGTAGTATCAATGGTGGTGCAAAGTGAAACGCCCAATTTATACAACTCCGTATCCACACCGTAGCCACACAGAGCCGTCTGCGTCGGTGCGAACCCTCTCCAAGCCTGATGTGACCTCCCAAAAATTGTAATTGCACATCAAAACAACAGAGACCAACAGCTTTCACAACTATAGGCATCATGGGATAGTAAGCCAGCCTTCACAAAAAATGTTGCACCCCCTATTGTTCTGGCGGTGAATTGCATTGCGATGCCCACTAACACTGACGGAGAACTTCAAAAGGTTCACGACTGCATCAAAGTGGCCTCAAAGTCAGGTACAACGGCACATAAAAAGGCCTTAAAGTCATATCACGATGAAGAGACGTTTTAGTTGATCAGTGAATAAGTTCGTAACAGATTTTTTTGATTTAACAAAATTTGTGTCGAGATAAAGTTTTACATCACTTGCCCTTAAGCAGATCAATAGTTAATACTGTTAGAGGAAATCGTACCTCCACATCTGAGAATTTGGTGGTTTTATTGCAGAAATGCACCATTATTTAGCCTGTCTGCTGCACTTCACCAGCTTCAGTGGCTGTGATTGGAGAGTCAGGCCTGTCACCAGTTAACGTCTCTGAATCAAACTGAATGTAGTGCTCTGAAAATAACTTTTCTGCTCGTAAAGTTGTGAACCGTTTATTTGACCTATTTAATCTCTCTTTAGTCCACGCTGATCTCGACTTTGAGGACGCTGATGCCCCATCTGTCCCTGTGTCCATCACCTGACTTGTCCACACTTAACCGTACAGTAAAAAGTTTAGAAATTTCCTGCATGTTTTGGTGCAGTTGTGATTTTTTTCACCATGTTTAGTTTCTGCACCTGCAGCAGTCTAGAAGAAGTAAAGTTAACCAGGACGCTGGAGCCAGTTTAATCCTTTGTGTTACCATCTTGGACTGTTCATTACTTTGATCCGCTGTGTGTCCACGTCGTTATTCCGTGTTTCAACACTTCATATTTCAAAACATGTAAAAACTAGAAAGCGTAATATTTCTTCATCTTTGTGAAGAATCAGATATCAAATATAATTTGTCAGAGATCACTTCTACCGAGTGTAATCAAAGAATTAATCACATTGTACAAGAACGACACCAACAGGAAGATTTTTTTTTTCAATTAAAGTTTCTTGTTTACATACATACATACATGCATACTGTATTGTCACATTAACTCAGACATTATTAATAATTTTTTACTTGATAAGTTCCTATAGCTGAGTACACGAGCACTTCAGAGTTTTAATACAAGCATTTTTAGTGATGCATAATCATGAAGTACTTTATACTTTCATCTAACAACTTTTTTTCCACATTTTCTCAACACAAATTTGACTTAAAATATTCTGTTTTACATTTACACCAGGTTTTTAAAATACTTTGTGTTTTTGTAATGTCATTTTAGGCAACACATGAGGCATGATGTAATTTTTGTCATATTTTGATACCTTTGACACGTCATTCATCAGCTGTTCTCCATGCGAGGACACATTCTGCCCTCTAGTGGATCAACAGTGCATTTCAGGAAGACCTTAAGTGAAAAATAATTTTACTTACTTTAAAGTGACTGTTTGCTTGAGGTTTCATGTAAATATGTCAAAAATCACAGTGTGTTGGCCAAATGTTTTTTGGCAGATTTTATGATCATATGATGGTTGTTTTCACTGAGGACATTTTAATGAAGCAACTTTTTAATTACAAACAACTGACAATTTTATGAGGTGATGATGGTTGATGGTTAACATCGTCACAATCAGAAGTAGTCAAACCCACGTGAACGAGGGGAAGGATTTGGACTAATGTTTGCATGTCGCTTACAAACCCAGGAAGTGGTGAAACAACTAAACTGGGTAGAATATTAACATCTCTGCATCTGGAACTAACTAACGTCAGTCACGTCCCTGGTGTGCCTCATGATGTGAGGAAGGACAGCTTCTATTATGTCAGGGCCAGCAGAGACCCCAGCATGCCAAGAAATACAAAATACTTATTTTTGCCCGAACAAAGACTTTCTGAGCTCCAACTTGCTCTACCAGCATCCATCCGTTTTCCAACACCTATCCAGAGCCAGGTCACAAGGGGCAGCACACCAAACCTGGTGGACCGGATGTCCCCTTCACCAGTAACATTCTCCAGCATCTCCTGGGGATCCTTAGATGGCCCCATGCCAGATGGGATATTACTCCCCACCATTGTGCTCTTGGGTTACCTTGAAGTCTGTTCCACAAATCCTCCAGAGGGAGGCCTCCATAGTCAACTCAATTTAAGCCCCAAAGCAGATCACCTGAACAACATCTCCAATTACTTTGAACTCCCAAAGGGTTCCTGGCAGAGTATCACAGGATTTTCCCATGTTTCCTTATGCTACAGCCTTATTCTATGCAAAACACCCCATAATGACACCATGAAAAAAGTTCAGGTCATCAACTGAATTTTACCCAGGTGAACTCCAGTTAAGGCGTAGAAACATCTCACGGATGATCAGTGGAAACAGGATGCACCTGAGCTCAATCTTGAGCTTCATAGCAAAGACTGTGGATACTTATGTACATGTGATTTTTTTTTTAAAGGTTTTTAAAAATATTTTTAATAATTTTTCAAAAAAAAACAAAAAAAAAACTTTTTTTAATTATAGGTTGTTCATCTACAATGATCTCCAATGCTTTGAAATGGACAAAAAAACAGACGAGTGGAAGAAAACGGAAAACAACCATCAAAATGGATAGAAGAATAACCACAATGGCAAAGGCTCACCCAGTGATCAGCTCCAGGATGATCAAAGACAGTCTGGAGTTACCTGTAAGTGCTGTGACAGTTAGAAGACGCCTGTGTGAAGCTAATTTATTTGCAAGAATCCCCCACAAAGTCCCTCTGTTAAATAAAAGACATGTGCAGAAGAGGTTACAATTTGCCAAAGAACACATCAACTGGCCTAAAGAGAAATGGAGGAATATTTTGTGGACTGATGAGAGTAAAATTGTTCTTTTTGGGTCCAAGGGCCGCAGACAGTTTGTGAGACGACCCCCAAACTCTGAATTCAAGCCATAGTTCACAGTGAAGACAGTGAAGCATGGTGGTGCAAGCATCATGATATGGGCATGTTTCTCCTACTATGGTGTTGGGCCTATATATCGCATACCAGGTATCATGGATCAGTTTGGATATGTCAAAATAGTTGAAGAGGTCATGTTGCCTTATGCTGAAGAGGACATGCCCTTGAAATGGGTGTTTCAACAAGACAATGACCCCAAGCACACTAGTAAACCAGCAAAATCTTGGTTCCAAACCAACAAAATTAATGCCTCACAGATGTGAAGAAATCATGAAAAACTGTGGTTATACAACTAAATACTAGTTTAGTGATTCACAGGATTGCTAAAAAAGCAGTTTTAACATAACTGTTTTGAGTTTGTAGCGTCAACAGCAGATGCTACTATTATTGTGAACACCCCCTTTCCTACTTTTTTTTTTTTTACTAATAGCCCAATTTCATAGCCTTAAGAGTGTGCATATCATGAATGCTCGGTCTTGTTGGATTTGTGAGAATCTACTGAATCTACTGGTACCTTGTTTCCCATGTAACAATAAGAAATATACTCAAAACCTGGATTAATCTTTTTAGTCACATAGCACTACTATTATTCTGAACACTACTGTATATACACACCGACACACACACACACACACACGTCAGAAGACTGTATTAAACAAACGTGAGATGAGAATGCCAATTTGGTGGTGCATTATATGTATAAACAGGAGAATCCCAATTTCATTATGTTTTACTTTTTAAAAGAAATGCTCGTTACCTGTAGCTATGGAGTTTGTGAACCAGAAAGCTGTGAGGTTTGATGTGTATCTTCTGTACAAGCACTGAACACTGCCGGCTCTGTTGCCAAAAGTTGAACCTGACAACAAAACTGAAAACTCCTCCAGTCTGTTGAGCCTTAAACGGAAACAAACTCTGTTGTCCCACAAAAAATCATAAAAAAATAAATGAATCTAGGCATCATTTCTCAGTCAGGGGCGAGATAATTGTTCTTATTCCAGATGTGGTTGTTGTTGTCGTTCCAGTTTGTGTGCTGGAGTTGCTGCTCAGCAGTCTCCTTTTGATGAAATGGGGACAGAAGGTAGATATGTAGGCATCTTTAAACCCCGACTGGCAGAAGCAGTATATCAGAGGGTCTAACAGGCAGTCTGTGTAGGAAAGAACCACCAGGGCATCATAGACTTGAACTGCAATGTCCTCTGCACCCTGCCACGACTCTGGGGGTAAAAGAAAAAAGGAAATCAGTTAATAAACAAATATGTGTTTGTACAAAACACCCAAATTGTCTTATAATTTACTCTTTATTATATGCTAGCATGTCTTTTTTTGCTACTTTGTAATACAGCAATCAAATAAAAACACTTTCCACTTTTACTTCTTGCAGACTTATGATTCAACAAACCTTATTGCGTCTTCCTCCTACTGATTTTCATTCCCCTTCTCTCCAGAGCATATCTCCACATGTTCAGGCTGATTTCAATCTGCTGTCTGTTCTCACTACAGATCACAGTATCATCTGCAAACATCACAGTCCATGGAAACTCCTGTCTGGTCTTGTTTGTTACCACTGCAAATAAGAAGAGGCTCTGAGGCTATCAGCACATCTCACTGCTGTCCTTGTACATATCCTGCACCACCCTCACATACTTCTTTGCCACTACAGACTTCCTCATGTAATACTACAACTCATCTTGTGGCACTCGGTCATAAGCATTCGTTCCTTTTTCTGCAGGAAATCATATTGCTGCTCGCCCATCTTTTGTTCTCATACTAGTTTCCACAACTCTTTCCCACAGTTTCGTGCTGTGGTTGATCAACTTTATGCCTCAGTAGATATTGCATCTCTGCACATCACCCCTGTTCTACAGGCACACTCTAACATTCCTAGATTTTATTAAACAATCTAGTTTTAAAAAACATATTGTTACCTCTCCTAAAAATGTCTGTGACTCTACTGGTATATCATCTGGGCCAACTGTCTTTCCACTCTTCATCCTATTCATAGCTGTCCTCACTTCATCCTTATTAATGACTCAGATTATGTAGCATTCTCTTCTTATTTTCAATATTTGTCAGGTCCTCAAAGTACTACCTCCACCTTCTCAACAGACTCTCCTTACTTGTTAGTATGTTTTCATCTGTTTGTTTTTTCACCTCAGTCCCTCTATTTGGCCCACTGGTACAAGTCTTTTTCATCTTGCTTAGTGTTGATCTTCATGTACAGCTCGCTGTGTGCCCTTTTAATTAGTTTTTCCACCTTACACTGCATCTCATTGTTCTCCTGTCTACTTTCTTCATCTCTCTGACCACTACCAGGCTCTTTTTCCCTATCTCCTTCCTCCTTAAACCTTTCTGTATATCTTTGTTCCTACAAGGTCTTCTAGTCTTCCTTTCGCTGTCCAGATATCACACCCAGTACCTTCTTGGCTGTCAACCTTACCAATTCTGCAGGTTTTTTGCAAAATCCACCACCATCTGACCTTCCACATTCCTCTACTTGATACTGTATCTACACCCATTGTTTCCTTATTGTTATGTGTCGGACGCAGCCCGGAGAACCGACCAGCGTTTGAAGGACCCAGTATAAAATAAGCAGAGCACGGTACAAAGGATAACAGAGTTTAATGAACATAACAGTGCTGTGAAAAATATAAAAGTGCGCGGTCTGGCGTGGTGGATTGCGGTGCGCTCCCAGCAGCGCTAACGGTCCGGAGCCAGAACTGGTTCGGACCCAAGGACCCCGCCGACACCCCCCAGGTGGCCGCGACAAACCGAGTCTGTGAAAGAAGGAATCATTATGTGAGTCCACACTCAACACACAGAGAGACCGCTCAAAGGTGCACAAACAGCAAACACTTCCTGGCTTAATTACTAATCAGCTTCCCATGCTGCAGGCATGGAACATCCAGTTCACAAAACTCCACTGCAGTGGAAGCTGATTTAAACGACCAACATACAGCTCAATATAATAAGGTGTGAGGGACACCACATTTACTGACTGTATAAATGTTAGTCACAAAATCTAACGTACCTCAGGAAGTGTGCTGACGAGCGTGAGACCTCACCCCCTCCTCTTTCACAGACCATGCATCAAACCTGGACGTTCTCTGCATCCACTGATGATGAGATGGCTCCCGAGACGACGATCTCACCCGTCTGGTCACAAGGTCGAGTCTCTGGCAAATACACACCGTGTACTCCAGTCTCAAATGCCACCATGCTCCAATCCATGTAGATGCACCACAGCTGTGAGTCCTGACGAGCCGCAGGTGATCAGCCTCAGGTGATCAGGGTGAGGTCCTGATAAACTCAGCTACACAGCCACTCAGTCCCAAATGCAAGCCACCTGGAAGGAAAAACAAAAGACAGAAACAAAAAGGCAGCCAGGCCCCCCAGCCATACAACACTTATCAGCTCTGTTCCCTTCAGGACTCTTTTTCTCCTCTTTCTTCATTGAACACCAGCACAGTTTCCCCCGGCACCCTGTTGGGCAACAGTACTGGTAGCAGCCATTGTTAAACCAGACCTCGACCGACCCGGTATGGAAACTATTTGTGATCTGTTTGTTTTTTTTATATCTGGACTTGGGACTTGCTCTCAGAATGCACTTAAACGTACTATCATTGTTGTATTCGGCGTACGCGCGGACTGTCAGCAGAGCCACTCTGGCCAGGGTGCATGGCAGGAAACAGATGGTGAAGACAAGCACGACAGACGTGACCACACACACGGCCCTCCTCAGCTTGGTCTTATCGCCCACAGTCTTCTTCTTCAGCCGCCGGTTGACTCGCACCGTGCAGTAGACCAGAATGATGAAGGGGATGATGATCTGTGAGAAGACGACGATCTGAGAAAAAAAAATAGTGGTTGGATTTGGTACAAGCGCACAGTCACTTTCATGTAAGTGAACACTGGAGTTCTGATTGTGAAATAAAAACACTTGTTTTGTAAAATAATTTTGTTGGACAGTCAGAAAAATTAATATCAAACAATTTGTATCCTTCAGTTTTGGTTGGCCGTCCGCCACATTGTGAACATGATCAAGTTAGGTCAGGTCACTGCATCCACTACAGCAGGAAACCGCTTTGGGTCCTGGATAGGGACCACCCAGGGAGGACACCCGTCTATCTCCAGTGTAGTCTTCTGTCTGTCATGGCCAGGTGACACGTGGGTGTCCAATTACTGTTTTTTTTAGTTATTACAGGTCCTCAAAACAGCAGTAAGTCTAAAAGGGTTTGTCATGGTGCGGGGTTGAGTCAGTGCCCTTGGCAAAGGTAATTTATGCTTCTGTTACAGTAGCATTTAACCCCTTAAGCCCTAGAGCCTATTTCACCAAAATCACATACCCATACATTATGATTTATTTCTCAGCTTGTACAAGGTCAAAAATGCAAAAGTTTGGATCAGCTAAAAGACAGGTCCTAGGGGATGTTGTGGATGCAAAAAAACTGAAAGTAAATAATACTTGGTAGGAGTGAATGAGGTTTTTTTTTTCCCAAAAAATGAATTCCGATTTATGCCTTCATTTGCTTGGTGTTTCAGCTGTGGTTAGTTGATATGTGATTGAAGTGGATGCTTTTGTAGAGGAGACTTTATTGACATTTTCATGTATAATAAGTGTATGTTGGTGTCAGCATTGGTTAGTTACGAGTGTTCAAATGTTCCAAAACAGGGCAAGTCGCCAAATTTGGGGACTCTAGGGTTTAAAAGGTTAATGCAGAAAAGTACATTTTTAAATTTTAGAGGCTTCAAGATAACATCTTTTCTGGGGACGTCCATGCATTTTTCAACAACACTATGCAAAACCACATTCTGCACACATTACAAAGACATGGCTGCAGAAGAAGAGGGTACGGCTACTGGACTGACGTGCCTGCAGTTCTGACTTGTCTTCAATTCTAATGTGTGGAGAATTTTAATAAAATATAAGAATGGATGAACAAATTAAATTAAGCTGACCAGAAAAAACATGAAATTTCATGGGTTCATACTCTCAGCAGTCAATAGAAGTCAAAGTAAATGTAAGAATCGCAGCTCCCCCCCCCCCAGTTTGTTGTTGTTCTTACTTCTCTGAAGGTGTCGGCCACATTATGACCCGGCCACTCGTACTCGTGGCTGTGGCTGTGGCAGCACTCGAAGGTGTTGACCATGGTGGGGGTGGTGAGAGGAAGCAGCAGCAGCCAGATGACGACGGAAACCTGAGGAGATTTCTTTATTATTTTGACAAAGTTCCTCCGGCCCAGATGCACCACGTTGAAGTAACGGTCGATGGAGAGCATGGTCAGGAAGGCGATGCTGGCTCCGCGGTTCAGGAACAACATGAAGAGCATGATCTTGCACATGATGTGGTTGTTGCTGCGCCGCAGCCCGTGTTGGTAGTAGTAAGCCTTGGCAGGAAGACAAGCCACCAACAGGAAGTCAGCGACCACAATGTTGAAGAGGAAGATGCTTTTGGTTTTCCAGAACTTGAACCTGAAGAGGAAGATGGAACACTGATTTATTTGACTTTGGCAAAGTTCATTTTTTTTAGGCTGAGTGAAAGGAGAAGTCATTTTAAAAAACACCCTCAAGTATTTTTATTCTCACTCTATGAACATATGCAGGTTAGGGAGCAGAAACTTCCATATCTTTTCTCTCTTTGGAGGTTTTTTGGCTTTGACTTTGACCATGTGCACAGCTATTTAATTTACGATGGGTTTTCTCATTAATGGGATAATCGAATGGCATGAAATTTGACATTTATTTTTATTATGATTTTATTATTATTATTATTAAGCTCTAAGATACACTCTATTATCATCATCATTGTTAGTATTATTACTTTATCCTAAGCTGCATTCTGAGTTCATTTAATTCATTTATCTATTTTTGTTTTGTTTTATTTTTTATTGTTCTAAGCTGCACTCTGAGCTGAGGACCACGGGGCTGGAATTTGTTTCCCCACATGGCAGCGTTTCTATATGTTGAGTCTGTGATGACTCTCAGCGGTCCAGACTGGAGAAGGTGAAGAAGGATGCGTCCCGTGTTGTGTGATCTTACAGGCACGTCGTGGTGTGAATCAGACTCAGGGGTTAATCATCAGAGCTTCAAGCAGACAATGACTGTGTAACATCTACTCAGGTGGTCTACAGAATGATGTGCTGCTGTAGTCATAGAAACAAACAGCGACGTAAGAAGCCATCATCATTATCATTACAACAGCAGCTGCACGTCGTCATCTGAAGTGTGGAAAATACAGCTGAATTTCAAAATGATTAAGAACAGAACGAGTGCAGGAATATGTTTTCATTATAAACTGTTCAAATGTCAGGTTTGAAAAACATCATCTGGAGTCTTTCCCAGCACCTGTCCCACCCTGGACAGGATGCCACCTGTAGGCCGACAGACACATTCACACCTACGGTCAATTTAATGTTACCGGTTTGCATGTCTTTGGATGTGTGAAGAAGCTGGCGCACTGGGAGGGAAGCCACACGACCGCCACACAGAAAGGCCCGAGTGGGTATCGATCCCACAACCTTCTTGCTGTGAGGCAACAGTGCTAACCACTAAGACACTGTGCTGCCTGCATTTCTTACTTGAAACCCAAAATTAAGTTAAAAAACAAAGGGCATTTATAAATGTCAGAAATGCATGATTTTTTTGTTGTTGTTTTAGCCTCCTAGTATATATAATATAATATATTAATGTATAAAAAATAGATTTTGAGAGTTTTTTTGGTTCTTGTTTTTAAAATATTAAAGTTTTCCAGAAGGATGGAATTTCTCCCGATAAACACAACTTCCAGTTCTGAATAAAGAATTTACAATCTTAGTTTGTCAATACCAACAAAATGTTCCTTTTCTAGAATTGTTTTTATTATTTTTTAATTGACGTCAGTTAAAATACAGTGAGAAGACGCCATGACACACTGGGAAACCTAATATCCCAGCATGCCTGTTTGAGGGTCACACGGCGCTGCTGTGCTACATACCGAGCTTAAGAAATGCAGTAATTAATGTTCATTTGTGACTTTTAAGTGCCAAAAACCAGCGTAAGATGGAAACAAAAAGACAGGGAGAGACGCGGCTAACACATTTCACACACAGAGGTTTTGCTGGATACCTGCTAGATGACAGTCACAGCGCTGCTGGGTCGGTTATCAAGACTAGCAGTGACCATACGTCAGTTTTATTGTATATTTACTGGATGTGTTTTTCTGAGTTTTTCCATTGATTGCATGATTTTTGGACCTTGTGCGTGCACGTTCCCCTTCATTTCGTAAATCTCACCAATTCACACCCCCCCCCCTTCCCCAATTGCTATAAAACTAGCTGTAATTCTGAAAATATACAACAGAAATAAAAGTACTTTATAGCAAAGACATTTCATCATGAATTAAATTTAGTCAGGTTCCTGAAAATTGAACGGGATTACATGGTTAAAGTTGGAAAAGCTGATGAAGATGTGACCTCTTTTGAATAAAGGGCTAACAACAATTAAAAGGCAGAGCTCATTTTCCTGACCGGCGACTCACAGATTAAAGGTTTCAGTCGATTTGTACCTGAAGAGGAAGATGTAGAGGACGGACAGGTTGAGCGGCAGCCCCACCACGAACTGACAAATCATCAGCCCAGAAAGCGTCTTGTATGTGACCTCGTTGGGCGTGTTGCAGTTGTCGATTGATGAATTCACTTGAGACATGGTTTTTTGACTGCTGGTATCCGTGCTGGAAGTTCTAAACCTTCTGGCAGTCAGAGTTCCTTTAATTCCTTAAAGTCTGAGCTGGTTGCAGTTTCCTGTTGTTCAGTCTCTTTTCTCAGACACGATGGGATCTGTCAAATTCCACAGTTCTGGTCTGGCAGGTTCCCAGCGATCCTGCAGCTCAGTGAAAACCGCGGCAGTAAAGACACACTGCAGAGTAACCCGCGGAACAAAACGCTTCACAGCCTGCAGACTGAACACGTCCTGCCTTGTTTGGGTTCTCAGTCCTCGTGGTGTGAAAGTGGGACTGATCTTTGAGAGAGGAATCACTTATCGAGCAGCCGGAGGTGGAGTTTAAACAGAAGGATGTATCTCACGGGGCAGGATGCCACTTCACTTTTTCTGAGAGTGTTTCTGTGCGGCCGCGAGATGAATCAATTAAGCAGAAGATGCTGTGATGGGAAGTGCTGACACATCCTGTGCAGTCAGAAAACTGCTACATGGAAAATCAGGGTGTTTACCAGGTGACGAAATTCCTCAGGTTCCTGCCTGTGGGACGACACTGTTGTGTCTGAACTTGTCCAGGATCACGAGTGGTTGGTTGGTAATGATGGCAGGGCGCTGCCGAGATCAACAACACGACTGTACGTTTGTGATTATCACTGGATCCTGATCACGTCTTAAATGTCCATCACAAAGCCTGAAACAATGGACAACACAACGAGAGGTCACACTGTCTCTATCGCCACCTAGTGGGTGTTTTCTGTAAAAAAAAAAAAAAAAAAATTCTCTGGAATCTTCATGGCAGCTGATAAGGCAGAAAAAAATGAGATAAAAGCAAATAATAAAGCCTTGTTCTCACTTTCATAAGGAAGGTGACGGTTTGAAACCTTGCCAATGCCTCAGTCAGAGTCATTGTACCGTAGTTTTGTTTCAACCATGATGGGATTTTCAAGATATTCAAACGTTGACATACTTTGGTAATCTCTTGCATTTCCGTGGAGACTGTAGCGCCATCATCTATACTGAGGCATCGCTGGCAGGTTTTCTGGAAGCATCAAGGTTGTGCTAAGGTTTTACCCCAAGTGTGGTCAGGATGTTTTATTTTTCATGTCTTCTAGATCAAATTAACAGGCACCATTGTAAACCAGGACCATTCGGGATGCATATCCATGAAAGCAAGAATGGGATTAATGCTAATGCTACTAGCTTCTGTTACTAACGGTTTACAACAGAGCTTGGAATTTACTAAAAACCCTTTGAGTTGCTCTGAAAATTTTGTTTGTTCTGGTATTTTGTATGAACTAGCACATTGTTGTGGAATTCCTTGATCTGGAGGTGGTCCCTGGTTTCAGTGGCTACATTCTGAGCTATTAGCACCACATTTACACATCACATGATGTGCCTGGAGTGTTGTGCAAAACCATGTGGTTCATATGACACACTGTGATAGCAGTGAGTGAACCATTTGTCTCATTTATTTGCAGTTTTCTTTACCCACTGCAACAAATGCAAAAAGATGGATCTCTGTAGCTTTTGCGTGGGGCTAGAGACAGGCTGCCCGAGTCTCTTCGCTTTCTTATTTGTAGAGTAGAAGTTGGAGTTGCTGATACGGCTAACCTGTTGGAGGATATCGCCCCCTCTGGATCGAGTATACCATAGTCATAATCTTCATCAAATCAAATTGGGGTAATGTTGGGTGATTTCTCCTCCATTTCAAATTGTAACGCAGCATCTTAACAGAAACATAAAGTTGAATTATAAAAGAGCAGCAGCCTTATTTTTCTCGACTTAAGCATTTTGGAACATGTAACATATTTTCCGACGTATAATTTCCACCAAAGTATAAATCGCACCTTTTTTCTTTGTATTATCAGATCCTTAATTTGGGATTATTGTTGTGTGGGCCGCTGAAGAGGAGGTACTGCTGGCCCACTACCACCAGATGGCGCCCTGCTTGGAGTGTGGGCTTCAAGCACGAGAGGGCGTCGGAGCCGCTGGGAGTGACAGCTGTCACTTATCAGCACCAGCTGTCACTTGTTCAACTCATCACCATATAAGCCGGACTGCAACTCCACCTCCTCGCTGAGAAATCAGCTACCGTTCCAGGTAATCTTTCTCTGCTGTGATTTTCTGAGTGTTTGAACATTGTTCTGTGTGCAGCCGTGTATCCTGTGGACTCAGTCTGTAACTGGATTGGCGGATATTGTGACTTGCGACGTCTTCGCCTCACACTCCTTCCAGGGAGAGTGACTGACAGGAGCTGCACGGATGATTCTGTGTCTGGAGGTGGAGGTTCTCCCTCCCGGAGGAACTAAGCTTTACACGATTGCTGGGTGTGTATTCACACACCCACCGTTAACTGTTTCTGTTTTCTGCCAGCAGTACCGGGTCTGACTGCTGAAGACAGTGGCCACCTGGGGCGCAGGGCTTGGCGGCTCCGGTGTTCTTCAGATCCGTTGGTAGTGGAAGCTGTGTGGGATCCGGCTCTTCTCTCGCCAGACGTCTTCTATCTTCAAGCCTGCCCACACGTCACCTTGTGTATAATTGACAATCCACATTATTGTTATTGTCTGTATGTCGTTGTGCGATTCACAACATTAAATTGTTACTTTTGGCTTATCCATTGTCCGTTCATTAACGCCCCCTGTTGTGGGTCCGTGTCACGACACCTTCCCAACAATTATTGAGCATTGGGGTAGTTTACTTTTATTATTGGGGCTTATTTTGTTGAGTGTTATAGTTACTATTAATGTTAATTCTAATAACAAAAGCAAGATTTCCAGTCTTTCACAGAGGAGAAGCTCATTGTTTCCTTATATCATAAAATTAGTAAGTTTATTGATATGTAAATTCTGCCTTCCGTTCCATTTCAAGAACATGGTCTGTGACCCTATCGTACCAAGTAGGCTGCTTAGATGGTCGTGGCCCATTGTGTTGCGGGTGTAAGACTTAAGACTTTTTAAACAGAAGAAGCTCATTTCTACACCCGCAGATGTAGCTCCAATAATTGGAGTAAATTGTTGCCACTAACAATAGCGGTGTGTACAGCTAAGGCATTGCACTGTCCAACATCTTGTCTTTTAGGAAAACACAGCTTTCTCCTGTTAGTCCTGATTTCAATACAGGACTTGATGTTCAAACCTCAGTCAGCCTGAATCACAGTATTGGCCATAAGTTTTCAGAACACTCTGGAATGCCTCCTGTGGAAACACTTCTCTCATGTCATCAATCTTCCCTGGATTGGCTGATTGTAAGAAGTTCAAACTTTCCAAATGTGAAAACGCTGAGGAATCTGCTCCATGAGATTATCAAGGATAGAATAGAATAGAAAAGAATAGAATAGAGCCCTTATTGTCATTGTACATATACATACATACATACAACGAAATATGTCCTCTGCATTTAACCTATCCTAATTACAGTTAGACACAATCCAACCACAAAGAACAGTGGGCAGCCACAGTCTGATGCCTGGGAAAACAGCTTATATCAATCAATTTCAATCAATTTTATTTATATAGCGCCAAATCACAACAAACAGTTGCCCCAAGGCGCTTTATATTGTAAGACAAGGCCATACAATAATTACGTAAAAACCCCAACGGTCAAAACAACCCCCTGTGAGCAAGCACTTGGCGACAGTGGGAAGGAAAAACTCCCTTTTAACAGGAAGAAACCTCCAGCAGAACCAGGCTCAGGGAGGGGCAGTCTTCTGCTGGGACTGGTTGGGGCTGAGGGAGAGAACCAGGAAAAAGACATGCTGTGGAGGGGAGCAGAGATCAATCACTAATGATTAAATGCAGAGTGGTGCATACAGAGCAAAAGGAGAAAGAAACACTCAGTGCATCATGGGAACCCCCCAGCAGTCTAAGTATAGCAGCATAACTAAGGGATGGTTCAGGGTCACCTGATCCAGCCCTAACTATAAGCTTTAGCAAAAAGCAAAGTTTTAAGCCTAATCTTAAAAGTAGAGAGGGTGTCTGTCTCCCTGATCTGAATTGGGAGCTGGTTCCACAGGAGAGGAGCCTGAAAGCTGAAGGCTCTGCCTCCCATTCTACTCTTACAAACCCTAGGAACTACAAGTAAGCCTGCAGTCTGAGAGCGAAGCGCTCTATTGTCTGCCATGACTCCTCTGCACTGTAGCATTGGCACTGTGTCATAAGAGATCTGTAGGCCTTCCCCCGTAGGGAGCCGGGCTGAGTCGGGGCCGCCCCTGTGGAGGAGGATGGGTAAGCTGCTTGGGTCTGGATGGCCATGCACAGATTTCTGTAGCACTCACGGGGATCCTGGTATTGGGCTCATCTCGTGGGTTGGATGTCAATCCTGCTGCTTTGGCATAAACAGCCTGGAAAGCCTCCTCTGACCACCTCTCTTTGATAAAAGCAAGAAGAGCCTCAATTCTTTTTTGCAGTAGAGAACATCCATGGCCCTCTGCTGGACGATATCAAAGACCCCATCAGTCTCTGAGAGGATTTGTTCATATGTGTACAACATGAACACAAACTCGAAATGCTCCAGTTTCATTACAAAACCTTTGGGACAGCCCAGTGCCATCATAGTCGTTTCACCACTCAGATGATGACGTAAAAACAACCTTTCCTGATTTTCCTGCGTGCCGCTGAGTTCGGCTCCTTCCCACATCCTATTAACATCAACGTGTTGACTTTCAGACATCAACAAACGCACCTACGTGTTGATCTGAATCGTTGACCGGAATGAAGTGAAACGACCTGAACTCAGGAAATGTTAACGTCACGTTTCCGCTAAGCATTGGCAAGTAGATGGGAACGACATAACGTTTGTGCTAATTGAATATTTTAGAATAAAAGCCGTTAAAAAACATGAACATGTTTAGACATCAGATTAACATTTTTTAAACCATCTCCTTCGGTTCAAAATGACAAACCCGCCTGCTCATTTAAAACTTTCTGCGCGTCAGTGCTTCGCTGCAGCTCCGCATTCCACTGGTGATGGTGTTCAGACATGCTCTCTGTTGCACCCACGACCACAACTGTGCAACACGCGGACAAATTTTAACTTGCCCGTTGCAACACTGTTTTCCTGCTGCAGTTTGAAGGAACAAAATGCAGCAATAAGTCACCAAAGTGGTCACTGGTAATGCGTTAGTGTCACATTGACATAGTTCATCCATTTCCTTCATACAAATCTGCATCAACAACTTTGAAGGCTTCACTTATTATTAATTCTGCTTTGTGTTGCAAAAGGAATCATGCTATCAAATATCTCCATCATCCATGCTTTATAAAATTTTACTTAGTAGAATGAAAGGCATCAGAGGGCTGATGTACATTCTACTACACACCACAATATAAATGTACAACTAAATATACATCTGTCTGTAAAGGTGTTTTTGACTGTGTGTGACTTCATCCATACCAATCGATCATCATTATTTTGCTTCTCAATATATGCTTTAGATCTTCAATTTTGATTTCCTGGTTGTTGAGATATTCCAAAAAACAAGTTTACAGACTATGTTTTTCTTCTCCTTGACCAAACTACTCAAAACATGTAATCACCACTACAAAATCTATCCAAGTAATATTTACACGGAGTTTGAAGGAAATCTGTCCAGCTGTTTTTGAGTTATCTTACACACACACACACACACGTAACTGAAAACAATAGCTTGTTCACTGCTTTGCTGTGTTGCACAGTGTAATTATCAATCAATCAATCAATTTTTTTATATAGCGCCAAATCACAACAAACAGTTGCCCCAAGGCGCTTTATATTGTAAGGCAAAGCCATACAATAATTATGTAAAACCCCAACGGTCAAAACGACCCCCTGTGAGCAAGCACTTGGCTACAGTGGGAAGGAAAATTATGACAATAAATGATGAAAATGAAAACTTTAAAATTTATGATTATTTAATACATTAGTGAATCTAATTATATCTAATAATTTAATTATATTCAATTATTCTTAAAGCTTGATTTAAATATATAAATAGTGTTAATATAACATTGATGGATGCCATATTTGTGTGTCAAATGTTTGTACACACAGTTTGAGCACAGATGTATGAATCGGTGTGTGTGTGTCTAAGCGGTGTGTTTGTGCGTTGTGAACTCACTAATGTAAGGTCTGTCCGAGTGTTGCCTCTGTTAAATACACAACAAACTGCGTTGGACTTCAGAGCAGCTTTTTAGTGTTCTGTAGCAAAAACGCTTTAGGAATCTGCCTGCGCTGTGCCTCATTATAGCCCAAGAGAGCAGAGACATCTGCTGTTGTCTTCTGTATGTAGAAGATGAGGTGTACTGGACAGCTTAGGATGTCTACAATATAAATTAATATCGTAATGCCCCATGCCTGGAAATCCTTCACGTTCTAGAAAACCTTCAGCACTGTGGAGACCCAACCAACCAACCTGAGAGTAAAACCCTCAAACTCGTCCACAGGATCACAAAAAAAAAAAAAAAACCACTTGTGCAGATCTCAGATCATCTGGCTTATCAAAGATGACAGACGACCAGATCTGCAGCTTCAGTGGCTGTGATTGGATGACCATCAAATGAATGGTCGAAAGAACACAAGCAAAATCTAAGCCGCTGATTTTCTTGAGTCTTCTTCTGGTTCTTTTTGACCTTTTTGGCTTTTAAAAGGTGTGGCAATACCGTAATGCCGCCTGACTAGATGAGCACTGATTAAAACCCACAGTACCCACAATGCATCATGGCAGTGAGGTTTTATTGCAACATTGACATCTCTTCTGGCTTCTGTCTACAGTGATGAAGATGATCACAAACAGGTGCCCATCTGTTCATTTTTAATGTCTATGTGCGAAAGTGTGAGTTAGCGGTTTCTGAGTAGCGGGCTGGATGCTGCTTGTGTTTGTGTGATTTCACAATCTGATCTGCTTCTCCCTCGCACATCTCGCCCTCACTCTGGTTTGATTCTGTCTCTGCACTGTTTCTGCACACACACTGTGGAAACAGTAATCTGATCACACAGGCACACACAGGCACACATTCAAACATTCTGGATGATTTGGTTTGAGATGTGATTCTTGGCAATCTGTGCTGACCTGAGAAAACGGGATGTTTTTCCAGCAGAAACTATTCACAGCGCTTCACTTTGTCTACATTTTATGTTACACCTTTATTTGAAAATGGAGTCAATTCAGTTTTCTTTCAAAATTCAACTCACAACACCCCATAATGACAAAATGAAAGGTGTTTTGGATTTTTTTTTTGCAAATTTATTAAAACTAAAAACTAAGTAATCACATGTTCATAAGTATCCACAACTTTTGTTCAATACTTACCTTTGGCAGCAATTCCATCCTCAAGTCTTCTTGAATATGATGCCACAACCTTGGTGCACCTATCTTTGGGCAGTTTGGTCCATTCCTCTTTGCAGCACCTCTCAAGCTCCATCAGGTTGGATGGGGAGCGTCAGTGCACAGACATTTTCAGATCTCTTTGGAGATGTTCAGTCAGATTCAGGTCTGGGCTCTGGCTGGACCACTCAAGGACCTTCAGAGAGTTGTCCTGAAGCCACTCCTTTGATATCTTGGCTGTGTGCTTAGGGTCATTGTCCTGCTGAAAGATGAACTGTCACCCCAGTCTGAAGTCAAGAGCGCTCTGGAGCAGGTTTTCATCCAGGATGTCTCTGTACATTGCCGCATTCATCTTTCCCTCAATCCTGACTAGTCTCCCAGTTCCTGCTGCTGAAAAACATCCCCACAGCATGATGCTGCCACCACCATGCTTCACTGTAGGGATTGTGCCTGGTTTTCTCCAAACATGATGCCAAAGAATTCAATCTTTGTCTCATCAGACCAGAGAATTTTGTTTCTCCTGGTTTGAGAGTCCTTCAGGTGCCTTTTGTCAAACTCCAGGTGGGCTGCCATGTGCCTTTTACTAAGGAGTGGCTTCCGCCTGGACACTCTACCATACAGGCCTGATTGGTGGATTGCTGCAGAGATGGTTGCCCTTCTGGAAGGTTCTCCTCTCTCCACAGAGGAATACTGGATCTCAATCCTGTCTCAGAGGTCTACAGACAGTTCCTTTGACGTCATGCTTGGTTTGTGCTCTGACTGTCAACTGTGGGACCTTATATGTGTGTCTTTCCAAATCTTGTCCAGTCAACTGAATTTACCCCAGGTGGACTCCAGTTAAGCTGTAGAAACATCTCAAGGATGATCAGTGGAAGCAAGAGACACCACATGAAGCTCAATTTTGAGCTTCATGGCAAAGGCTGTGAATACTTATTTACATGTGATTTCTTTTAGTTTTAATAAATTTGCAAAAATCTAAAAAAAAAAAAAAAACTTTTTTCACATTGTCATTATGGGATATTGTGTGTGTATAATTTTAAATGGTAAATGGGCTGCATTTATATAGCACTTTTCCATCTGCATCAGAGGCTCAAAGTGCTTTACAATAATGCCTCACATTCACCCCAGTGTGAGAGTGTGCCCATACAAGGCGCTCACTACACACCGGGAGCAATAGGGGATTAAAGACCTTGCTAAGGGCTCTTAGTGATTTTCCGGTCAGGCTGGGATTTGAACTGAGGATCCTCTGGTCTCAAGCCCAACACTTAACCACTGGACCATCACCTCCTCAAATTTTGAGCAAAAAATCAATTTCATCCCTTTTGGAATAAGGATGCAACATAACAAAATGTGGAAAAAGTAAAGGATGTAACATAACAAAATGTGGAAAAAGTGAAGTGCTGTGAAAACTTTCTGGATGTTCTGTAAAATGTAAACGTGACAAGCAAATGTTTGGGATCAGTTACAGTAGTTATTGTAGTTATTAATCCTAAACTTCAGGGGTCAGCGTGTGTCTCCATAAAGTACAAGAGCAAAACATATACAGAAAATCCCCCCAAAACTAGTTACATCAATAAAACTTCCCCACACTAAAATCAACAGGTCATATCTTTTTTCTTTTTTTTTTTTTGAATGCCTGACGTACGTATTTACTAACTTCTCAGATAACGTGTCCTGCAGGCATCAACATGAGAATAGTTTTCTGGTTATCATCCAAATCAGAAAAGTTCAGTGTCAGTGTTTATAAAATAACCAAACAGAACTTTCGTTTCCCCGTCAGACTCTTTGCACGCGGGAATAAAATGAACTTCATCTTCAACCACGTGACAAAACGTTCACACACGATCCCAGACGTCGGGTTTTGGGCGACTACCTCCTCATCTCAACACAGTGCATGACTGCTAGTTAATTTAGTAAGTGCTCATCTACGAGCGCTATTATGGACATCGTTTAAATATGGTTCATAAGTTGCACGATGTTTTAGTTGTGAACACCGCATGAGATCACTAATTTTAACAAACCAATAAATGCTGAAAAGGTCCTTGTATATTTCATGTGGGGTACTTATATTCTGTAACTGAGCTGGCAACCGCTCTGAGACACGCCCACCACTGGATCACAGCTGGCGTTGACAAGCGCTGTCATTTAACACCATAAAGCAAATTATTTTCATGACAGTTTGTCAAATGATTTTGATATTTAAAGACCAGTTTCATTGACGGAGTCCATAAGGGGTAAAGCCCCGGTTCCCCACGTGTGGCTACCAGAGGGGACTATCTACAGCTGTGGTTGGAGGTTTACACACATTCATCATGTCCATGAATGTCAGGGTAATAATTTGTGCTTTTAATGTTCTTTTGTCAGGGTGGAATGACATCATTAATGACTAAAAACAAGAATGAGGTGCAGACGATTGAATTTATTTAGGATCTTCTCTAAACCACACAGGGACAAAATAACACAAGCTCAAATATATACATACACCCCCAACTAATATTTGGTTAAATGTCCCTTACCAAGCTACACCACGACCAGACGCTTTTGGTCCAGGTGCAGCCGTCCCAGATTATGAATCTCTTTCCTGTTGTCGTGGCAAAAGCCTGCCTGCCTCCTCTGTCTTCTCTAATAACTACCATCAGACATCACTCGCTCATCTCTGGCTTTATTCCTTCATCCTTCACATCAGCTGCAATTACTGTAATACTTAAGAAACCTGGTACACGTCCCAACAGTTTCAAATACATATTTCCTATCGCTAACCTAACTTTTCTATTTAAAATCCTCAAAACAACAACAACAAAAAAACAACCAAAAACAGTTACATCTCAGGTTCATGTTCACCTGTCTGACAAAAACCTGTTTGAACACTTCTACTCCGGTTACCACCCTGTGCGTAGGACAGAAACAGCTTTGGTAAGAAATCACTCATGACGTCCTTATGGCAGCTGACGTTGGACTTGTTGTGTGGGCCGCCAGAAGAGGAGGTACTGCTGGCCCACCACCAGAGGGCGCCCTGCCTGAAGTGCGGGCTTCAGGCACGAGAGGGCGCTGCCGCCATGGACACAGCCGGGGTTGACAGCTGTCACTCATCAACTCATGACAGCTGTCACCCATCTCCACTTCATCAATCCACTCCATAAAAGCCGGACGTCATCTCCACCTTGCTGCCGAGATATCATCTACCTGTGAAGGTAATTTCTCTTCTGACTTAAACTTAAATAATAGTCTGAACTCTTTTGCAGCCGTTTTCCTGTGGTGTGCCTTATCTGCTGGATTGGCGTTTGGTGTGAACAGCGACGGCTACGCTTCACACCCAAACCAGATAAGTGGTTTAACAGGAGCTGCACGAGTGTGTGATTAGAGGTGGAGGTGACTTTCCACCTTCTGACTGTTTTTGTTACTGGGTGTGCACACACCCACATCTCACTGTTTGTGCTCCTCGCCAGCAGTACCAGATCCGACAGTCGGGGACGGTGATCACCTGGGAATTCAGGACTTGGCGGCTCCAGTATTCACCAGGTTCTGTGGCGGTGGAAATCGTGTGGTTCCGGCTCTTCTCAGGACAGACTTCTTCTATCCTCGAGCCTGCCCACACGTCACCTTTGTGTATTGACTGCTATCAGATTCTGGGATTGTCTGTATAATCGTTGTGCACATTCACAACATTAAATTGTTACCTTTTGGCTCATCTATTGACCGTTCATTTGCACCCCCTGTTGTGGGTCCGTGTCACTACACTTTCCCCAACAGGACTGTTATGAAGAACATCACTTTTGACACTGAGTTTCTATTTGAATCACTGACACACCCTTGCATTGCTTTAAGTCCTGTCTTTTCAACCGCACTCAGTTCATCCAACTTAAACTTTAAAATCTCAGCCATTTCCACTCACAACACGGTGTTCCCCAGGGTTCTGTCCTAAGCCCCCTTTGGTTTATCACTTATCTACTTCTTCTTAACAATATCTTATGTAAATTTAACATCCTTTTCCATTGCTTTGCGGATGACACTCTGCTCTACCTGTCCACCATAAGTAACTCCACCTTACTGTCCACCTCCCTCTCTGATTGCCTTCAGTAAATCAAATCCCAGTTCTTCGGCAACTTTCTCAAACTAAACTATGATAAACTGAGATTCTCCATATTTGCACCAAATCCACCTTGACAAACATGACAGTGAAACACATCGATAAGTCTTCAGTTTCTGCCTCCCCTTAGGTCAACAGTCTGGGTGTCATCCTCGATACCACATCTTTGTTCCAAGCTCACATCAATTCATTTTATTTATATAGTGCCAAATCACAACAAAGCTGCCTCAAGGCACTTACAGAGCAGCTCAGATCAATAATGTCATCCAGTCTGCTCCTCATCTTTTAAGGTCATGCATAACCTCACTCTTTCATACCTTTCTGAACTCTGGCACCAAAAACACACCCTCTTGTGCTCTCAGGTCTTCCAGAAACCTCAGTCACCTCCGTCCACCTGACCACCATGATGTTGAGATCCTTCAGCCACTCTGTGTCCCCTCCCACCTGTCATTCGTAACATCGACTGTCTCTCCATCGTCAAACCACGTCTCAGAACACGTCTCCTTAAACAAGCATATTCAGTTTGTTTTCCATCTCTGTTCATACTGATTTTATACACTGTAAACTTATGTCAGTTTTATTGATCTGGTTTTGTTAATTTTATTGATCTGTTGTTGTGACTTTGTGTGCTTCTGCACCTATAAATAAAATGTATTGTTATTGATTATTAGCTGCTGTAGTCGCCATGTAGTTGTTTTAGTCCCTGTAGTCTGTAGTTAATGTTGTAGCAGTACTTTCTGTAGTTGCTGTAGTTAGCGTGGTTACAATATTAATTATATTTATTTGCCATGGTTGCGTAATTTCAGGGTGACTCTGTCGGTCTGAGTGCGTTCAGACCGGTTCAGCTGCAGAGAATTCACCGTGAAGGGATTTGCTGTGAAAGCTTTTCTGCTCTTCTGAAATCTTGTTTGCTTTCTTTCGGTTTGTTTAAAGTTTAATCCAAACTGTGAGCAAAGATTCACACCTCCGTGATTCTTATTGCTCGAAGGCATCTGATTGTGCCAGATTGTGTCTTTCCCAATAGGACGAAGGCCAACTGGGGAAGACATCAGCATCTTATCTAATGACAAAGATAGAATTTTTCTGGTAGTACAACACAAGGAAACTACAGCAGGCCACAGAGCAGGTGATTAGAGAGCCTTTGAGGCTGACCTTTCACCCACCGGGGCACTTGTTATTCATCTGTAGGTCATAATCACAAAAACCTAGTGACCATTAACTCTTTGCATAGCGATGTCAGTGGTCAAAGTGCATATGCAATGCTTGAAGTATATATATATAAAAAAATCTTAACAGTTTCTCTTCTGGTACATGCACCTTGGCACTCACAATTATTGCCTGTGGTTCATAAATAATATATTTTTGGAGCATGGTTTAGATGCATTCAACTTATGTGAAAAATGGCTAAAGCCAAAGTACATCTGCCTTTAAATGAAGCTTGTCCACCTGCATGCTCATGTTACCTGTTATATTAAACACGGTGGAGGTGCTTCTTTAATATTTAAATCTGTTATGAATTTAGTAGCCCATGGAGCTACCAATTATAGATTTTTTAACATTTATTTCTCTGCCTCTCACAGGCTGTTAAGAGTAGTTATAATCAAACTGATAGACATCCATCTAGCTTCCTCATTGTATTATATAGGCCCTTTTGCCCATATTCAAAATTTTTAGATGAATTTAGAAATTTCATTTCTGATTTGGTGATCTGTGCTAATGGGACTTTACCATCCCATGGTAATAAGGTCTCATAGCTCCTCAGTAAATCATTTTTGGATGTTTAGAAATGTTTGAATTTACTCATTTTTCACAGGGACCAACTCACTGCAGTGGTACTACCGTATTTTCCAGAGTATAGTCATGTTTTGTTTTGTTTTTTTTACTAATTTGGAAGGTCCTGCGACTCCCACTCCAGTGTGACTTATATACAGAAAAATCACACTTTCCTCATTAACATGAGCAAAGCGACGGTGCTGAACGCGCCAGCGCAAGCTAGCTCATGGTACAGAGAGGCCCAACAGGAAATGCCAAATTTTGAGTCCACAGTGAAACAGGAAATGTCAAATATTGAACACATCCTGGAAAAAAACAGTACCGGAGATTAACCTGTTTTTCATTACATTGTTTTTGCTGGGATATGTTCATCCTCTCTAAGGTTTTTGTGTAACTTTTTGTTGTCTTAATAAAACAATAAATAAAATCAAAGACAAAGAGGAGATCTTGCATGAATAGAGGAGATCTTGAAGATCATGAAGGGTTTGAGCCATGCTAATGCTCCCCAGAAGCATTTACTTTATTATTATAATTATTTGGAAAAAAAAGTCTGAAGGACCTAAATGATATGGTGAGTTACTGAAGAGCTTCACTCGTTCATGTCAGTGACATATACATATTACTCAAGAAAATATGGTATTTCAAGCACTGGCACATTTCCTAATGTTTCAAAATACCCATTTGCATGGTTTTAAGGCACACGTCTGCTTGCAAATTGACACCAGGGGGAGCCCTAGCATCATTTTAAAACTGCTCAGCTTTAGATCAGGTTTTATTTGTTTATGGTGCAGTTGTGTTCGAGATGAGGGGCCGACGGCGCCCCGTGCCCTTTAGGAGATATGGCCCCTCGATACATCTTGAAGATGGACACCAATTCACCCCAGACAGATTAAATCCAGCACAGATCGCTGTGTGTAGATGATAAACAACATCAACTTGTTACTGATGAAGTCAAAGTGAATCACTGTCTTTATATCCAGTTTAAGTCATGTTTTCATGTTTTTTTCAAAGGTATGCCTCATAAATTATGTCTGATTATTTTGTTCCTGATGATGATGATTCAAGTGGAATTTTTCAGATTCATGATCAGCTGTTTATAGCAGAATGATGAACTTTTTAAATTCTCTTTCATCATCCTTGTCTGAAAAAGACATGTTCTAGCTTTCATACAATATAATATTTGAACTTATGCACATTTGAAAGAGCCTTTATATAAATTTATGCAGAGTAGTCTTTACTGCCAAAATATGCTGCACTTTTGGTGTAAAATTTCACAGAAAATTTAACAACACAAAAACTGGAGCATGTTTCTAAAAAAAATAAACCTTTGTGATATCAGTTTTCATTTGGGGTATTACATTCATTTTATACGACAGAGTTTTAGGGCCACATTGAATTTCTTTTTTTTTTTTTTGGACTTCGAGAAAGAAGTCGTAATATTAGGAGAATAAAGTAATATTACGAGAAAAATGTCATAATTTTACGAGAATAAAGTTGTAATATTACGAGAAAAAAGTCGAAATATTATATTATGACTTTATTCTTGTAATATTACGACTTTATTCTCGTAAAATTACGACTTTATGCTCGAAGTCGTAAAATAACTTTATTCGCATAATATTCCGACTTTATTCTCGTAATATTCTGACTTTATTCTCGTATTATTACGACTTTTTTCTCGTAAAATTACAACTTTATTCTCGGTCTTAAAATTACAACTTTATTCTCATAATATTACGACTTTATTCCCGTAATATTACTTTATTCTCGAAGTCTAAAAAAAAAAAATTCTATGTGCCCCTAAAACGCCGTCGTAATTTTATGATGATTTTGATGCTCCATGATTTTTTTAATCAAGTGATAAATTGGTCACAGACTATTGTGGGATTAATTTAAGGCATATTTGTTCACATGTGTATTTTCAGAGTTTGAACACGCTTCATAATTGTCCTCTTATGCGTTTAAATACCAACCTGGTCTCATTCCATAGGAAATTCATTTTTGGAAACTCTCGCTCCACCATAATACCATAAACAAAACTTGCAAGTGCACAAATAAAGTCAGATGACCTGAAATCCAGAAATACTCTGAACTTGAAACCACTCCAGATGTTTAAGACTTGAACATACAGTTGCAATAATTATGACAGATGATCCTTTTTTAAAATCAAAATGTTCATGGTAGTAAATTTATTTGAACAATAACAAAAACAGGTACAAAATTTGCGAATAGTTGTAGCACGTGTGACAGAAATCATCACATTGCGTGTTATCCTCATCACTGTGATCCATTTTTCATTGTTGTTTCACATCAATCTATGGAACACATCATAATATTAATAATAAAGTTCAATAAGGTACTGATGTCACTGCACGCTGAACCAATCAGCATTCTCTTTTTGGAACCAGACCTCTGCAATTTGAACATACTTCCCAATGAAGTATGGCGCCACCTTCAGACAAATAGAAGGAAAATTAATTTACTGCTGTCTCTGATCCATAAGGATCAGTCCTATTTACATGAGAACGTCCTTTATAAATAAGTCCTTATAAAAAACAGAAATGTCCACTGTTGCTGTCCAACAGTTATGTTTAGCAATAATAAAAATTTAATTAGCGATGTCCTTTGTCATATAAAACCTTTTAAAGCCCCCTTTTTAAAAACATGTGCAACATATTTTTAGAACATTCATCATCTCAGATGGCAGAGAACCAACAACCTGCAGACGCATGTTCTTATTTTCAGATGACCTGATTTTTGCGTTTGGGATTTGATGAATGTGCCGTTGAGCTGTCCATTGGGATTGCTTCTGCTTTCCCCAAGAACGGCAGATAGGTGGCGCAATAGAGCCCTTTAAACTTGGTGCTACAGAAGGAGTAGACCAGTGGATCCAGCAGACAGTCCATGTAGGAGAGGACCATAAGACCATCAAAGACCACTGCCACGCTGTCCTCTTTGGTGTCCTTCCAGTCATTGGCCCTGGCAATCAGCAGAACCATCCGGGCTATGGCGCAGGGCAGGAAGCAGAAGGAGAAGACCACCATGACAGAGATGACCAGCAACACAGCTCACCTCAGCTTCGTCTTGTCCCCGACAGTTTTCTTCCTGAGCCGGTTGACGATGTGCACCGTGCAGTAGAGCAGGATGATGAAGGGGATGACGATCTGGGAAAAAAAGACCACTTCTCGAAGACTGTCCACCACGTCCTGGAACCACAGTGAGACACCATGTCAACATAAAGGCAGCAGTGACACTAAAAATGAACTGAATTTTTGGCTTTGAGACCTGACCTCCTCCCACGCACACAGATCATTTACCTGCCCCCCCCCCCCCCCCCCCGCCACTCCTCACCTTCACCCTGCCGCACTACCACAGTCGTACCAGATCTTTCAATATTGTGCAAAACAACTGTTGTAACGCTGTAAGTTTAGTGAATTTACCCATGTGCTCTTCAGTTCCCCTCGGAATTAAGGAGGAGTTTCCCTTTCCTTTCCCTTTGTCCTTTTACTCTTCTTCTTTATTTTCCTTTGTGTTTTTTCTTTCTGCACCCCGACCCCCACCCTCAGCTACAACACTGTAAAGATTCAAAACAACAATAATAATAATGTTTTATACATTAACAGTTATACTTTAATTTGTGGTTAAATATCATAAAGCCCGACTGATGTGTCAGTTGGCCAGTAATCTCAGCTAATATGAGCCTTTCACAAACATATCAGTACCGGCATCATTTTTTACAGATATCAAAACTTTTCTTTCACCAAATAAATGTCCAGAAAAAACACTTTGGCTGCTAGAAATTGTGTAAACACACAGTTTGTCCAGCAGAGGGTGTGCCGAGGCCATTGTATACAATGCTGCCAAGCATGGCTAGGACCCCATCACCCCTTGGTCACATTGGCTATAAGAGACAGAGGCAAAGAGACCAGCTGCCATTCATTTTCAATCAGAGTGGGCATTTTATAGTGACAGGAAACAAGTAGTCGTTATGCCTCCAGTAAGGCGGGGCCAAAATAAACAAGATGTCTATTTTATGCAAATGGTCAGTGATGTGACTCTGTGACAGCAGCGTGGCATACATCAGTTGGTTGTTAGGTATAGTTTATTATAATAAATTTCATGTTTAAACTGTAAAAAGATAAATAATAATAATAATAACAGATTAAGCTTGTATAGTGCTTCTCATTTGCTGAGACAAATCTCAAAGCGCTTAACATGTAAAAGACTGATAAAAGCTAAATAAATAAAATAATACAAATGATAAAATCAATAAAATAAAATAAATTAAAAACAGGATTATAATATTATGGACCACTATAAAGGCCTATTGAAAGGCCTGCAGGTAAAAGAGGGTCTTAAGGCACTTTTAAAGATCTCAGTGGAAGTTCTAGAGGCGAGGGGCAAATGAGCAGAAGGCTCAATCTCTCAGTGGGGTGATGTGAAGTAGAGGAGCATGTAGGGAACCTAAATTACATTTCTTTCTCATGAGGGTGGCAGTATCTCTCCCCCAAATACACCATATCGATTGACTGCTGATGTAGCACCTCCCACTTTCTATAGCACCTGTATCCGTTCACACCACACAGTTACAGTCAGGTCTGTAGGTAGGAGATAAACGTCTCAGAATGTATCCTATAAAATACAGCGAAATGAGTCCACTCCCTCACTTCAGTTCATTTATTTGTACAGTACCAAATCACAACATAAATTGCCCCCAGATTCTACACACCTTACTTATTGGTAACAATGTGAAGAAAAAGCTCTTAACGTGATTAAAATAACATAAGGAGGGCAAACTGATTACAACCCCAATTCCAATGAAGTTGGGACGTTGTGTAAAATGTAAATAAAAACAGAATACAATGATTTGCAAATCCTCTTCAACCTATATTCGTTTGAATACACCACAAAGACAAGATATTTAATGTTCAAACTGATAAACTTTATTGTTTTTGTGCATATATTTGCTCATTTTGAAATGGATGCCTGCAACAGGTTTCTAAAAAGCTGGGACAGTAGTATGTTTACCACTGTGTTACATCACCTTTCCTTCTAACAACACTCAATAAGCGTTTGGGAACTGAGGACACTAATTGTTGAAGCTTTGTAGGTGGAATTCTTTCCCATTCTTGCTTGATGTACAACTTCGGTTGTCCATAGTCCGGGGTCTCCGTTGTCGTATTTTGTGCTTCATAATGCGCCACACATTGTCAATGGGCGACAGGTCTGGACTGCAGGCAGGCCAGTCTAGTACCCGCACTCTTTTACTATGAAGCCACACTGTTGTAACACATGCAGAATGTGGCTTGGCATTGTCTTGCTGAAATAAGCAGGGACGTCCCTGAAAAAGACGTTGCTTGGATGGCAGCATGGTGCCATCACAGATGTGTAAGTTGTCCATGCCATGGGCACTAACACACCCCCATACCATCACAGATGCTGGCTTTTTAACTTTGTTCTGGTAACAATCTGGTCTTTTTCCTTTTTTGTCCTGAGGACATGACGTCCATGATTTCCAAAAACAATTTGAAACATGGACTCATCAGACCACAGCACACTTTTCCACTTTGTGTCTGTCCATTTCAAGTGAGCTCCGGTCCAGAGAAGGTGGTGGCGTTTCTGGATGTTGTTGATGTATAGCTTTCACTTTGCATGGTAGAGTTTTAACTTGCACTTGTAGATGTAGCGATGAACTATGTTAACTGACAATGGTTTTCTGAAGTGTTCCTGAGCCCACACGGTAAGATCCTTTACACAATGATGTCGGTTTTTAATGCAGTGCCGCCTGAGGGATCAAAGGTCACGGGCATTCAATGTTGGTTTTCGGCCTTGCCGCTTACGTGTAGAAAGTTCTCCAGATTCTCTGAATCTTCTGATTATATTATGGACTGTAGATGATGGAATCCCTAAATTCCTTGCAATTGAATGTTAAAAAACATTGTTCTTAAAATGTTGGACTATTTTTTCATGCAGTTGTTCACAAAGTGGTGATCCATCTTTGCTTGTGAACGCCTGAGCCTTTTGGGGATGCTCCTTTTATACCCAATCATGACACCTGTTTCCAATTAGGTGTTCTTTGAGCATTCATCAACTTTCCCAGTCTTTTGTTGCCACTGTCCCAACTTTTTTGAAACGTGTTGCAGGCATCCATTTCAAAATGAGCAAATATTTGCACAAAAACAATAAAGTTTATCAGTTTGAACATTAAATATCTTGTCTTTTTGGTGTATTCAATTGAATATAGGTTGAAAAGGGTTTGCAAATCATTGTATTCTGTTTTTATTTACATTTTACACAACATCCCAACTTCATTGGAATTGGGGTTGTAAATGTTGGTGACCTTTGATGCACCACATCAATAGAAAAAGGAGGTTTGTGTATTTTACATATATGTAAAATAACACATGTGCTTCCTGCTGCACGTCCTGGTTTTGTTCTTGGGAATAATTTTATTGTGTGCTGGATGGAAAGTAGGAGCAGGTGTGGTTGAATTAACATGTATCTTGTAATGAGCTCATTTGTCAGTTTTTTTGACTGTGTGTGTGTGTGTGTGTGTGTGAATAATGTAGTAATCACCTGAAATTTACTTCATAATGCATATTTTCTGGGAGCACGTGCTGTTGTTGGACTTTGCTGCATCCACAAAACTGCAGAACTGGCTTGGATCCTGGATGGCAACCACCCAGGGGGACAGCTAGTCCATCCTTACCTCTGTCTGCCACAGCCAGGTGAACTGTGGGCGTGTCCTTTGCCTTGTAGGATCCTTGGGTACGGCTGCAGTGACTTTATGTCAAAGGAGCTGTTACTTAAGGAGACTAAGATGAGGAACTACAAGCTGCGCTGTGAGTGTCAGCTGGGACGTTTTGGCCATGTGGCGCGTTTCACATCTGGAATTGTCACTGAGCTGTTTTTGAATTAAATCAATTATTTAAATGTAAAGAATTTGACAGAGATCAATAACCAGCTGTAGCTGCAGGAGATAAAGTCATAATGAAAGGCTTCAGAGGGCTGACACAAAAACCTGCCGCCCTCTGAACAAACATGACACCAGTAAAACCATTCATTCACTCATTCATTCTCTGGCACATATCTGGGTCCGTGTCACGGTGACGGTCAAGTAGCTCCTCCCACACTTCATGGCTGGACCACTCAAGGACCTTCAGAGAGTTGTCCTGAAGCCACTCCTTTGATATCTTGGCTGTGTGCTTAGGGTCATTGTCCTGCTGAAAGATGAACTGTCACCCCAGTCTGAAGTCAAGAGCGCTCTGGAGCAGGTTTTCATCCAGGATGTCTCTGTACATTGCCGCATTCATCTTTCCCTCAATCCTGACTAGTCTCCCAGTTCCTGCTGCTGAAAAACATCCCCACAGCATGATGCTGCCACCACCATGCTTCACTGTAGGGATTGTGCCTGGTTTTCTCCAAACATGATGCCAAAGAATTCAATCTTTGTCTCATCAGACCAGAGAATTTTGTTTCTCCTGGTTTGAGAGTCCTTCAGGTGCCTTTTGTCAAACTCCAGGTGGGCTGCCATGTGCCTTTTACTAAGGAGTGGCTTCCGCCTGGACACTCTACCATACAGGCCTGATTGGTGGATTGCTGCAGAGATGGTTGCCCTTCTGGAAGGTTCTCCTCTCTCCACAGAGGAATACTGGATCTCAATCCTGTCTCAGAGGTCTACAGACAGTTCCTTTGACGTCATGCTTGGTTTGTGCTCTGACTGTCAACTGTGGGACCTTATATGTGTGTCTTTCCAAATCTTGTCCAGTCAACTGAATTTACCCCAGGTGGACTCCAGTTAAGCTGTAGAAACATCTCAAGGATGATCAGTGGAAGCAAGAGACACCACATGAAGCTCAATTTTGAGCTTCATGGCAAAGGCTGTGAATACTTATTTACATGTGATTTCTTTTAGTTTTAATAAATTTGCAAAAATCTAAAAAAAAAAAAAAAAACTTTTTTCACATTGTCATTATGGGATATTGTGTGTGTATAATTTTAAATGGTAAATGGGCTGCATTTATATAGCACTTTTCCATCTGCATCAGAGGCTCAAAGTGCTTTACAATAATGCCTCACATTCACCCCAGTGTGAGAGTGTGCCCATACAAGGCGCTCACTACACACCGGGAGCAATAGGGGATTAAAGACCTTGCTAAGGGCTCTTAGTGATTTTCCGGTCAGGCTGGGATTTGAACTGAGGATCCTCTGGTCTCAAGCCCAACACTTAACCACTGGACCATCACCTCCTCAAATTTTGAGCAAAAAATCAATTTCATCCCTTTTGGAATAAGGATGCAACATAACAAAATGTGGAAAAAGTAAAGGATGTAACATAACAAAATGTGGAAAAAGTGAAGTGCTGTGAAAACTTTCTGGATGTTCTGTAAAATGTAAACGTGACAAGCAAATGTTTGGGATCAGTTACAGTAGTTATTGTAGTTATTAATCCTAAACTTCAGGGGTCAGCGTGTGTCTCCATAAAGTACAAGAGCAAAACATATACAGAAAATCCCCCCAAAACTAGTTACATCAATAAAACTTCCCCACACTAAAATCAACAGGTCATATCTTTTTTCTTTTTTTTTTTTTGAATGCCTGACGTACGTATTTACTAACTTCTCAGATAACGTGTCCTGCAGGCATCAACATGAGAATAGTTTTCTGGTTATCATCCAAATCAGAAAAGTTCAGTGTCAGTGTTTATAAAATAACCAAACAGAACTTTCGTTTCCCCGTCAGACTCTTTGCACGCGGGAATAAAATGAACTTCATCTTCAACCACGTGACAAAACGTTCACACACGATCCCAGACGTCGGGTTTTGGGCGACTACCTCCTCATCTCAACACAGTGCATGACTGCTAGTTAATTTAGTAAGTGCTCATCTACGAGCGCTATTATGGACATCGTTTAAATATGGTTCATAAGTTGCACGATGTTTTAGTTGTGAACACCGCATGAGATCACTAATTTTAACAAACCAATAAATGCTGAAAAGGTCCTTGTATATTTCATGTGGGGTACTTATATTCTGTAACTGAGCTGGCAACCGCTCTGAGACACGCCCACCACTGGATCACAGCTGGCGTTGACAAGCGCTGTCATTTAACACCATAAAGCAAATTATTTTCATGACAGTTTGTCAAATGATTTTGATATTTAAAGACCAGTTTCATTGACGGAGTCCATAAGGGGTAAAGCCCCGGTTCCCCACGTGTGGCTACCAGAGGGGACTATCTACAGCTGTGGTTGGAGGTTTACACACATTCATCATGTCCATGAATGTCAGGGTAATAATTTGTGCTTTTAATGTTCTTTTGTCAGGGTGGAATGACATCATTAATGACTAAAAACAAGAATGAGGTGCAGACGATTGAATTTATTTAGGATCTTCTCTAAACCACACAGGGACAAAATAACACAAGCTCAAATATATACATACACCCCCAACTAATATTTGGTTAAATGTCCCTTACCAAGCTACACCACGACCAGACGCTTTTGGTCCAGGTGCAGCCGTCCCAGATTATGAATCTCTTTCCTGTTGTCGTGGCAAAAGCCTGCCTGCCTCCTCTGTCTTCTCTAATAACTACCATCAGACATCACTCGCTCATCTCTGGCTTTATTCCTTCATCCTTCACATCAGCTGCAATTACTGTAATACTTAAGAAACCTGGTACACGTCCCAACAGTTTCAAATACATATTTCCTATCGCTAACCTAACTTTTCTATTTAAAATCCTCAAAACAACAACAACAAAAAAACAACCAAAAACAGTTACATCTCAGGTTCATGTTCACCTGTCTGACAAAAACCTGTTTGAACACTTCTACTCCGGTTACCACCCTGTGCGTAGGACAGAAACAGCTTTGGTAAGAAATCACTCATGACGTCCTTATGGCAGCTGACGTTGGACTTGTTGTGTGGGCCGCCAGAAGAGGAGGTACTGCTGGCCCACCACCAGAGGGCGCCCTGCCTGAAGTGCGGGCTTCAGGCACGAGAGGGCGCTGCCGCCATGGACACAGCCGGGGTTGACAGCTGTCACTCATCAACTCATGACAGCTGTCACCCATCTCCACTTCATCAATCCACTCCATAAAAGCCGGACGTCATCTCCACCTTGCTGCCGAGATATCATCTACCTGTGAAGGTAATTTCTCTTCTGACTTAAACTTAAATAATAGTCTGAACTCTTTTGCAGCCGTTTTCCTGTGGTGTGCCTTATCTGCTGGATTGGCGTTTGGTGTGAACAGCGACGGCTACGCTTCACACCCAAACCAGATAAGTGGTTTAACAGGAGCTGCACGAGTGTGTGATTAGAGGTGGAGGTGACTTTCCACCTTCTGACTGTTTTTGTTACTGGGTGTGCACACACCCACATCTCACTGTTTGTGCTCCTCGCCAGCAGTACCAGATCCGACAGTCGGGGACGGTGATCACCTGGGAATTCAGGACTTGGCGGCTCCAGTATTCACCAGGTTCTGTGGCGGTGGAAATCGTGTGGTTCCGGCTCTTCTCAGGACAGACTTCTTCTATCCTCGAGCCTGCCCACACGTCACCTTTGTGTATTGACTGCTATCAGATTCTGGGATTGTCTGTATAATCGTTGTGCACATTCACAACATTAAATTGTTACCTTTTGGCTCATCTATTGACCGTTCATTTGCACCCCCTGTTGTGGGTCCGTGTCACTACACTTTCCCCAACAGGACTGTTATGAAGAACATCACTTTTGACACTGAGTTTCTATTTGAATCACTGACACACCCTTGCATTGCTTTAAGTCCTGTCTTTTCAACCGCACTCAGTTCATCCAACTTAAACTTTAAAATCTCAGCCATTTCCACTCACAACACGGTGTTCCCCAGGGTTCTGTCCTAAGCCCCCTTTGGTTTATCACTTATCTACTTCTTCTTAACAATATCTTATGTAAATTTAACATCCTTTTCCATTGCTTTGCGGATGACACTCTGCTCTACCTGTCCACCATAAGTAACTCCACCTTACTGTCCACCTCCCTCTCTGATTGCCTTCAGTAAATCAAATCCCAGTTCTTCGGCAACTTTCTCAAACTAAACTATGATAAACTGAGATTCTCCATATTTGCACCAAATCCACCTTGACAAACATGACAGTGAAACACATCGATAAGTCTTCAGTTTCTGCCTCCCCTTAGGTCAACAGTCTGGGTGTCATCCTCGATACCACATCTTTGTTCCAAGCTCACATCAATTCATTTTATTTATATAGTGCCAAATCACAACAAAGCTGCCTCAAGGCACTTACAGAGCAGCTCAGATCAATAATGTCATCCAGTCTGCTCCTCATCTTTTAAGGTCATGCATAACCTCACTCTTTCATACCTTTCTGAACTCTGGCACCAAAAACACACCCTCTTGTGCTCTCAGGTCTTCCAGAAACCTCAGTCACCTCCGTCCACCTGACCACCATGATGTTGAGATCCTTCAGCCACTCTGTGTCCCCTCCCACCTGTCATTCGTAACATCGACTGTCTCTCCATCGTCAAACCACGTCTCAGAACACGTCTCCTTAAACAAGCATATTCAGTTTGTTTTCCATCTCTGTTCATACTGATTTTATACACTGTAAACTTATGTCAGTTTTATTGATCTGGTTTTGTTAATTTTATTGATCTGTTGTTGTGACTTTGTGTGCTTCTGCACCTATAAATAAAATGTATTGTTATTGATTATTAGCTGCTGTAGTCGCCATGTAGTTGTTTTAGTCCCTGTAGTCTGTAGTTAATGTTGTAGCAGTACTTTCTGTAGTTGCTGTAGTTAGCGTGGTTACAATATTAATTATATTTATTTGCCATGGTTGCGTAATTTCAGGGTGACTCTGTCGGTCTGAGTGCGTTCAGACCGGTTCAGCTGCAGAGAATTCACCGTGAAGGGATTTGCTGTGAAAGCTTTTCTGCTCTTCTGAAATCTTGTTTGCTTTCTTTCGGTTTGTTTAAAGTTTAATCCAAACTGTGAGCAAAGATTCACACCTCCGTGATTCTTATTGCTCGAAGGCATCTGATTGTGCCAGATTGTGTCTTTCCCAATAGGACGAAGGCCAACTGGGGAAGACATCAGCATCTTATCTAATGACAAAGATAGAATTTTTCTGGTAGTACAACACAAGGAAACTACAGCAGGCCACAGAGCAGGTGATTAGAGAGCCTTTGAGGCTGACCTTTCACCCACCGGGGCACTTGTTATTCATCTGTAGGTCATAATCACAAAAACCTAGTGACCATTAACTCTTTGCATAGCGATGTCAGTGGTCAAAGTGCATATGCAATGCTTGAAGTATATATATATAAAAAATCTTAACAGTTTCTCTTCTGGTACATGCACCTTGGCACTCACAATTATTGCCTGTGGTTCATAAATAATATATTTTTGGAGCATGGTTTAGATGCATTCAACTTATGTGAAAAATGGCTAAAGCCAAAGTACATCTGCCTTTAAATGAAGCTTGTCCACCTGCATGCTCATGTTACCTGTTATATTAAACACGGTGGAGGTGCTTCTTTAATATTTAAATCTGTTATGAATTTAGTAGCCCATGGAGCTACCAATTATAGATTTTTTAACATTTATTTCTCTGCCTCTCACAGGCTGTTAAGAGTAGTTATAATCAAACTGATAGACATCCATCTAGCTTCCTCATTGTATTATATAGGCCCTTTTGCCCATATTCAAAATTTTTAGATGAATTTAGAAATTTCATTTCTGATTTGGTGATCTGTGCTAATGGGACTTTACCATCCCATGGTAATAAGGTCTCATAGCTCCTCAGTAAATCATTTTTGGATGTTTAGAAATGTTTGAATTTACTCATTTTTCACAGGGACCAACTCACTGCAGTGGTACTACCGTATTTTCCAGAGTATAGTCATGTTTTGTTTTGTTTTTTTTACTAATTTGGAAGGTCCTGCGACTCCCACTCCAGTGTGACTTATATACAGAAAAATCACACTTTCCTCATTAACATGAGCAAAGCGACGGTGCTGAACGCGCCAGCGCAAGCTAGCTCATGGTACAGAGAGGCCCAACAGGAAATGCCAAATTTTGAGTCCACAGTGAAACAGGAAATGTCAAATATTGAACACATCCTGGAAAAAAACAGTACCGGAGATTAACCTGTTTTTCATTACATTGTTTTTGCTGGGATATGTTCATCCTCTCTAAGGTTTTTGTGTAACTTTTTGTTGTCTTAATAAAACAATAAATAAAATCAAAGACAAAGAGGAGATCTTGCATGAATAGAGGAGATCTTGAAGATCATGAAGGGTTTGAGCCATGCTAATGCTCCCCAGAAGCATTTACTTTATTATTATAATTATTTGGAAAAAAAAGTCTGAAGGACCTAAATGATATGGTGAGTTACTGAAGAGCTTCACTCGTTCATGTCAGTGACATATACATATTACTCAAGAAAATATGGTATTTCAAGCACTGGCACATTTCCTAATGTTTCAAAATACCCATTTGCATGGTTTTAAGGCACACGTCTGCTTGCAAATTGACACCAGGGGGAGCCCTAGCATCATTTTAAAACTGCTCAGCTTTAGATCAGGTTTATTTGTTTATGGTGCAGTTGTGTTCGAGATGAGGGGCCGACGGCGCCCCGTGCCCTTTAGGAGATATGGCCCCTCGATACATCTTGAAGATGGACACCAATTCACCCCAGACAGATTAAATCCAGCACAGATCGCTGTGTGTAGATGATAAACAACATCAACTTGTTACTGATGAAGTCAAAGTGAATCACTGTCTTTATATCCAGTTTAAGTCATGTTTTCATGTTTTTTTCAAAGGTATGCCTCATAAATTATGTCTGATTATTTTGTTCCTGATGATGATGATTCAAGTGGAATTTTTCAGATTCATGATCAGCTGTTTATAGCAGAATGATGAACTTTTTAAATTCTCTTTCATCATCCTTGTCTGAAAAAGACATGTTCTAGCTTTCATACAATATAATATTTGAACTTATGCACATTTGAAAGAGCCTTTATATAAATTTATGCAGAGTAGTCTTTACTGCCAAAATATGCTGCACTTTTGGTGTAAAATTTCACAGAAAATTTAACAACACAAAAACTGGAGCATGTTTCTAAAAAAAATAAACCTTTGTGATATCAGTTTTCATTTGGGGTATTACATTCATTTTATACGACAGAGTTTTAGGGCCACATTGAATTTCTTTTTTTTTTTTTTGGACTTCGAGAAAGAAGTCGTAATATTAGGAGAATAAAGTAATATTACGAGAAAAATGTCATAATTTTACGAGAATAAAGTTGTAATATTACGAGAAAAAAGTCGAAATATTATATTATGACTTTATTCTTGTAATATTACGACTTTATTCTCGTAAAATTACGACTTTATGCTCGAAGTCGTAAAATAACTTTATTCGCATAATATTCCGACTTTATTCTCGTAATATTCTGACTTTATTCTCGTATTATTACGACTTTTTTCTCGTAAAATTACAACTTTATTCTCGGTCTTAAAATTACAACTTTATTCTCATAATATTACGACTTTATTCCCGTAATATTACTTTATTCTCGAAGTCTAAAAAAAAAAATTCTATGTGCCCCTAAAACGCCGTCGTAATTTTATGATGATTTTGATGCTCCATGATTTTTTTAATCAAGTGATAAATTGGTCACAGACTATTGTGGGATTAATTTAAGGCATATTTGTTCACATGTGTATTTTCAGAGTTTGAACACGCTTCATAATTGTCCTCTTATGCGTTTAAATACCAACCTGGTCTCATTCCATAGGAAATTCATTTTGGAAACTCTCGCTCCACCATAATACCATAAACAAAACTTGCAAGTGCACAAATAAAGTCAGATGACCTGAAATCCAGAAATACTCTGAACTTGAAACCACTCCAGATGTTTAAGACTTGAACATACAGTTGCAATAATTATGACAGATGATCCTTTTTTAAAATCAAAATGTTCATGGTAGTAAATTTATTTGAACAATAACAAAAACAGGTACAAAATTTGCGAATAGTTGTAGCACGTGTGACAGAAATCATCACATTGCGTGTTATCCTCATCACTGTGATCCATTTTTCATTGTTGTTTCACATCAATCTATGGAACACATCATAATATTAATAATAAAGTTCAATAAGGTACTGATGTCACTGCACGCTGAACCAATCAGCATTCTCTTTTTGGAACCAGACCTCTGCAATTTGAACATACTTCCCAATGAAGTATGGCGCCACCTTCAGACAAATAGAAGGAAAATTAATTTACTGCTGTCTCTGATCCATAAGGATCAGTCCTATTTACATGAGAACGTCCTTTATAAATAAGTCCTTATAAAAAACAGAAATGTCCACTGTTGCTGTCCAACAGTTATGTTTAGCAATAATAAAAATTTAATTAGCGATGTCCTTTGTCATATAAAACCTTTTAAAGCCCCCTTTTTAAAAACATGTGCAACATATTTTTAGAACATTCATCATCTCAGATGGCAGAGAACCAACAACCTGCAGACGCATGTTCTTATTTTCAGATGACCTGATTTTTGCGTTTGGGATTTGATGAATGTGCCGTTGAGCTGTCCATTGGGATTGCTTCTGCTTTCCCCAAGAACGGCAGATAGGTGGCGCAATAGAGCCCTTTAAACTTGGTGCTACAGAAGGAGTAGACCAGTGGATCCAGCAGACAGTCCATGTAGGAGAGGACCATAAGACCATCAAAGACCACTGCCACGCTGTCCTCTTTGGTGTCCTTCCAGTCATTGGCCCTGGCAATCAGCAGAACCATCCGGGCTATGGCGCAGGGCAGGAAGCAGAAGGAGAAGACCACCATGACAGAGATGACCAGCAACACAGCTCACCTCAGCTTCGTCTTGTCCCCGACAGTTTTCTTCCTGAGCCGGTTGACGATGTGCACCGTGCAGTAGAGCAGGATGATGAAGGGGATGACGATCTGGGAAAAAAAGACCACTTCTCGAAGACTGTCCACCACGTCCTGGAACCACAGTGAGACACCATGTCAACATAAAGGCAGCAGTGACACTAAAAATGAACTGAATTTTTGGCTTTGAGACCTGACCTCCTCCCACGCACACAGATCATTTACCTGCCCCCCCCCCCCCCCCCGCCACTCCTCACCTTCACCCTGCCGCACTACCACAGTCGTACCAGATCTTTCAATATTGTGCAAAACAACTGTTGTAACGCTGTAAGTTTAGTGAATTTACCCATGTGCTCTTCAGTTCCCCTCGGAATTAAGGAGGAGTTTCCCTTTCCTTTCCCTTTGTCCTTTTACTCTTCTTCTTTATTTTCCTTTGTGTTTTTTCTTTCTGCACCCCGACCCCCACCCTCAGCTACAACACTGTAAAGATTCAAAACAACAATATAATAATGTTTTATACATTAACAGTTATACTTTAATTTGTGGTTAAATATCATAAAGCCCGACTGATGTGTCAGTTGGCCAGTAATCTCAGCTAATATGAGCCTTTCACAAACATATCAGTACCGGCATCATTTTTTACAGATATCAAAACTTTTCTTTCACCAAATAAATGTCCAGAAAAAACACTTTGGCTGCTAGAAATTGTGTAAACACACAGTTTGTCCAGCAGAGGGTGTGCCGAGGCCATTGTATACAATGCTGCCAAGCATGGCTAGGACCCCATCACCCCTTGGTCACATTGGCTATAAGAGACAGAGGCAAAGAGACCAGCTGCCATTCATTTTCAATCAGAGTGGGCATTTTATAGTGACAGGAAACAAGTAGTCGTTATGCCTCCAGTAAGGCGGGGCCAAAATAAACAAGATGTCTATTTTATGCAAATGGTCAGTGATGTGACTCTGTGACAGCAGCGTGGCATACATCAGTTGGTTGTTAGGTATAGTTTATTATAATAAATTTCATGTTTAAACTGTAAAAAGATAAATAATAATAATAATAACAGATTAAGCTTGTATAGTGCTTCTCATTTGCTGAGACAAATCTCAAAGCGCTTAACATGTAAAAGACTGATAAAAGCTAAATAAATAAAATAATACAAATGATAAAATCAATAAAATAAAATAAATTAAAAACAGGATTATAATATTATGGACCACTATAAAGGCCTATTGAAAGGCCTGCAGGTAAAAGAGGGTCTTAAGGCACTTTTAAAGATCTCAGTGGAAGTTCTAGAGGCGAGGGGCAAATGAGCAGAAGGCTCAATCTCTCAGTGGGTGATGTGAAGTAGAGGAGCATGTAGGGAACCTAAATTACATTTCTTTCTCATGAGGGTGGCAGTATCTCTCCCCCAAATACACCATATCGATTGACTGCTGATGTAGCACCTCCCACTTTCTATAGCACCTGTATCCGTTCACACCACACAGTTACAGTCAGGTCTGTAGGTAGGAGATAAACGTCTCAGAATGTATCCTATAAAATACAGCGAAATGAGTCCACTCCCTCACTTCAGTTCATTTATTTGTACAGTACCAATCACAACATAAATTGCCCCCAGATTCTACACACCTTACTTATTGGTAACAATGTGAAGAAAAAGCTCTTAACGTGATTAAAATAACATAAGGAGGGCAAACTGATTACAACCCCAATTCCAATGAAGTTGGGACGTTGTGTAAAATGTAAATAAAAACAGAATACAATGATTGCAAATCCTCTTCAACCTATATTCGTTTGAATACACCACAAAGACAAGATATTTAATGTTCAAACTGATAAACTTTATTGTTTTTGTGCATATATTTGCTCATTTTGAAATGGATGCCTGCAACAGGTTTCTAAAAAGCTGGGACAGTAGTATGTTTACCACTGTGTTACATCACCTTTCCTTCTAACAACACTCAATAAGCGTTTGGGAACTGAGGACACTAATTGTTGAAGCTTTGTAGGTGGAATTCTTTCCCATTCTTGCTTGATGTACAACTTCGGTTGTCCATAGTCCGGGGTCTCCGTTGTCGTATTTTGTGCTTCATAATGCGCCACACATTGTCAATGGGCGACAGGTCTGGACTGCAGGCAGGCCAGTCTAGTACCCGCACTCTTTTACTATGAAGCCACACTGTTGTAACACATGCAGAATGTGGCTTGGCATTGTCTTGCTGAAATAAGCAGGGACGTCCCTGAAAAAGACGTTGCTTGGATGGCAGCATGGTGCCATCACAGATGTGTAAGTTGTCCATGCCATGGGCACTAACACACCCCCATACCATCACAGATGCTGGCTTTTTAACTTTGTTCTGGTAACAATCTGGTCTTTTTCCTTTTTTGTCCTGAGGACATGACGTCCATGATTTCCAAAAACAATTTGAAACATGGACTCATCAGACCACAGCACACTTTTCCACTTTGTGTCTGTCCATTTCAAGTGAGCTCCGGTCCAGAGAAGGTGGTGGCGTTTCTGGATGTTGTTGATGTATAGCTTTCACTTTGCATGGTAGAGTTTTAACTTGCACTTGTAGATGTAGCGATGAACTATGTTAACTGACAATGGTTTTCTGAAGTGTTCCTGAGCCCACGCGGTAAGATCCTTTACACAATGATGTCGGTTTTTAATGCAGTGCCGCCTGAGGGATCAAAGGTCACGGGCATTCAATGTTGGTTTTCGGCCTTGCCGCTTACGTGTAGAAAGTTCTCCAGATTCTCTGAATCTTCTGATTATATTATGGACTGTAGATGATGGAATCCCTAAATCCTTGCAATTGAATGTTAAAAAACATTGTTCTTAAAATGTTGGACTATTTTTCATGCAGTTGTTCACAAAGTGGTGATCCATCTTTGCTTGTGAACGCCTGAGCCTTTGGGGATGCTCCTTTTATACCCAATCATGACACCTGTTTCCATTAGGTGTTCTTTGAGCATTCATCAACTTTCCCAGTCTTTTGTTGCCACTGTCCCAACTTTTTTGAAACGTGTTGCAGGCATCCATTTCAAAATGAGCAAATATTTGCACAAAAACAATAAAGTTTATCAGTTTGAACATTAAATATCTTGTCTTTTTGGTGTATTCAATTGAATATAGTTGAAAAGGGTTGCAAATCATTGTATTCTGTTTTTATTTACATTTTACACAACATCCCAACTTCATTGGAATTGGGGTTGTAAATGTTGGTGACCTTTGATGCACCCACATCAATAGAAAAAGGAGGTTTGTGTATTTTACATATATGTAAAATAACACATGTGCTTCCTGCTGCACGTCCTGGTTTTGTTCTTGGGAATAATGTTATTGTGTGCTGGATGGAAAGTAGGAGCAGGTGTGGTTGAATTAACATGTATCCTTGTAATGAGCTCATTTGTCAGTTTTTTTGACTGTGTGTGTGTGTGTGTGTGTGTGAATAATGTAGTAATCACCTGAAATTTACTTCATAATGCATATTTTCTGGGAGCACGTGCTGTTGTTGGACTTTGCTGCATCCACAAAACTGCAGAACTGGCTTGGATCCTGGATGGCAACCACCCAGGGGGACAGCTAGTCCATCCTTACCTCTGTCTGCCACAGCCAGGTGAACTGTGGGCGTGTCCTTTGCCTTGTAGGATCCTTGGGTACGGCTGCAGTGACTTTATGTCAAAGGAGCTGTTACTTAAGGAGACTAAGATGAGGAACTACAAGCTGCGCTGTGAGTGTCAGCTGGGACGTTTTGGCCATGTGGGCGCGTTTCACATCTGGAATTGTCACTGAGCTGTTTTTGAATTAAATCAATTATTTAAATGTAAGAATTTGACAGAGATCAATAACAGCTGTAGCTGCAGGAGATAAAGTCATAATGAAAGGCTCAGAGGGCTGACACAAAAACCTGCCGCCCTCTGAACAAACATGACACCAGTAAAACCATTCATTCACTCATTCATTCTCTGGCACATATCTGGGTCCGTGTCACGGTGACGGTCAAGTAGCTCCTCCCACACTTCATTATCGTCGGCCAAGTCCTCTAACACTTCCCGGGGCGCCCTGAGGTGTTCCAAAGCCAGCTGGGAGATATAATCCTCGTCCAGCATGACCCGGGTCTGCCCCAGGGCCTCCTCACAGTTGGACATCTCTAGAGAGACCACCAGGGGGCATCCTCATCAGAAGCCCCAAGCACCTCAGCTGGCTCCTTTCAATGTGAAGAAGCAGCAGCAGCTCTACTCTGAGTTCCTCCTGGATAGTCGAGCTTCTCAGTCTGTCCAGGAGTGTAAGTCCAGATACTGGCTGGAGGAGTTTAATGTCCTCCGCTCATATCCACCACCCGAAGTTCATGACCATAGGTGAAGATCGGAGCGTAAATCGGCTGTTAAATTGAGAGTCTCACCTTCTGGCTCAGCTCCTTCTTCAACACAACTGTTTGGTACAGTGTCCATAAAACATCAGTTACAGCCCCAATCTGTCTATTGATCTCACGGTCCCATATACTATATCAATCACTTATACCAATCGATCACAAATATTTTGCTTTTTAATGTAAACTTTCAATCATCTCTTGAGCCCCGTTGGTTATGAAGATATGTATTAGAAAATATGTTTTTTGCACCATGTTTTGTTGACCTTGACCTTTGGCCGAGTCCTCTCACCTTGACATATCTGCCTGAGTAATATTCACACCATGTTTGGTAAAAATCCATCCAAAAATCCATTGAATCCATGAAACATTGATTTAATTTGTGCAGTTCAGCGTCTGTTCCTCCCAAACAAGGACTCACAATGACTGAAACTGGACTTATTGCTCATTAAAATCAGTAGATGTTGTGGTTTGTGGAAGTGTCACACTAAAGGTAAGTGATGCATAAAACCTGTGAATGCAGAGAAGTTAAACTGTGCATAAAGTTGACTCTTTTGTTGATTCATAAATCAGCTTGTGCACATATTAAAATCAGCGTGGAACTGTGCAAACACACAGATCTGATCCCTGCAGCTCCAACAGTGGCGTCAACAAGCTGTTTGTTCAGACTGTGTCAGTGAAAAGAAAGGCGGAGAGGTGGAATTTAACTGAATCACGCCGCACATTAATACAAACTCAGCAAAATCATTCCTGCACTGATTTTTGACATGTTCTGTCTGACAGACAGACAGACGGAGACAATCGTACAGCCTCCTCTGCCCATCTGCTGAGATCATGATCACAAAAGTACCTGCAAACTAAAAACCCTGCATCAGAGCGCTGATCTGTAATATCGTATCTGACAGGCGATGATATATGTCGCCTCAATCATCACACCAATCAGCAGGAAGCTCTTAGCAGTGTTTAAACATCCTTGACAGGACTCATTACATGTGCAGGCTGTAACAAATCGTGCACAGTTAAACTGTCAGACAGGCTATAACCGGTTTGCATGTAAGATATCCTATACTCTGTTTGGAAACCAGGTGCGCGCGCGGTCGGCCTCACGTATGCACCAGCGGCACATTCTTTCCACGTGTTCCTCTTTTGCAAACATTGTGTTTGGAGAAAATTTGCGTGCATGCTGAGGAAGCATGCAAAAACCCTCGTAAATTCCCTAACCCTAACCCTTGTAAATTCCACCACTAAGTATTTTTCTGGTAGATGTTGCATAACATGTCCAAATAACTGACTCACTGATGTTTCTGTGTTGCTTCTGGCCGATGCCTTTACAGCGGGCATGTAGATAAGTGGCTGAGTCAGTCCGTCCCAGGCAGATCCCAGATAAATAAAATATGAATAAACAGTACATGAAGCCGACTCTCAGCTTCTGTGAGCCTTTGAAAAGTTGACATACAGTTCTGGTCTGTTCTCATTAATGTGCTGTTCTTAATCCACTTAAACCCAAAACAGTTCAGTAGTGGCATAGCAGTGGAGTGCAACTTTGGAATAAACTTGGAATTATGCTTCATATATTTCTGGTTATTACAGAGCAACACCTATTAGCTATGCCTATTATCTTCACTGCACCTGTTTCACTGTTGCTCTGTGTGTGTGTGTGTGTGTGGGGGGGGGGAGCACCCTGAGCCCTGCCCACAGTGAAAAAAAAAAAACAATTCATGTTGTCATTATGGGGTGTGAGTAGAATTTTGAGGGGGAAAAAATGAATTCCCTCCATTATGGAATGTAACATTATTTCTTCAGGAAATGTAAAATTGCCTGAAGATATGATGTAAGATATTTCAAAGAAAACATAAAACTCAAAGTATGCTTTTAAAGTACATTTATTAGTTCTCTTGCTCACAATGGAGGCGCTCAATCAGCTCATGCTAGCATTCGCCTGTTAGCTAGTGTTTGCCTGTTGGCTAATGCTGCTAATGTTAGCATCATTAGCTAGAAAAAGAAGAAGGGCATTTATTGTCATTGTACATACATACAATTAAAATTTGTCCTCAACATTTAACCCATCCTAATTACAGTTAGACTATTATTAGTATTCAGTTATTAGCTAATGGGCTAATATTAGCATCAATAGCCAATTAGCATCAATAGCCCATTAGCTAGTGATACATTAGCATGAAATTACGTGAGTTTCGCATGTTTGCACACTGTTTGCCCATTAGTGAATTTCTAAGCTAATTATAAAACATATACTAGAACTCTTGGTGAAACTCTATTGTACCTGCTTTGATACTCTAATTATCATCATCCTTTGACCACAGGGTTGGACAAGATAAATACTAACTGTCCACCAGGTGGAGATATTACTCCATTTTAAGTATAGGCTGCTGTAGGACACCGCCAACAACAACCTGTTGCTTAAAATTGTAGGTAAAGACAATAACTCTCAGCTAAAATAAGGAAACAGTCCTGCAATACAATGACAACATTTATTTACCAATTATGTTCTGCAACTGGATTAATTATATGTAATTTAGAAAGACCTCGGAATATGGTTCTTTGAATTTTCACAATAAATGCTCGAAGGAAAGACTGTATATACACAGTGTTTGGGAAGGACTAATGACTCAGTCAGTAGATTATTATGTATTTATTTATTTATGTATTTATCAACTAATATTTCAAAAACACTGTGATGAAAGAAACCTACTAAAATAGTAACCTGTTGTTATTTGGAAGATTGTATATACTTTGTTCATTTAATTTATAAAATTTACTAAAACACACACACACACACATACGTATATATGTGTGTGTGTGTGTATATATATATATATATATATATATATATAAAATTATTATTATTATTTAGGGAACTGCAGATGTGAGTAGATGATTTATCCACGTTGGTGACACCTGTGTTGTGTTATATTGCTAAACAGTTTCAACACACTGTTCCAAGTCGTTTGTAAAATTCTTTAGGAAGTTGTGACACTTCATCAGCTGCCTTCCTCCTAAAAAACAAACATCAACACACCAGCAGGTCCAGAACATGAAAAATAAGATGTGGCTTTCTGACAAACTGTGCCAAGTTGTTGTAAATACAGTGAGACAAATAAATATTAGGTCCACTGTGGATTTTGTAAGTTTTCCCACCTACAAAGAATGGAGAGGTCTGTAATTTATATCGTAGGTTCACTTCAACTGTGAGAGACGGAATCTAAAAAAAAAGAAAAAGAAATTAGAAAATCGCGTTGTATCATTTTTAAATAATTTGCATTGTGCATGAAATAAGCATTTAATACAATAGAAAAACAGACCTTAATATTTGGTACAGAAACCTTTGTCCAGATGTTTCATGTAGTTTTTCACCAGGTTTGCACACACTGCAGCAGGGATTTTGGTCCACTCCTCCATACAGATCTCTAGATCTTTCAGGTTTGGAGTTTCAGCTCCCTCCAAAGATTTTCTATTGAGTTCAGGTCTGGAGACTGGCCAGGCCACTCCAGGACCTTGAAATGCTTCTTACGGAGCTCCTCCTTAGTTGCCCTGGCTGTGTGTTTGGGGTCATTGTCATACTGGAAGACCCAGCCATGACCCATCAGTACATGACCCCATCCATCCTCCCTTCAATACGGTGCAGTCTTCTTGTCCCCTTTGCAGAAGAGCACCCCCAGAGTATGATGTTTCCACCCTCACACTTCACGGTTGGGATGGTTTTCTTGGAGTTGTTCTCATCCTCTAAACATGGTAAGTGGAGCTGATTCCAAAAAGCTCTATTCTGGTCTCATCTGACCACATGACCTTCTCCCATGCCTCCTCTGGATCATCCAGTTGGTCACTGGTGAACTGCAAATGGTCCTGGACATGTGCTGGCTTGAGCAGGGGGACCTTGCTGCCCTGCAGGATTTTAAACCATGACAGCATCATGTGTTACTAATGTAATCTTTGTGACTGTGGTCCCAGCTCTCTTCAGGTCATTGACCAGGTCCTCCTGTGTAGTTCTGAGCTTTCTCAGCATCATCCTTACCCCACAAAGTGAGATCTTGCATGGAATCCCAGACCGAGGGAGATTGACAGTCATCTTGTGTTTCTTCCACTTTCTAATAAATAATCATAACAGTTGTCTTCTACCAAGCTGCTTGCCTGTTGTCCTGTAGTCCATCCCAGCCTTGTGCAGGTCTACAGTTTGTCCTGGTGTCCTTAGACAGATCTTGGTCTTGGCTATGGTGCACAGGTTGGAGTGTGATTGATTGAGTGTGTGAACAGGTGTCTTTTTATACAGGTAACAAGTTCAAACAGGTGCAGTTAATACAGGTAAAGAGTGCAGAATAAGAGGGCTTCTTAAAGAAAAATTAACAGTCTGTGAGAGACAGAATTCTTGCTGGTTGGTAGGGGGTCATTATTTCATGCAGTAAAATGCAAATTAATTAAAGTTAATCATACTCATTAATCATAATTACTCATTAATCATAATCAATCAATTAATTAAAGTTAATTAATTAAAATTAATCATACAATGTGATTTTCTTAATTTTTTTTTTTAGCTTCTGTCTCTCACCGTTGAAGTGAACCTACGATAAAAATTCCAGACCTCTACATTCTTTGTAGGCGGGAAAACGTGCAAATTCCACAGTGGATCAAATGCTCACTTGCCTCACTGTATTTCAGTATATCCATGAAGATTCCGTCTCCGTGTGGGGTTGGACAGTTTCTCTGGAGGATTCTGATCCTCGGACAGGAAGTGGTATGAAAACTGATACGAATTCTGCAGCTTCAGTTTGTGACCTGTGACCTGTTTTGGAGGCTGAAATAGTGTTTGGAATTTGGACTAAAAATATGCATTTTTCCATTTTTAATGGTCCAGTTTAAAATCCATTTGAATTGATTTGATTTGCTTTTAATAACTGGATTTTGAAGTCTGACTGTAGTACTGAAGTTATTATTGAAGTGATGACAGTAGGCGGTGTTAGTTTTGTCTTATTTTTTTCCTGACAGTGTGAATATTTTGTGTGCTGTGATGTGGAACAGTTTGACACGCTGACAGTGAGACATGACTCAACTGGCAGACTCTCTCTCTCTCTCTGTCTCTTTTTCTTCTTGTCTGAATGGGCTTCTCCTCCCAAGATCCTCTTTGCTGGTTGAGTAACTGAGTGTCCTGAAAATGTCTGAACATGTGGCAACACTCCGAGTGTAACTAAAGGGGCACTCAGAGAGCAGAACCTGCATCACTCCTCTGATTATTTGGGCTCTGTTGATTTGTTCCTTTCTTTGATCCTCATTGCTGGCTCTTGATCTTAATGTTAGATCCTTTATGGTTGGGCTTTGATGTTAATCTTTCCTCCTGATTGCCTTTGGTCATAATGTTAAATCCTAATTTTAGATCCCGGTCACTGAACTCTCATGTTGTTGGGATGTGAATATGTCAGGATGGTCTGAACTCAACTGTCTTTTGCGCTGATTGCTGACTTTTGATCCAAATCTTAGACCACAATCTCAGATCCTTATTGCTGAAATTTGATGTTAGTCTTTGACTCCAATTGTTGTCCTTTGAAACTGATTTCTGACTTAGATCCTGATAGCTGAACTTTGATGTTAATCTTTGATTCTGATTGCTGATTTTTGATCATGATTGCTGACTTTTGGTCCCAGTCTTAAACCTCAATCTCAGATCCCAATTACTGAACTTTGATGTTAATCTTTGACATTGATTGTTGTCCTTTGATGCTGATTGCTGACTTTTGATTATCTTAGATCCCAATCTCAGATTCCAGATGCTGAAATTAATCTTTGATGCTAATTGCTGATTTTTCATCCTGATGGCTGACTGTGATCCTAATATTAGATACTGATTGCTGAACTTTGATGTTAATCTTTGATCCTGATTCTTAAGGGCCTTTCACACTGAACGCATCAGAAGCGTCAAAAATCGGTCTAAAAAGCATTATTTTCAGTGAGACGCGTTGCTTTTTAGACGCGTCAGAAGCGTCACGTCAAAAGCCGAGCTAAAATGATGCTTCTGACGGGAGCGCGCATTGCCGCTTGTCGGCAGGCTGACGGAGTCAAAGTTTAATCCAATCCAACTTTCAACACTGTGAGCTGTGACGTACCTTCGCGTTGTCCAATAGGAATGACGCGTCAGGCCAAAACATGGAAGACAAGTGGCAGAAACCACTGATTTCTACAAAATGGATTGGACCAATTCGATTGGTGCAGAAACCACTGATCTGTACAAAACATTAACGTGTGACAGGACTGCTCATTTATAGAGCAGTTTTCTGAAGAAAAATCATTGGAAATGTTTTTTTGTTGTTGTTTGTTACCTCAAAATTTCTGATTACTGTTAAAAAAAGTTTAGAACACTTGTAATTAAAATAGGTAAATCAATCAATAAATGGTTCTTTAGAAACCTTTCATCTATAAATTAAAACCACCTGTTATGTTGTGTGGGCCGCTGAAGAGGAGGTACTGCTGGCCCACCACCACCAGTCGGCGCCCTGCTTGGAGTGCGGGCTTCAAGCATGAGAGGGCGCCGAGACAACAGAGAGTGACAGCTGTCACTCATTTACACCAGCTGTCACCAATCACCACCGTCCCTACAAAAGCCGGATTATTACTCCACCTCCTCGCCGAGAAATCAGCTACCGTCTAAGGTAACCTTCTCTGCTGTGATTATTGTTGTATCTAACATTGTTCTGTGTGCACCCGTGTTCCTGCGGGCTCTGTCTGAAGCTGGATTGGCGGATAGTGGGAGGGCGACGTTCTTCGCCTCTCACTCCATCCAGGGACGAGACTAACAGGAGCTGCACGGGTGAAATTGTTTCTGGAGGTGGAGGTTTTCCCTCCTTGAAGATCTGTAGGTGAAGGAGTACTGGGTGTGTGGATACACACTCACCATCAACTGTTTTTCATCTTCTGCCAGCAGTACCAGGGTCTGCAACAGAAGACGGTGACCACCTGGGGACTCAGGACTTGGCGGCTCCGGTGTTCTTCAGGCCGTTGGTGGTGGAAGCTGTGTGGGTCCCGGCTCTTCGATCGCCAGAGGTCTCCTATCTTCGAGCCTGCCCGCACGTCACCTTGTGTTTAATTGGCATTATATCTTTGTCTGTATCCAGTTGTGCGTTTCACAACATTAAATTGTTACTCTTTGTCTTATCCATTGTCCGTTCATTTGCGCCCCCTGTTGCGGGTCCGTGTTACGACACCTTCCCAACAGGATTTCTCGGCCATTCGTCATGGATCCCGAGGGGCGTCAACCACAGCTTGAACAGCCAATGGGAGAACAAGGAGCGCAGGCGTCAGCAGGAGGCGTGGTAAGTGATCTGCAGCAAATCCTTACCGCTTTCACCGCTCAGTTAAATCTGGTAGCCGAGCAGAATGCAGTCCTCAATTGGAGGGTGGAGGCTCTCACCGCCAGAGTGGAAGCGCGCGACTCGAGCGCTGCTGCAGTGACTCCTCCTGCTGGCTCTGGGCCACAGACAGACGTTCCACTAGCCATTCAACAAACCCCCCCACCGTCCCCTGAAGCTTACATAAGCCCTCCAGAACCGTACGGAGGCTGTGTCGAAACGTGCGCAGACTTCTTAATGCAGTGTTTGCTCGTTTTTGCACAGCGTCCAGTTATGTACGCATCAGATGCCAGCCGGGTGGCTTATGTGATTAATTTGCTTCGAGGTAAGGCACGCGCCTGGGCTACGGCGCTTTGGGAACAGAATTCGTGGCTCCTGACGTCATACGCTGAGTTTGTAAGGGAATTCAAACAGGTGTTTGATCATCCCAACAGAGGCGAGACCGCCTCGAGCGTGCTGCTGTCAATGAGACAGGGGCACCGGAGCGCAGCTGATTATGCAGTCGACTTCCGCATCGCGGCTGCGAGGTCCGGCCGGAATAATGTTGCGCTCCGCGCCGCCTTCGTAAACGGACTGTCTCCGGTCCTGAAGGAGCATCTGCTGGCTAAGGAGGAACCGCAAGATTTCGACTGGCTTATCAATTTGGTTATACGCTTAGACAACCGGTTGAATGAACACCGTCGGGAGCAGGCCGGGGGGCGTGGTCGGGCTCAAGCCGTCCCTCTTTCCTCTGGGTCCGAAAGGGTGTCGTCGTCCCCACATTCCACTGCCAGAGGGCTCCGTGTGGCAACAGCTCCCCCTGCTGACGAAGCTATGGACACGAGCTGTTGTGTGGGCCGCTGAAGAGGAGGTACTGCTGGCCCACCACCACCAGAGGGCGCCCTGTCTGGAGTGCAGGCTCCAGGCACCAGAGGGCGCTGCCGCCTCACAGGAGCAGCCAGGGTGACAGCTGTCACCCATCACCTGAGACGAGACAGCTGATATCAATCAACAGGGAGGTATATCAGCAGGACGGCATCTCCACCTCATGGCCGAGATATCGCTCTACCAAGGAGATAACGTATCCAGCCAAACGGATCATCTTTTGACCATTAAATACTTTTTGCCTTTACACAGAAAGAGAAAAGACAGCAGGAGACTATATTTTGGATAAGTACTCACATTCCTGCACTCACCTGTATTTTCCTGACAAGAGGTGGAGGTGGTGTTTCCACCCTGTGTGTTGCTGGGTGCAACCGCACCCACACCTGACTGTATCTGTTCCTTGCCAGCAGTACCGGATCCGACGAGCGGAGGCGGTGGCCACCTAGGGTTCGGGACTTGGCGGCTCCAGTATCCCCGGGGTTCGGTGGCAGAGGAAATCGGGTGGTTCCGGTTCGACTCGGACAGACATCTCCTATCGTCGAGCCTGCCCACACGACACCTTTGGAATTCGGTTACTGCTGTATTTGTAAATCTGTTGTGTTTGTTGTGTGAGTTCACAACAGTAAAACTTTGTGATTTGACTTTCTCCATTGTCCGTTCATTTGCGCCCCCTGTTGTGGGTCCGTGTTCCTACACTTTCCCAACACGAGCAGGGCCAAATTAAAATCAAATATCAGACAAAGGAGGCTGGCCCGCGGGGAGTGTTTTTTCTGTGGCTCTTGTGAGCACAGGTTAAAAGACTGCCCCAAACGATCAAACTCCAATGCCCATCCTTAGGAACTGGGTTAAGGGTGGGCCATAATATGTACACAGGGAAAACCCATAAATCAGCACAAATCCCAGTAACAATCCTGAGTGGGGATTTAACCCTTCACGCCCCAGCACTGGTAGACACGGGGTCAGAAGGGAATCTGCTGGATAGCAGATGGGCCAGGGAAGTAGGGCTTCCTCTGGTGGCTCTGCCTTCACCATTGAAGGTGCGAGCACTAGATGGCACTCTACTCCCGTTAATTACACATCAGACACAGCCCGTGACCTTGGTTGTGTCTGGGAATCACAGGGAGGAGATCGTGTTTTTTGTGACACCTTCTACCTCCCGAGTGATTCTGGGGTTTCCATGGATGGTGAAGCACAATCCCCGGATTGATTGGCCGTCTGTGGTGGTGACGCAGTGGAGCGAAACCTGCCACTGGGAGTGTCTTGGATCCTCGGTCCCACCCGGAATCACAGCTAAAGAGGAGGTCAAAGTCCCCCCCAATCTGACGGCGGTGCCCGAGGTGTACCACGATCTTGCTGACGTCTTCAGCAAAGATCTGGCACTCACTCTTCCCCCGCACCGACCGTACGATTGTGCCATCAATTTGATCCCGGGCGCTGAGTACCCGTCCAGTAGATTGTACAACCTCTCACGTCCGGAACGCGCATCGATGGAGACCTACATCCGGGACTCCTTAGCCGCCGGGTTGATTCGGAACTCCACCTCCCCGATGGGTGCGGGTTTCTTTTTTGTGGGTAAAAAAGACGGCGGACTCTGTCCATGCATTGACTACAGAGGGCTGAACGAGATCACGGTTCGCAATCGATACCCGTTGCCCCTGTTGGATTCGGTGTTCACGCCCCTGCAAGGAGCCAAAATGTTCACCAAACTAGATCTTAGGAATGCGTACCACCTGGTTCGGATCTGGAAGGGAGACGAATGGAAGACGGCATTTAACACCCCGTTAGGTCATTTTGAGTACCTGGTCATGTCGTTCGGCCTCACTAATGCCCCCGCGACGTTCCAAGCATTGGTTAATGACGTCTTGCGGGACTTCCTGCACCGGTTTGTCTTCGTATATCTGGATGATATACTCATCTTTTCTCCGGACCCTGAGACTCATGTCCAGCATGTACGTCAGGTCCTGCAGCGGTTACTAGAAAACTGGTTGTTTGTGAAGGGCGAGAAGTGTGAGTTCCACCGCACTTCTTTGTCCTTCCTGGGGTTCATCATCTCCTCCAACTCCGTCGCCCCGGATCTGGCCAAGGTTGCGGCGGTGAGAGATTGGCCCCAACCAACAAGCCGTAGGAAGCTGCAACAGTTCCTCAGCTTTGCAAATTTCTATCGGAGGTTCATTAAAGGTTACAGTCAGGTTGTTAGCCCCCTGACTGCCCTGACCTCCACTAAAGTCCCTTTCACCTGGTCGGATCGGTGCGAAGCCGCGTTTAGGGAGTTGAAACGCCGGTTTTCGTCTGCACCAGTTCTGGTGCAGCCTTATCCTACTCGCCAGTTCATAGTGGAGGTGGACGCCTCTGACTCAGGGATAGGAGCCGTTCTGTCCCAGAGCGGGGAGTCCAACAAGGTTCTCCATCCATGTGCCTACTTTTCCCGCAGGTTGACCCCCGCTGAACGCAACTATGACGTGGGCAATCGGGAACTCCTCGCGGTGAAGGAGGCTCTTGAAGAGTGGAGACACCTGTTGGAGGGAGCTACGGTGCCTTTCACGGTTTTCACGGACCATCGGAACCTGGAGTACATCCGGACCGCCAAGCGGCTGAACCCCAGGCAAGCCCGCTGGTCCCTGTTCTTCGGACGCTTTGACTTCCGGATCACCTACCGTCCCGGGACTAGGAACCAACGATCCGACGCACTGTCCCGGGTGCACGAAGAGGAAGCCAAGGCCGAGTTGTCAGACCCCATCTAGACCATCGTTCCCGAGTCCACTGTCGTGGCCACCCTCACATGGGACGTGGAGAAGACCATCCGGGAGGCCCTGGCAAGGAACCCGGACCCGGGGAACGGTCCTAAGAACAGACTCTACGACCCACCAGAAGCCAGGGCTGCTGTCTTGGACTTCTGCCACGGATCCAAGCTCTCCTGTCATCCCGGAGTGCGTAGGACCGTGGCAGTGGTTCAGCAGCGCTTCTGGTGGGCGTCACTGGAAGCCGACGTCCGGGACTATGTCCAGGCCTGTACCACCTGTGCTAGGGGCAAGGCTGATCATCATAAGATCAGGGGCCTCCTCCAGCCCCTGCCTGTGCCTCATCGCCCCTGGTCTCACATCGGCCTGGACTTCGTCACGGGCTTCCCGCCGTCCCAGGGCAACACCGTCATCCTCACGATAGTGGACCGGTTCTCCAAGGCGGCCCACTTCGTGGCCCTCCCGAAGCTCCCGACGGCCCAGGAGACAGCAGACCTCCTGGTCCACCACGTCGTGCGTCTGCATGGGATACCATCGGACATCATTTCGGATCATGGTCCCCAGTTCTCCTTGCAGGTCTGGAGGAGTTTTTGTAAGGAACTGGGGGCCACCGTGAGTCTCTCGTCCGGGTATCACCCACAGACGAATGGCCAGGCAGAGCGGGCGAACCAGGAGTTGGAACAGGCCCTCCGCTGCGTAACCTCCGCGCATCCGGCGGCTTGGAGTGACCATCTGGCCTGGATCGAGTACGCCCACAATAGCCAAGTCTCATCTGCTACCGGCCTCTCCCCTTTTGAGGCGTGTTTGGGGTATCAGCCCCCATTGTTCCCACTTGTGGAGGGAGAGGTCGGGGTCCCCTCGGTGCAGGCCCACCTGCGGAGGTGCCGCCGGGTGTGGCGGACCGCCCGTTCTGCCCTGTTGCAGGCCCGGACGAGGGCTAAGGCCCATGCAGATCGCCGGCGTTCCCCGGCCCCTACATACCAGCCTGGGCAGGAGGTGTGGTTGTCAACTAAGGACATCCCACTGCAGGTTGAATCACAGAAACTCAAAGACCGGTTTATCGGACCTTTTTCTATAGTCAAGATCCTCAGCCCGGCCGCAGTGAAGCTGAAACTCCCAGCTTCACTGCGGATTCACCCAGTGTTTCATGTCTCCAGATTAAAACCATACCACACCTCACCACTCTGCACCCCTGGACCCGTACCACCTCCTGCCCGTATCATCGACGGGGAGCCGGCATGGACTGTTCGTCAGCTCCTGGACGTCCGTCGGAAGGGCCGGGGTTTTCAATATCTGGTGGACTGGGAGGGGTACGGACCCGAAGAACGCTCCTGGGTGAAGAGGAGCTTCATCCTGGACCCGGCCCTCCTGGCCGATTTCTACCGCCGACACCCGGACAAGCCTGGTCGGGCGCCAGGAGGCGCCCGTTGAGGGGGGGGGTCCTGTTGTGTGGGCCGCTGAAGAGGGGGTACTGCTGGCCCACCACCACCAGTCGGCGCCCTGCTTGGAGTGCGGGCTTCAAGCATGAGAGGGCGCCGAGACAACAGAGAGTGACAGCTGTCACTCATTTACACCAGCTGTCACCAATCACCACCGTCCCTACAAAAGCCAGATTATTACTCCACCTCCTCGCCGAGAAATCAGCTACCGTCTAAGGTAACTTTCTCTGCTGTGATTATTGTTGTATCTAACATTGTTCTGTGTGCAACTGTGTTCCTGCGGGCTCTGTCTGAAGCTGGATTGGTGGATAGTGGGAGGGCGACGTTCTTCGCCTCTCACTCCATCCAGGGACGAGACTAACAGGAGCTGCACGGGTGAAATTGTTTCTGGAGGTGGAGGTTTTCCCTCCTTGAAGATCTGTAGGTGAAGGAGTACTGGGTGTGTGGATACACACTCACCATCAACTGTTTTTCATCTTCTGCCAGCAGTACCAGGGTCTGCAACAGAAGACGGTGACCACCTGGGGACTCAGGACTTGGCGGCTCCGGTGTTCTTCAGGCCGTTGGTGGTGGAAGCTGTGTGGGTCCCGGCTCTTCGATCGCCAGAGGTCTCCTATCTTCGAGCCTGCCCGCACGTCACCTTGTGTTTAATTGGCATTAAATCTTTGTCTGTATCCAGTTGTGCGTTTCACAACATTAAATTGTTACTCTTTGTCTTATCCATTGTCCGTTCATTTGCGCCCCCGCAAATGAAGGTGTCCGTGTTACGACACCTTCCCAACATGTTATTTCAGATTAGATAATTTCTTGTTTAACATAAGGGACCTTGGACATTTATTTTTAGACAAATAAAATAACATGGAAACTTGTACATTTTTTAAAGTCTGGTAGATTATTTATCTCATTTCAACCAGAAAAAGACACTGAATAAATCCAAATGTGTATTATAAATGCAACAGGAAATAATTTAACAATGACTGCAGTGTGATTGTAAAGTAGGATTTCTGTGACATAAACCTCATGATGAATTTTTTTTATATAGTCATTTAAACTTGTAATTTCGTCAAAATATGTAATTGCCTTTAATGTTATCAGGACAGTCATTTCTAAAATATGAATTTGAGCACAATAAGTGGAGAGCTTCTACCTGTGCAAATGTCTTTTGACTTTGATTTGTGGACTTGTGGATTTTTAAAGATCTGTTCATTTATTGTTAAAATTAAAATGAACAGCTTTTTAAAAAATAATAAAATAGTTGCTGTTGAAAGAGCCTTTTCTTTAGAAGCAGGTGATTTTCTGCTGGATTCTCGGGACCAAATGAAGGTCTCTTCTGCAGCTTTGAACTCTGGTGGTGTTGTTGAAGACTCTTTTGTCCTATTTTGAAGAGCAGAGATGTTTTCTTTCGACTGGACTTCGTGGTGTTCTAGTCCAGCAGTTAAGGGATAGAATCGTGCACTTTTTCACAAAAGCGCCAAACTTTGTCCAGGGACTCTTTAGGTTATATTAAGTCATGTCAAAGCGGGAGACATTTGATTTTAGCCCTGTATCCTGCTTTTTTTTAAAAAAAGGGTGTTTGCATGGTTATAATATAGTGTATATTTTGCTATTCATATGACAATACGATCATATGGTTATTATGTAGGAGGCCAGTGATCAAGATTGGACATTGTTAAGCTGTAGAGAATGGCTACTGCAACTAGTGCAAAGCTATACTGAGCTTATGTGATCGTGTATCGTCTGTCGTGTGGCGTCATACGTCGTCTTACATCCTTATACATTAGCAGGGTGGTATGTTTCAAAATGGAAAGAGGTACAGGACTCATTTCAGGCCTGCAGGAATCTTTAACAGGCCTCTACCTCTGAGACATAAAATTAGGTCACTGTGATCTTCCTAGCATGAAAGCTGTAGAGAGTAGTTCATTAAAAATATTCATGACACATTTGTGCATATCTAGGAAGTTTGCCAACCAGGTATTTACAGTGTTTTCAGTTAGAAAATATGGTGATAATCTTCTTAATACTAATAAAATAAAATAATAATGATAACAACAACAACAACAGCAACAATAATAATAATAATGGTTATGGCCATAAAAACAAAATTGATTTCTTGTAATTAATAAAAAAGCATTTATTTCCATTCAAACACTGTTGTTATTTTAGAGTGTAAATATGTTAGAGTGCATGAGTATCATCTTTCCTTTGCCCTATGCTTGCAAACAGCTATAATGCATAGGTATATTGATATTCACAATGAGTTAGACAATATTTAGTCACTTTCCCTAGATTAACGCTTTTTCTAAGAGTGTAAGCACACTGAAGTACATTCGAAGCATCCCTACTTAGCCTTAATACATTTTTCATAAACTTCAAGTTTATATTATAAACTTAAATAGACATTTGGATAAGAGTTTGTCATGAATTATATGCTGTAGAAGGCTGAAAATGGTTATTCTCTTAAACCCAGGTTTTTAGAGTGTAGACGTCTGATCTTATATACTTCAGGATCTTATATACTTCCTCTGATAAAGTTTTGGCGCTTTAAAAGTATAAAAGTACATGATTCCCCTAAAATTTGTCCCTTCGCCGCCGGACTATTCAGCTCATCAATGGAAGTTTGGCTGTCTGCACAGCAAATGTTCCTGATTGGGACAAATAAAAATATTTTTTTAAATATAAAGAAACACTAAACAGTTTATATATAAAAAAGGAAAAAAATGGCAAAAAAAAAAAAAAGATGGAAGAAAACGCCCGAAAAAATAAGTTATTTAAAGTTGAGCTTTTGTGGTGTCTGAAAAAAGCTGTAGCTTTATTTGGTAAAAAATAAGAAAGACTGAACATCTACAAATTAAAGCGTTCACTCAGATCAACTGTGCTAAAAAGCTAAGCTAATGTTAGCCGATCATCACGTTTTACTTTTATTTTATCCTCACCTCGATAAAGCTGCAGAACTAACCTCCGTTGGGAAAACTGGGACTTCGCATATATCCAAAAAGTGGGAGATTTCGGACTGAGTGGGTTTGCTCCATCCCCCCGGCTGCCTGCCTTGGTCTGCCCAGGAATGATGCCTGAAGGCCGACTTCTCCGTGCAGGTCGGCCCGCTGTCGCGGTTCAATCGATATCCCACCAAGTCGTCAGTCCTCCCTCGGTCGGCGTCACTCCAAAAAGTAGCTGGAAAAAAGCTTCTCCCAGCAGGGTGATGGGAGAATTGTTCTACTGCTGTTTTTTAAAGCTTTTTTGTGGTTCAGGCGACACAAATTCAAGATGGCGATTGCTGAACTTTTTTCAGATTGTGGAAACAGCCAGAGTGTGACGTAGCTGCACTCTCCGCCCCCTTGCCGCTTCCGAAGCGACGCGTCTGACGTCACGACGCGTTGGAACACATCGGCCTTGCGCGCTAGGGGGCATTAAAGAGTCGCGCTAAAGCTTGTAGTGTGAAAGGCCCTTAAATCTGTAATGCTGATTGCTGACTTCTGAACTGAATGTTAGATCCCGATTGTTAAACTTTCATGTTAATCTTTGATCCTTATTGATGCTGATTGCTGACTTTTGATCCCAATCTGGCATCCAACGTTAGATCCTGATTGCTGAATGTTGATGTTAATCTTTGATCCTGATGGATGATTTTTGATCATCATTGCTGACCTTTGATCCAAAATCTTAAATCCCAATCAGATTCTGACAGTTGAATTTGATGCCGATCTTTAATCCTGATCACTCATCTTTGATCCTGAACATTAATACTTGAACCCCTCAAAAGTAATTTGCTTGTGTCTATTATTTTCTTTTTTGTGTGTGCTTTTTGTTTGTCACCAGGATATCTCTGATCCTTATTCCTTTGATCTTATAATCAAGATCATGATCAAATATCAAAGTGAGGAATGGGTTCAAAGGAATCGGGATGAAACCATTTGAGATAAAAGCTTGAAGATAAATGGTGAAAGATCTAAGATTCACACCTTTTGTTGTGAAGGTGTCGTAGCACGGACCCACAACAGGGGGCGCAAATGAACGGACAATGACTAAACCAAAAGGTAACAATTTAATGTTGTGACGCTACACAACGAAAAGACACAGAAAATATGCACAGTCAATTAGCACCAGGTAGGCTCGAAGATAGGAGACCCCCCCGACGAGAGAGAAGCCGTACTTCACACGGCTTCCACCACCAACGGTCTGAAGAACACCGGAGCCGCCAAGTCCCGAGTCCCCAGGTGGCCTCTGTTCCCGGCTGTCGACCCTGGTACTGCTGGCAGAAAGCAAAAACAGGATGTGTGAGTGTGAGTCCGCACACTCAGTAATACACAGTCCAACACTGATGGGAGGGAGCACCTCCACCTCCAATCATACACTCAAGCAGCTCCTGTCAGTCACTTATCTGGAGGAAGTGGGAGGCGAAGACGTCGCGGTTCCCACAACACGCCACTCCAACAAAACTGTCCCACAGGAATAAACGGCTGCAAACAGAGATCAAAACGTGGATTAATCCAAATACTGCAGAGACGGATTACCTCAGGAATGGTAGTCAATTTCTCGGCGAGGAGGTGGAGTTGCAGTCCGGCTTTTATGGTGGTGATGATGATGAACGAGTGACAGCTGGAGCAGGGGATGAATGACAGCTGTCACATCTTCTAGGTCTGGCGCCCTCTCGTGCTTGGAGCCCGCACTCCAAGCAGGACGCCCTCTGGTGGTGGTGGTGGGCCAGCAGTACCTCCTCTTCAGCGGCCCACACAACACCTTTATCCTGATCCACACGAGAATTTAATAAACTGTTCTTTCACACTCGGCCTACGTACCCCGTCACCAAATTAACGAGCTGCCGTTGTTCCTTTATGACAGTTTCAGCCATATAAAGTACCTACGATTCTTCTGGATAATATCTTGACATGCTGAAGACACAGTTCACATGTGAAAGACCTTTAAGTAACACACACAGCAACAAAAGAGATAACCAACAGATGCACATCTATACCAGAATTCTCTATGGCGCAAATCTGTGTGTATATTATGTGTTAATTAGTCTGTTTGTCCTACGAAAAACTCAGAACTCAAACGTAGTTCAGCTGTCATTTTTTTCAGTCAGCATGTCAAATTACATGAAGATGTTCACTAAGACTTTTCTAAGAAAAATTATATGATTTTAAATAGCGTTACTCACAACGGATGCACTTGAGCTCATGCTAACGATCTTAGAATGTTTTTATGCTAACGTTATCCCATTAGCATTGCACTTTGTGGCGCTAGTGAGTTTTAATGCAGCATATTATGTGATGCTAGTGACTTTTCTTGCTAATGTTAGCATGCTAACATCATGTTATGTCATGCTAGCTACTTTTCAAGACACATGAAGGATTAAATCCGTTGTGAATCACTACTTTAAGGCGCTCCCCTTGCTCAGGTGCTTGTCCACCACAAGAATGTTTTTTAAGCACATTATAAATCCTGTTGCTCCCAATGGAGACACTAAGCTCATGCTAACATTAGCCTCTGAGCATTTCATTGTGATGCCAGTGAGTTTTTATGCTAACGTTATCCTGGTAGTATTGGACTGTGTGATGCTCGTGAGTTTTCATGCTAACGTTATACTAACGGTTCAACAGACTGTAAACAGACATATTAGCTGTGATCATAATAAAGTATATTTTATCCATCAGTTAATTTTTTCTAAATACTAATTCTAAAGAAACCTACTAAAATCATTAGCTATTGTTATTTGGGAGATTTTATACACTTCATTACTTTAATATATTTTATTAAAATATGTCTTTTAAGTGATTTTATTTTGGGAATTTCAGATAGAGTGGATTTATCCACAGGATTGCACAAGGTGGTGCATATATTTATTAATCAACTTATATTTCACAACCTATGAAATTACTTAGCTAATATTATTTGGAAGATTTTAGATACTTTGTTAATTTAATTTAAAAAATGTACAAGCATTTTCATTTGGGGGAATTTCCACTCGATTAGACTGAATTTAACCACAGGAATTCCACTAGTTTGGGACGTGATACCTTGATGATGGCATCTTCTTTGCGGTCGGAGTCGGAGTTCTTTTGGCTGTTGCAGCACTCGAAGGTCTTGAGCATGGTGGGCATGGTGAGAGGCAGCAGCAAGATCCAGATGACGATGGAGATCTGCAGAGATTTCTTGAGAGCTTTCAGAAAGTTCTTTCTTCCAGGATGGACAACATTAAAATATTGATCGATGGAGGTCACAGTCAGGAAGGCGATGCTCGCGCCTCGGTTTAGGAACAGCATGAAGAGCATGGCTTTGCATACTGCATCGTTGTCGCTCCGCCGCTGCCCTTCGATGAAGTTGTACGCCTTTATGGGCAAACAGAAGAGCAGGAGAATGTGAGCTAGCACCAGGTTGAACAGGAAGATGTTGTTGGTGTTGGATTTCCAGAACTTCAGCTTGGTGATAAAGAGATGGAGGACAGACGCATCGAGGGGCAGAGCCAGGATGAAGATGATGATCATGACAGCCGCATAGAATTTATACAACGCCTTGTTCATGGCTTCACAGTCTTCGATTTGTTGGTTGAGGGACATGTTCTCCATTTTAACGGTTGTGCAAAAACACCCCAAACAGGGTGAACAGACAAATTAGCACAGAGAGAAGTTTTAGTGTCCTGTGACGAGGAAATAAACTCTCACCCTCGCATGTTACAACAGGAGCTCGTGGAAGAACAAAGAAAATAAAAATGCTGTCAGACAAGTTTCTCCCGCATCTTCAGCTTGAATCCTTTTACTTCTGGAATTCTGCTTTCGCTCCTTGTGTATTTTCCCCAAACTCTTCAGTCAGGCGTGTCTTTGAGAAGTGCTGTGTCTGAAGCAGATCTGGAGCTGACTGACGGAGCGTTTGCTGAGCGGCTCCTTGGGGTTGGCCATGCTGCTGCTGTCTGATTTAGCTCCTCCTTGTAGCCTGAGGAGGTGAGTCACCAGCTGTTTTCCCACTGTGGGACCCGCACGGCTCTGGGGCCGGTGCAACTGGTCTCAGAGTCGTCAGGAAAGTGATTGGTAAATCACTCTGTGAGACATCGTGGGGACAAACGCAACTGTGTGAAAACAAATGCAAATCTGATCACATTGGCACAGATTTGACATCCAGCCAACAGGGAAAAAAAATTTCCACAGTTTTTTTTTCCCTGCAATGCATGCTGCAGCTTTTTGTGGCCCAGACTGTGAGAATTACCCTCGTAGGTCTTGTGAGGGTTCAGTAAATCCCTGTGCAGCTCCTTTGCGAGGCTCAAAATGTTGCAGAGGGAGCTGGAGAGGAATTCACTATAGAAAACACAGATGTGGACTTATTGTAATTGATAACAGATTTAGGTGGACACATAAAGAGACAGATCCACTGTTTTCTACTATGTAAGGAAAGTTTGAGGAGGTTGCATGGAATGTGGTGTCCTAAGGGAGGTGGAAAGCGGTTAGCCCAGGGCCTGGCCCTCGGATCTGCGAGCTTTCACTGCTGCAACATGTCGAGACGTCTTTTCAGGCCAAATTCCACACAGGCTTGATTGAGAAACAAGAAGAGGACACGACCTCTTCCACAGATCTGTTTTATGATTCTGAAATCCCCTTTTCAATATGTTTGTCATGAGAACACTCGCCGGCTCTTTCCTGACACCCGTGTGTGTTTTGTGCATTTTGGTATCTTGGTGATTTCAACATTTTGTAGAATACTGATCTCGCAGAATAAAACAGTGACGCCTGATTTACTGAGGTCCCACATAACGTCTGATAAATGGGCAATTTTGGGGCAAAAACTTTTGCATGTTGGGTGGGCAGAGTTTTGCAGTTGATTTAATAAGACTAATTTCGCAGTTGATAGGGGATGGTAGTGTGCTGCAGACAGTACCAGATAAATGAGGATTGTGAATTTGTTAATAACCATAAGTGCAAAATAAAATTCAATCAGTCACTTGCAGGTACGCACCTTGTGCTTCCTTACACAAGAACTCTGCTACATAACTGAGCGTGCTCACGCACAGGCAGTTAACCCTCTGGAGTCGTCTGGAGCATCTCCGCGTCTCCGCGTCAAAGTCACAAAACCAAATTTAGCTGATGTAACATCCAGCAGTCTGAGTCTCTGTCTGAATGCGTGTTGAAAGTGCAGACTTCAAACTATATAATAATTTTTAAATTCTGTTGACAGGCCTAGAATAACTTAAATCATGAGTAAAAACTTACATAATGGTTTTTCCCAAACATTCGCCATTTTTAGTGTGCATCTTGGCAGAAACGGGATTCTCACTTCCTTGTTGTGCCAGCTGCGTTTGGCTGCAGGAGAGGCAGGGGAAAAAATACAACTTCCTCTGTATCATTGGTGTAAAAACTCATGACCTAAACCAATCAAAATCACCAACCCACATGTGTTCATCAACTCCTGTGGGGTTGGTTGCTGAGGACATTCAAAACGCCACAAAAGTCAAGCTAAAGTAAGAACACTGCCTCCAGGTGGACAACATGAGGAGTGACATTCCTGTAGGTGAGGCCTATGTCCACTCTGTCTTGTTTTGGACAGGAATTGCTTTTTGAGTGGCACAAATAATTTGTGTGGCATCTCATTGTTTTGTAATTAGTTGTACAAAAAAATGTTTGAAGCATTTACTGCATTTTAATGTAAATAATTGTATGTAACTTTGTTTGCTACATTTGTACATATGTTTTTGAAATGTACAATTTATATTTGCATTATAAGTTATAAAAAATGGTTTATTAAACATGTTTGTGGTTTTCACAATTTTTTAAAATGTAATTATTTAATTTATCTATTCGGATTTTGTGTTTTTGTATGAATTTAGCTTCATTCTGTTAATACAGTATGTCAGAATGAAAGACAAACTGTAAAGTCACACAGGTGAGGTTGTGCTGAATAAAATTACACCAAACAAGTTAAAGTAAAGAGTTTAAGGTAAATTCTGAAGGTAAAACTAAAAGTAGTCAAAAACGGCCAATTATACCCTGGATCCCAGAGGGTTAAGAAACAGCAACAAAAACTAACAGTCTCCTAATTTAATTATTATTCCGTTCACACTGCGCCAGCAAACTAGTGAATAATGATGCTGCATTCTGTCGGCCGTGTATCGTCCCGCACAGACTCCTCCTATCTGTGTGTCTCAGCACAGAACTGTGGTCCACCTGTGACGCATGGAGACATTCATTATTAAAGAAACGAGCATGTTGTGTGGGCCGCTGAAGAGGAGGTACTGCTGGCCCACCACCACCAGATGGCGCCCTGCTTGGAGTGCGGGCTTCAAGCACGAGAGGGTGCCGGAGCCACTGGGAGTGACAGCGGTCACTCATCCTCAGCACCAGCTGTCACTCATTCATCTCATCACCATCACCATAAAGGCCGGACTGCAACTCCACCTCCTCGCCGAGAAATCAACTACCAATCAGGTAATTTTCTCTGCTGACTCAAAACATTGAGTAATAATCTGAACTTCTTTGCAGCCATTTTCCTGTGGTGTGTCCTTATCTGTGGGATTGGCGTTTGGTGTGATCAGCGACGGCTTCGCTTCACACCCCAACCAGATAAGTGGTTAGACAGGAGCTGCACGAGTGTGTGATTGGAGGTGGAGGTGCTCCCTCCTTACTGAATACAGACTGTGGGATTACTGAGTGTGCGACCTCACACTCATCAGGACTGTCTCTGTTCTGTCAGCAGTACCGGGTCTGACTGCTGAAGACAGCGGCCACCTGGGGCGCAGGGCTTGGTGGCTCCGGTGTTCTTCAGCTCCGTTGGCAGTGGAAGCTGTGTGGATGCGGCTCTTCTCTCGCCAGGCGTCTTCTATCGTCGAGCCTGCCCACACGTCACCTGGTGTATGATTGACAGTCACCATATTGTTATTGTCTGTACGTCGTTGTGTGATTCACAACATTAAATTGTTACTTTTGGCTTATCCATTGTCCGTTCATTTACGCCCCCTGTTGTGGGTCCGTGTCACGACACTTTCACAACAGAGCACCAAGTAAATACACTGTTCTTACAATGAATTATATATTTTTGTGTTTTATTCTGTGTACGAGGAGGCAGCACCATCTCTGCTGCTTGAACATCAGTCTGTTAATCACAATAATTAAATGTCACGGTAACACGGGCACAGTAGACGCCATCAGAACTCACTAAATTACCTTTTAACCTTGATAAATCACATAAACCATATTTGAAAAATGTTGTCCTTAGTGCACCATGTTAGTAAAGCAGCATGCAGGTTTTTTTTGAACGTGCTGTGGTGTTTGTGCACATTTTTGCACGTGCACACCATTCGTAAACCAGGCCCTCAAAACTTAATATCATCTGTAAACATGTGACAATTACAGAATTACAGTCAAAGATTGTTTAAAAAAAGTGTTTCAATGAAATGTTCTATCGCCTGTTTAAATCCAGACTAAAGATCCAGGTGTTTCTTGATGTCCTGGACTTCCTGGAAGTGTGTCTGTAGGCTGTGAAATTGCTGAACTTGTAGAGACGTTCACTGATCTCAGCACTGACTGAGCCGTGGAGGAACTCATGGAGTCATGAGGTGTTTGGTGATGTTGATATCTTTGCAGGAGAATGAAGGTCCAGGTCTTCAGGGTCCTGGTGTTTTCCGTCTTACTGTCAGGTTGTCAGTCCTGGACTCTAACCAGTGACTTAAGGTGCTGGCTGGATGTCTTTGGCACCAGGTCTCTTTGGAGGATCCATGCGACACGCGGAACTCCTCCGCACGTCTGTCTTAATGTGCTGAAAAAGTGCTGATGTCCACGTCTTTTCACAATTCCTGTGCTAGTCAGACGACATACCGGATCAAGACAGCGTCCAGTTTAGAAATGAATGGCACATTCCACTGTTACAGGAGGTTTTGTCATGGAAAGAGGAGCGCGGTGGAGCCGCATGGTGCAAAGCAACGCCGTGACGAAGCCTTCCAGGACATGTTGGGGCATGCACAATCACAATCGGAGTTTGTGAGTTTCTCTGAATTTTCGGACCTTTTGTCTGACTTAGTGCTTAACTCAGATAAGATAATTATAGTGGGCGATTTTAACATCCACACAGATGCTGAGAATGACAGCCTCAGCACTGCATTTAATCTATTGTTAGACTTGATTGGTTTTGCTCAAAATGTAAATGAGTCCACCCACCACTTTAATCATACCTTAGATCTTGTTTTGACTTATGGTATGGAAATTGAAGACTTAACAGTATTCCCTGAAAACCCCCTTCTGTCTGATCATTTCTTAATAACATTTACATTTACTCTGATGGACTACCCAGCAGTGGGGAATAAGTTTCATTACAGTAGAAGTCTTTCAGAAAGCGCTGTAACTAGGTTTAAGGATATGATTCCTTCTTTATGTTCTCCAATGCCATATACCAACACAGGGCAGAGTAGCTACCTAAACTCTGTGAGTGAGATAGATTATCTCGTCAATAGTTTTATATCCTCATTGAGGACAACTTTGGATGCTGTAGCTCCTCTGAAAAAGAGAGCTTTAAATCAGAAGTGCCTGACTCCGTGGTATAACTCACAAACTCACAGCTTAAAGCAGATAACCCGTAAGTTGGAGAGGAAATGGCGTCTCACTAATTTAGAAGATCTTCACTTAGCCTGGAAAAAGAGTCTGTTGCTCTATAAAAAAGCCCTCCGTAAAGCTAGGACATCTTACTACTCATCACTAATTGAAGAAAATAAGAACAACCCCAGTGTTGGGAAAGTGTAGTGACACGGACCCACAACAGGGGGCGTAAATGAACGGACAATGGAAGGAGTCAAATTGTAACACTTTACTGTTGTGAATGACACAACCAAACACAGCAGATTACAGAATGTGCACAAGTCAATCAATACAGGTGTCGTGTGGGCAGGGTCGACGATAGGAGACGCCCGTCTGGAAACGAACCAGAACCACATGATTTCCACTGCCAACGAACCCGAGGAATACTGGAGCCGCCAAGTCCCGAAGTCCCCAGGTGGCCACCGTCACGGCGTGTCGGATCTGGTACTGCTGGCAGAAAGCAAAGACAGTCAAGGGTGGGTGTGTGAAGACCCAGTAACAATCCTGGTGGGAATTCCACCTCCACCTCTCACTCAAACACTGCTGAGTACTGTAGATTCCTCAGGGGAAAAGAGTGCCTTCCGCGCTCTCACAGCTTTCACCGACGGAGGAACTGGTACTCCTGCAAACACTCACAATATACAAATATTGCAATTACAGAATGGCTGAGGATATTACCTCTTGTAGAAGATGATATCTCGGCAATGTGGTGGAGGTGTCTTCCTGCTTTTATTCCAGATGTGGATGAGATGATCAGTGACAGCTGTCATGGATGATGGGTGACAGCTGTCACCACGGCTTGTTCCTGAGGCGGCAGCGCCCTCTCGTGCCTGAAGCCCGCACTTCAGGCAGGGCGCCCGCTGGTGGTGGGCCAGCAGTACCTCCTCTTCTGGCGGCCCACACAACACCCAGGTTTGTTTTCAGCACTGTAGCCAGGCTGACAAAGAGTCAGAGCTCTATTGAGCCGAGTATTCCTTTAACTTTAACTAGTAATGACTTCATGACTTTCTTTGCTAATAAAATTTTAACTATTAGAGAAAAAATTACTCATAACCATCCCAAAGACATATCGTTCTCTTTGGCTGCTTTCAGTGATGCCGGTATTTGTTTAGACTCTTTCTCTCCGATTGTTCTGTCTGTTATTTTCATTAGTTACTTCATCCAAACCATCAACATGTCTATTAGACACCATTCCGACCAGGCTGCTCAAGGAAGCCCTACCATTAATTAATGCTTCAATCTTAAATATGATCAATCTGTCTTTATTAGTTGGCTGTGTACCACCGGCTTTTAAGGTGGCAGTAATTAAACCATTACTTAAAAAGCCATCAGTTGACCCAGCTATCTTAGCTAATTATAGGCCAATCTCCAACCTTCCTTTTCTCTCAAAAATTCTTGAAAGGGTAGTTGTAAAACAGCTAACTGATCATCTGCAGAGGAATGGTCTATTTGAAGAGTTTCAGTCAGGGTTTAGAATTCATCATAGTACAGAAACAGCATTAGTGAAGGTTACAAATGATCTTCTTATGGCCTCAGACAGTGGACTCATCTCTGTGCTTGTTCTGTTAGACCTCAGTGCTGCTTTTGATACTGTTGACCATAAAATTTTATTACAGAGATTAGAGCATGCCATAGGTATTAAAGGCACTGCGCTGCGGTGGTTTGAATCATATTTGTCTAATAGATTACAATTTGTTCATGTAAATGGGGAATCTTCTTCACAGACTAAACTTAATTATGGAGTTCCACAAGGTTCTGTGCTAGGACCAATTTTATTCACTTTATACATGCTTCCCTTAGGTACTATTATTAGACGGTATTGCTTAAATTTTCATTGTTACGCAGATGATACCCAGCTTTATCTATCCATGAAGCCAGAGGACACACACCAATTAGCTAAACTGCAGGATTGTCTTACAGACATAAAGACATGGATGACCTCTAATTTCCTGCTTTTAAACTCAGATAAAACTGAAGTTATTGTACTTGGCCCCACAAATCTTAGAAACATGGTGTCTAACCAGATCCTTACTCTGGATGGCATTACCCTGACCTCTAGTAATACTGTGAGAAATCTTGGAGTCATTTTTGATCAGGATATGTCATTCAAAGCGCATATTAAACAAATATGTAGGACTGCTTTTTTGCATTTACGCAATATCTCTAAAATCAGAAAGGTCTTGTCTCAGAGTGATGCTGAAAAACTAATTCATGCATTTATTTCCTCTAGGCTGGACTATTGTAATTCATTATTATCAGGTTGTCCTAAAAGTTCCCTAAAAAGCCTTCAGTTAATTCAAAATGCTGCAGCTAGAATACTGACGGGGACTAGAAGGAGAGAGCATATCTCACCCATATTGGCTTCTCTTCATTGGCTTCCTGTTAATTCTAGAATAGAATTTAAATTCTTCTTGTTACTTATAAGGTTTTGAATAATCAGGTCCCATCTTATCTTAGGGACCTCGTAGTACCATATCACCCCAATAGAGCGCTTCGCTCTCAGACTGCAGGCTTACTTGTAGTTCCTAGGGTTTGTAAGAGTAGAATGGGAGGCAGAGCCTTCAGCTTTCAGGCTCCTCTCCTCTGGAACCAGCTCCCAATTCAGATCAGGGAGACAGACACCCTCTCTACTTTTAAGATTAGGCTTAAAACTTTCCTTTTTGCTAAAGCTTATAGTTAGGGCTGGATCAGGTGACCCTGAACCATCCCTTAGTTATGCTGGTATAGACTTAGACTGCTGGGGGGTTCCCATGATGCACTGAGTGTTTCTTTCTCTTTTTGCTCTGTATGCACCACTCTGCATTTAATCATTAGTGATTGATCTCTGCTCCCCTCCACAGCATGTCTTTTTCCTGGTTCTCTCCCTCAGCCCCAACCAGTCCCAGCAGAAGACTGCCCCTCCCTGAGCCTGGTTCTGCTGGAGGTTTCTTCCTGTTAAAAGGGAGTTTTTCCTTCCCACTGTCGCCAAGTGCTTGCTCACAGGGGGTCGTTTTGACAGTTGGGGTTTTTCCGTAATTATTGTATGGCTTTTGCCTTACAATATAAAGCGCCTTGGGGCAACTGTTTGTTGTGATTTGGCGCTATATAAATGAAATTGATTTGATTTGATAATCACACAACTGAAAAGCAACCGGAATCCATCTGAAATCCACCAGAAAGCCGTCCTGTGAGATCAACACCGAGGTGGTTTTGTCCCGCGTAATGAACAGCTCCGTGGCACGTCCCTCCGCTTTTCTTTCCATGAAAAAAACTCCTGTAACAGTGGAATGTGCCGAAAAAATGTTGATGTCCACGTCTCCTGCCTTTTTGTGAAAGTCAGACGAGGTCCTGGATCAACAAAGCCTTCACGTTGGAAATGATCTGGTTGTTTCAGCGGGGTCTGAGCATGTCGATCGGCGCTGGGAGCGCACCGCGCTCTCAGCAGTTGTGGGTCGTCCTTAAAGCGGCAGTAACACTCCTTAATCTGTATAATCTCCATAAAATCGTCCCTGAAAGCCATATTAATTTTCCGAACGGTGTCCACCTGGAGGTCTCTCACAGTTTCTGGAAAAACAATTGATGCAGCGAAGCTCCAAATTGTTCAGACATTTATTCGCAATAAAAAAACGATGAGAAGGTGGACCACTGCTCACACAAAGCCTGCTCACAGGCGAATGACGCAACCGACAGGCGTGAAAAAACTCACGCATGTGCACGAAGGTTCAAGCTTGTCTGATGCAATCACACGTGATTCAAATCCATATGGTTTTTGAAAAAAATCAAAAGGTCCGATACTTTTCTAACAGACCTCATATATATATATATATATATATATATATATATATATATATACACACATATATATTTGTGACCAAATATTGGCACAGATAATTGGTTGACCCCTGATAATGTTATATTATTTCCAATTATTGTATGTTTATTTCCTTTATTAAAAACAATCTATACAGTGCATCCAGAAAGTATTCACAGTGCTGCACCTTTTCCACAATTTTTTGTGTTACAGGCTTATTCCAATTGGATTAAATACATTTTTCCTCTAAATTCTGCACACAATACCCCATAATGACGATATGATAAAAATCTTTTGAGATTTTATTGAAAATAAAAAAATAAGAAATCACATGTACACAGCCTTTGACATGAAGCTCAAAATTGAGCTCAGGTGCCTCCTGTTTCCACTGATCATCCTTGAGATGTTTCTGCAGCTTAATTGGAGTCCACCTGGGGTCAATTCAGTTAATTGGACGTGATTTGGAAAGACACACACCTGTCTATATATAAGGTCCCACAGTTGACAGAGCACAAACCAAGCACTCACACACCCCCACATACACACAAAGGAAAAGAAAAGAAAAAGCAAAAAGTTTAGTCATGTTTTGAGGCCCTTTGGTTTTCAGATCAAGGATTTGTGTCTGTCAGATCTTTTGAACCTGTTTTTCATTGTGCTTGAGGAAAAGTTACAACTTTATAATGACTCACTGAGTACAATATCAAGGTGTGTTTGGACAGAATATTACTTCATTAGCTCCACACACTCATAGTATTTGGGAATTTTACACTTTCTGTAATTAATTCTAACCATCAGCTGGCAGCACTGATAGAATAAAGCAAGAACAGATTCATCCCACCTGGACTCCAGCACGCCTGCAGCTATTGGTCACAGGGGAAATTCCAGTCTGGATGAATTGCCAGTCATCACCAACTCACTTGTACTTTAACCTGAACCTCAGAGTTTCCCCAGGATCAGAAGAAGAAGAAAAAAGAACAATCAATCAATCAATCAACTTTTTTCTTGTATAGCGCCAAATCACAACAAACAGTTGCCCCAAGGCGCTCCACATTGCAAGGCAAGGCCATACAATAATTATGAAACACAGTCTACGTCTAAAGCAACATAACCAAGGGATGGTCCAGGGTCACCCGATCCAGCCCTAACTATAAGCCTTAGCGAAAAGGAAAGTTTTAAGCCTAATCTTAAAAGTAGAGAGGGTATCTGTCTCCCTGATCTGAATTGGGAGCTGGTTCCACAGGAGAGGAGCCTGAAAGCTGAAGGCTCTGCCTCCCATTCTACTCTTACAAACCCTAGGAACTACAAGTAAGCCCGCAGTCTGAGAGCGAAGCGCTCTAATGGGGTAATATGGTACTACGAGGTCCCTAAGATAAGATGGGACCTGATTATTCAAAACCTTATAAGTAAGAAGAAGAATTTTAAATTCTATTCTAGCATTAACAGGAAGCCAATGAAGGGAGGCCAACACGGGTGAGATATGCTCTCTCCTGCTAGTCCCCGTCAGTACTCTAGCTGCAGCATTCTGAACCAACTGAAGGCTTTTTAGGGAACTTTTAGGACAACCTGATAATAATGAATTACAATAGTCCAGCCTAGAGGAAATAAATGCATGAATTAGTTTTTCAGCATCACTCTGAGACAAGACCTTTCTGATTTTAGAGATATTGCGTAAATGCAAAAAGGCAGTCCTACATATTTGTTTAATATGCGCTTTGAATGACATATCCTGATCAAAAATAACTCCAAGATTTCTCACAGTATTACTAGAGATCAGGGAAATGCCATCCAGAGTAACGATCTGGTTAGACACCATGCTTCTAAGATTTGTGGGGCCAAGTACAATAACTTCAGTTTTATCTGAGTTTAAAAGCAGGAAATTAGAGGTCATCCATGTCTTTATGTCTGTAAGACAATCCTGCAGTTTAGCTAATTGGTGCGTATCCTCTGGCTTCATGGATAGATAAAGCTGGGTATCATCTGCGTAACAATGAAAATTTAAGCAATACCGTCTAATAATACTGCCCAAGGGAAGCATGTATAAAGTGAATAAAATTGGTCCTAGCACAGAACCTTGTGGAACTCCATAATTAACTTTAGTCTGTGAAGAAGATTCCCCATTTACATGAACAAACTGTAATCTATTAGACAAATATGATTCAAACCACTGCAGCGCAATGCCTTTAATACCTATGACATGCTCTAATCTCTGTAATAAAATTTTATGGTCAACAGTATCAAAAGCAGCACTGAGGTCCAACAGAACAAGCACAGAGATAAGTCCACTGTCCGAAGCCATAAGAAGATCATTTGTAACCTTCACTAATGCTGTTTCTGTACTATGATGAATTCTAAAACCTGACTGAAACTCTTCAAATAGACCATTCCTCTGCAGGTGATCAGTTAGCTGTTTTACAACTACCCTCTCAAGAATCTTTGAGAGAAAAGGAAGGTTGGAGATTGGCCTATAATTAGCTAAGATAGCTGGGTCAAGTGATGGCTTTTTAAGTAATGGTTTAATTACTGCCACCTTAAAGGCCTGTGGTACATAACCAACTAACAAAGATAGATTGATCATATTTAAGATTGAAGCATTAAATAATGGTAGGACTTCCTTGAGCAGCCTGGCAGGAATGGGGTCTAATAAGCATGTTGATGGTTTGGATGAAGTAACTAATGAAAATAACTCAGACAGAACAATCGGAGAGAAAGAGTCTAACCAAATACCGGCATCACTGAAAGCAGCCAAAGATAACAATACATCTTTGGGATGGTTATGAGTAATTTTTTCTCTAATAGTCAAAATTTTGTTAGCAAAGAAAGTCATGAAGTCATTACTAGTTAAAGTTAATGGAATACTCAGCTCAATAGAGCTCTGACTCTTTGTCAGCCTGGCTACAGTGCTGAAAAGAAACCTGGGGTTGTTCTTATTTTCTTCAATTAGTGATGAGTAGAAAGATGTCCTAGCTTCACGAAGGGCTTTCTTATAGAGCAACAAACTCTTTTTCCAGGCTAAGTGAAGATCTTCTAAATTAGTGAGACGCCATTTCCTCTCCAACTTACGGGTTATCTGCTTTAAGCTACGAGTTTGTGAGTTATACCACGGAGTCAGACACTTCTGATTTAAAGCTCTCTTTTTCAGAGGAGCTACAGCATCCAAAGTTGTCTTCAATGAGGATGTAAAACTATTGACAAGATACTCTAACTCCCTTACAGAGTTTAGGTAGCTACTCTGCTCTGTGTTGGTATATGACATTAGAGAACATAAAGAAGGAATCATATCCTTAAACCTAGTTACAGCGCTTTCTGAAAGACTTCTAGTGTAATGAAACTTATTCCCCACTGCAGGGTAGTCCATCAGGGTAAATGTAAATGTTATTAAAAAATGATCAGACAAAAGGGAGTTTTCAGGGAATACTGTTAAGTCTTCTATTTCCATACCATAAGTCAGAACAAGATCTAAAATATGATTAAAGTGGTGGGTGGACTCATTTACTTTTTGAGCAAAGCCGATAGAGTCTAATAATAGATTAAATGCAGTGTTGAGGCTGTCATTCTCAGCATCTGTGTGGATGTTAAAATCGCCCACTATAATTATTTTATCTGAGCTAAGCACTAAGTCAGACAAAAGGTCTGAAAATTCACAGAGAAACTCACAGTAACGACCAGGTGGACGATAGATAATAACAAATAAAACTGGTTTTTGGGACTTCCAATTTGGATGGACAAGACTAAGAGACAAGCTTTCAAATGAATTAAAGCTCTGTCTAGGTTTTTGATTAATTAATAAGCTGGAATGGAAGATTGCTGCTAATCCTCCGCCCCGGCCCGTGCTACGAGCATTCTGACAGTTAGTGTGACTCGGGGGTGTTGACTCATTTAAACTAACATATTCATCCTGCTGTAACCAAGTTTCTGTTAGGCAGAATAAATCAATATGTTGATCAATTATTATATCATTTACCAACAGGGACTTAGAAGAGAGAGACCTAATGTTTAATAGACCACATTTAACTGTTTTAGTCTGTGGTGCAATTGAAGGTGCTATATTATTTTTTCTTTTTGAATTTTTATGCTTAAATAGATTTTTGCTAGTTATTGGTGGTCTGGGAGCAGGCACCGTCTCTACGGGGATGGGGTAATAGGGGGATGGCAGGGGGAGAGAAGCTGCAGAGAGGTGTATAAGACCACAGCTCTGCCTCCTGGTCCCAACGCTAGACAGTCACAGTTTGGAGGATCCCAAAAAATTGGCCAGATTTCTAGAAATGAGAGCTGCTCCCTCTAAAGTGGGATGGATGCCGTCTCTCCTAACAAGACCAGGTTTTCCCCAGAAGCTTTGCCAATTATCAATGAAGCCCACCTCATTTTTTGGACACCACTCAGACAGCCAGCAATTCAAGGAGAACATGCGGCTAAACATGTCACTCCCGGTCTGATTGGGGAGGGGCCCAGAGAAAACAACAGAGTCCGACATTGTTTTTGCAAAGTTACACACCGATTCAATGTTAATTTTAGTGACCTCCGATTGACGTAACCGAGTGTCATTACTGCCGACGTGAATTACAATCTTACCAAATTTACGCTTAGCCTTAGCCAGCAATTTCAAATGTCCTTCGATGTCGCCTGCTCTTGCCCCCGGAAGACAATTGACAATGGTTGCTGGTGTCGCTAACTTCACATTTCTCAAAACAGAGTCGCCAATAACCAGAGTTTGATCCTCGGCGAGTGTATCGTCGAGTGGGGAAAAACGGTTAGAGATGTGAACGGGTTGACGGTGTACACGGGGCTTCTGTTTAGGGCTACGCTTCCTCCTCACAGTCACCCAGTCAGCCTGCCTTCCCGACTGCACGGGGTCTGCAAGGGGGGAACTAACGGCGGCTAAGCTACCTTGGTCCGCACCGACTACAGGGGCCTGGCTAGCTGTAGAATTTTCCACGGTGCGGAGCCGAGCCTCCAATTCGCCCAGCCTGGCCTCCAAAGTTACGAATAAGCTGCACTTATTACAAGTACCGTTACTGCTAAAAGAGGCCGAGGAATAACTAAACATTTCACACCCAGAGCAGAAAAGTACGGGAGAGACAGGAGAAGCCGCCATGCTAAAACGGCTAAGAGCTAGTAGCTACGCTAAGCTAGCGGATTCCCAAACAGGGAATCCGACACTAGACAGGCTGTGGAGCAGCACAGGTAACGCACGACAACAGTGCTAAAATAAAATAAAAATCCACTGAACAGGCTGTGGAGCAGCACAGGTAACGCACGACAACAGTGCTAAAATAAAATAAAAATCCACTGAACAGGCTGTGGAGCAGCACAGGTAACACACGACAACAGTGCTAAAAAAAAATAAAATAAAAATCAAAATCCACTGGACAGGCTGTGGAGCAGCACAGGTAACGCACGACAACAGTGGTAAAAAATAAAATAAAAATCCACTGGACAGGCTGTGGAGCAGCACAGGTAACGCACGACAACAGTGCTAAATCAAAATCCACTGGACAGGCTGTGGAGCAGCACAGGTAACGCACGACAACAGTGCTAAAACAAAATAAAAATCCACTAGACAGGCTGTGGAGCAGTACAGGTAACGCACAACAACAGTGCTAAAAAATAAAATAAAATAAAAATAAAAATCCACTGGACAGGCTGTGGAGCAGCACAGGCAACGCACGACAACAGTGCTAAAACAAAATAAAAATCCACTAGACAGGCTGTGGAGCAGCACAGGCAACGCACGACAACAGCGCTAAACAAAAATCCACTGGACAGGCTGTGGAGCAGCACAGGCAACGCACGACAACAGCGCCAAAAAAAAAATAAAATCAAAATCAAAATCCACTGGACAGGCTGTGGAGCAGCACAGGTAACGCACGACAACAGTGCTAAAAAATAAAATCAAAATCCACTGGACAGGCTGTGGAGCAGCACAGGTAACGCACGACAACAGTGCTAACAAAAAAAAAAAATAAAAAAAAAAATAAAAAAAAATAAAAATCCACTGGACAGGCTGCGGAGCAGCACAGGTAACACACGACAACAGTGGTAAAAAATAAAATAAAAATCCACTAGACAGGCTGTGGAGCAGCACAGGTAACACACGACAACAGTGCTAAAAAAAAATAAAATCAAAATCAAAATCCACTGGACAGGCTGTGGAGCAGCACAGGTAACGCACGACAACAGTGCCAAAAAATAAAATAAAAATCCACTAGACAGGCTGTGGAGCAGCACAGGTAACGCACGACAACAGTGCCAAAAAATAAAATAAAAATCCACTGGACAGGCTGTGGAGCAGCACAGGTAACGCACGACAACAGTGCCAAAAAACAAAACAAAAATCCACTGAACAGGCTGTGGAGCAGCGCAGGTAACACACGACAACAGTGCTAAAAAATAAAATAAAAATCCACTGGACAGGCTGTGGAGCAGCACAGGTAACACACGACAACAGTGCTAAAAAAAAATAAAATAAAAATAAAAATCCACTGGACAGGCTGCGGAGCAGCACAGGTAACACACGACAACAGTGCTAAAAAATAAAATAAAAATCCACTAGACAGGCTGTGGAGCAGCACAGGTAACACACGACAACAGTGCTAAAAAATAAAATAAAAATCCACTGGACAGGCTGTGGAGCAGCACAGGTAACGCACGACAACAGTGCCAAAAAACAAAACAAAAATCCACTGAACAGGCTGTGGAGCAGCACAGGTAACACACGACAACAGTGCTAAAAAACAAAACAAAAATCCACTGAACAGGCTGTGGAGCAGCGCAGGTAACACACGACAACAGTGCTAAAAAATAAAATAAAAATCCACTAGACAGGCTGTGGAGCAGCACAGGTAACACACGACAACAGTGGTAAAAAATAAAATAAAAATCCACTGGACAGGCTGTGGAGCAGCACAGGTAACGCACGACAACAGTGCCAAAAAACAAAACAAAAATCCACTGAACAGGCTGTGGAGCAGCGCAGGTAACACACGACAACAGTGCTAAAAAATAAAATAAAAATCCACTGGACAGGCTGTGGAGCAGCACAGGTAACACACGACAACAGTGCTAAAAAAAAATAAAATAAAAATAAAAATCCACTGGACAGGCTGCGGAGCAGCACAGGTAACACACGACAACAGTGGTAAAAAATAAAATAAAAATCCACTAGACAGGCTGTGGAGCAGCACAGGTAACGCACGACAACAGTGCTAAAAAATAAAATAAAAATCAAAATCCACTGGACAGGCTGTGGAGCAGCACAGGTAACGCACGACAACAGTGCTAAATCAAAATCCACTGGACAGGCTGTGGAGCAGCACAGGTAACGCACGACAACAGTGCTAAAACAAAATAAAAATCCACTAGACAGGCTGTGGAGCAGTACAGGTAACGCACAACAACAGTGCTAAAAAATAAAATAAAATAAAAATAAAAATCCACTGGACAGGCTGTGGAGCAGCACAGGCAACGCACGACAACAGTGCTAAAACAAAATAAAAATCCACTAGACAGGCTGTGGAGCAGCACAGGCAACGCACGACAACAGCGCTAAACAAAAATCCACTGGACAGGCTGTGGAGCAGCACAGGCAACGCACGACAACAGCGCCAAAAAAAAATAAAATCAAAATCAAAATCCACTGGACAGGCTGTGGAGCAGCACAGGTAACGCACGACAACAGTGCTAAAAAATAAAATCAAAATCCACTGGACAGGCTGTGGAGCAGCACAGGTAACGCACGACAACAGTGCTAACAAAAAAAAAAATAAAAAAAAAAAAATAAAAAAAAATAAAAATCCACTGGACAGGCTGCGGAGCAGCACAGGTAACACACGACAACAGTGGTAAAAAATAAAATAAAAATCCACTAGACAGGCTGTGGAGCAGCACAGGTAACACACGACAACAGTGCTAAAAAAAAATAAAATCAAAATCAAAATCCACTGGACAGGCTGTGGAGCAGCACAGGTAACGCACGACAACAGTGCCAAAAAATAAAATAAAAATCCACTAGACAGGCTGTGGAGCAGCACAGGTAACGCACGACAACAGTGCCAAAAAATAAAATAAAAATCCACTGGACAGGCTGTGGAGCAGCACAGGTAACGCACGACAACAGTGCCAAAAAACAAAACAAAAATCCACTGAACAGGCTGTGGAGCAGCGCAGGTAACACACGACAACAGTGCTAAAAAATAAAATAAAAATCCACTGGACAGGCTGTGGAGCAGCACAGGTAACACACGACAACAGTGCTAAAAAAAAATAAAATAAAAATAAAAATCCACTGGACAGGCTGCGGAGCAGCACAGGTAACACACGACAACAGTGCTAAAAAATAAAATAAAAATCCACTAGACAGGCTGTGGAGCAGCACAGGTAACACACGACAACAGTGCTAAAAAATAAAATAAAAATCCACTGGACAGGCTGTGGAGCAGCACAGGTAACGCACGACAACAGTGCTAAAAAACAAAACAAAAATCCACTGAACAGGCTGTGGAGCAGCACAGGTAACACACGACAACAGTGCTAAAAAACAAAACAAAAATCCACTGAACAGGCTGTGGAGCAGCGCAGGTAACACACGACAACAGTGCTAAAAAATAAAATAAAAATCCACTAGACAGGCTGTGGAGCAGCACAGGTAACACACGACAACAGTGGTAAAAAATAAAATAAAAATCCACTGGACAGGCTGTGGAGCAGCACAGGTAACGCACGACAACAGTGCCAAAAAACAAAACAAAAATCCACTGAACAGGCTGTGGAGCAGCGCAGGTAACACACGACAACAGTGCTAAAAAATAAAATAAAAATCCACTGGACAGGCTGTGGAGCAGCACAGGTAACACACGACAACAGTGCTAAAAAAAAATAAAATAAAAATAAAAATCCACTGGACAGGCTGCGGAGCAGCACAGGTAACACACGACAACAGTGGTAAAAAATAAAATAAAAATCCACTAGACAGGCTGTGGAGCAGCACAGGTAACACACGACAACAGTGCTAAAAAAAATAAAATAAAAATCAAAATCCACTGGACAGGCTGTGGAGCAGCACAGGTAACGCACGACAACAGTGGTAAAAAATAAAATAAAAATCCACTGGACAGGCTGTGGAGCAGCACAGGTAACACACGACAACAGTGGTAAAAAATAAAATAAAAATCCACTGGACAGGCTGTGGAGCAGCACAGGTAACGCACGACAACAGTGGTAAAAAATAAAATAAAAATCCACTGGACAGGCTGTGGAGCAGCACAGGTAACACACGACAACAGTGGTAAAAAATAAAATAAAAATCCACTGGACAGGCTGTGGAACAGCACAGGTAACGCACGACAACAGTGCCAAAAAATAAAATAAAAATCCACTGGACAGGCTGTGGAGCAGCACAGGTAACACACGACAACAGTGGTAAAAAATAAAATAAAAATCCACTGAACAGGCTGTGGAGCAGCACAGGTAACGCACGACAACAGTGCTAAAATAAAATAAAAATCCACTGAACAGGCTGTGGAGCAGCACAGGTAACACACGACAACAGTGCTAAAAAAAAATAAAATAAAAATCAAAATCCACTGGACAGGCTGTGGAGCAGCACAGGTAACGCACGACAACAGTGGTAAAAAATAAAATAAAAATCCACTGGACAGGCTGTGGAGCAGCACAGGTAACACACGACAACAGTGGTAAAAAATAAAATCAAAATCCACTGGACAGGCTGTGGAGCAGCACAGGTAACGCACGACAACAGTGGTAAAAAATAAAATAAAAATCCACTGGACAGGCTGTGGAGCAGCACAGGTAACACACGACAACAGTGGTAAAAAATAAAATAAAAATCCACTGGACAGGCTGTGGAACAGCACAGGTAACGCACGACAACAGTGCCAAAAAATAAAATAAAAATCCACTGGACAGGCTGTGGAGCAGCACAGGTAACACACGACAACAGTGGTAAAAAATAAAATAAAAATCCACTGAACAGGCTGTGGAGCAGCACAGCACGACAACAGTGCTAAAATAAAATAAAAATCCACTGAACAGGCTGTGGAGCAGCACAGGTAACACATGACAACAGTGCTAAAAAATAAAATAAAAATCCACTGAACAGGCTGTGGAGCAGCACAGGTAACACACGACAACAGTGCTAAAAAATAAAATAAAAATCCACTGAACAGGCTGTGGAGCAGCACAGGTAACACATGACAACAGTGCTAAAAAATAAAATAAAAATCCACTGAACACAGGTAACACACGACAACAGTGCTAAAAAATAAAATAAAAATCCACTGAACAGGCTGGGGAGCAGCACAGGTAACGCACGACAACAGTGCTAAAAAATAAAATAAAAATAAAAATCCACTGGACAGGCTGTGGAGCAGCACAGGCAACGCACGACAACAGTGCTAAAACAAAATAAAAATCCACTGGACAGGCTGTGGAGCAGCACAGGTAACGCACGACAACAGTGCTAAATCAAAATCCACTGGACAGGCTGTGGAGCAGCACAGGTAACGCACGACAACAGTGCTAAAACAAAATAAAAATCCACTAGACAGGCTGTGGAGCAGTACAGGTAACGCACAACAACAGTGCTAAAAAATAAAATAAAAATAAAAATCCACTGGACAGGCTGTGGAGCAGCACAGGCAACGCACGACAACAGTGCTAAAACAAAATAAAAATCCACTAGACAGGCTGTGGAGCAGCACAGGCAACGCACGACAACAGCGCTAAACAAAAATCCACTGGACAGGCTGTGGAGCAGCACAGGCAACGCACGACAACAGCGCCAAAAAAAAATAAAATCAAAATCCACTGGACAGGCTGTGGAGCAGCACAGGTAACGCACGACAACAGTGCTAAAAAATAAAATCAAAATCCACTGGACAGGCTGTGGAGCAGCACAGGTAACGCACGACAACAGTGCTAAAAAAAAAATAAAAAAAAAAAAATCCACTGGACAGGCTGCGGAGCAGCACAGGTAACACACGACAACAGTGGTAAAAAATAAAATAAAAATCCACTAGACAGGCTGTGGAGCAGCACAGGTAACACACGACAACAGTGCTAAAAAAAAATAAAATCAAAATCAAAATCCACTGGACAGGCTGTGGAGCAGCACAGGTAACGCACGACAACAGTGCCAAAAAATAAAATAAAAATCCACTGGACAGGCTGTGGAGCAGCACAGGTAACGCACGACAACAGTGCCAAAAAACAAAACAAAAATCCACTGAACAGGCTGTGGAGCAGCGCAGGTAACACACGACAACAGTGCTAAAAAATAAAATAAAAATCCACTGGACAGGCTGTGGAGCAGCACAGGTAACACACGACAACAGTGCTAAAAAAAAATAAAATAAAAATCAAAATCCACTGGACAGGCTGTGGAGCAGCACAGGTAACGCACGACAACAGTGGTAAAAAATAAAATAAAAATCCACTGGACAGGCTGTGGAGCAGCACAGGTAACACACGACAACAGTGGTAAAAAATAAAATAAAAATCCACTGGACAGGCTGTGGAGCAGCACAGGTAACGCACGACAACAGTGGTAAAAAATAAAATAAAAATCCACTGGACAGGCTGTGGAGCAGCACAGGTAACGCACGACAACAGTGGTAAAAAATAAAATAAAAATCCACTGGACAGGCTGTGGAGCAGCACAGGTAACACACGACAACAGTGGTAAAAAATAAAATAAAAATCCACTGGACAGGCTGTGGAACAGCACAGGTAACGCACGACAACAGTGCCAAAAAATAAAATAAAAATCCACTGGACAGGCTGTGGAGCAGCACAGGTAACACACGACAACAGTGGTAAAAAATAAAATAAAAATCCACTGAACAGGCTGTGGAGCAGCACAGGTAACGCACGACAACAGTGCTAAAATAAAATAAAAATCCACTGAACAGGCTGTGGAGCAGCACAGGTAACACACGACAACAGTGCTAAAAAAAAATAAAATAAAAATCAAAATCCACTGGACAGGCTGTGGAGCAGCACAGGTAACGCACGACAACAGTGGTAAAAAATAAAATAAAAATCCACTGGACAGGCTGTGGAGCAGCACAGGTAACACACGACAACAGTGGTAAAAAATAAAATAAAAATCCACTGGACAGGCTGTGGAGCAGCACAGGTAACACACGACAACAGTGGTAAAAAATAAAATAAAAATCCACTGGACAGGCTGTGGAACAGCACAGGTAACGCACGACAACAGTGCCAAAAAATAAAATAAAAATCCACTGGACAGGCTGTGGAGCAGCACAGGTAACACACGACAACAGTGGTAAAAAATAAAATAAAAATCCACTGAACAGGCTGTGGAGCAGCACAGGTAACGCACGACAACAGTGCTAAAATAAAATAAAAATCCACTGAACAGGCTGTGGAGCAGCACAGGTAACACATGACAACAGTGCTAAAAAATAAAATAAAAATCCACTGAACAGGCTGTGGAGCAGCACAGGTAACACACGACAACAGTGCTAAAAAATAAAATAAAAATCCACTGAACAGGCTGTGGAGCAGCACAGGTAACACATGACAACAGTGCTAAAAAATAAAATAAAAATCCACTGAACACAGGTAACACACGACAACAGTGCTAAAAAATAAAATAAAAATCCACTGAACAGGCTGTGGAGCAGCACAGGTAACACATGACAACAGTGCTAAAAAATAAAATAAAAATCCACTGAACAGGCTGTGGAGCAGCACAGGTAACACACGACAACAGTGCTAAAAAATAAAATAAAAATCCACTGAACAGGCTGTGGAGCAGCACAGGTAACGCACGACAACAGTGCTAAAATAAAATAAAAATCCACTGGACAGGCTGTGGAGCAGCACGACAACAGTGCTAAAAAATAAAACAAAAATAAAAACGAAAGCGTTAGCAAGCTAGTTAGCCTGCCAACGCTGATGAAGGCCAGCTGATAAAAGAGCTCCGTCGCGATGCTTCGACCGTTAGAGGTCTTCCTTAGGCGTTGGAGCACGGTGAAAAAGTAAAAAAAAGTAAAAAAGTCTTGAAAAAGACTGTTAATTCAAAGAACTCAAACAGCTCAGTTCAAACAGCTAACAGATACAGCAGAACACCGCTGTGCTCCGGAACAGGAAGTCAATATGTCAAGTGCATATGTCACAGAATGCTCCTGGCTGTGCAACGAAAGCTCACTGAGACCATTTGTGTAACACCCACACAATGACAACATTAGCAACATCATTCTAAAGCTGAGTCAGGCGGGATTAGTTTGACCTGTCGAGGCGGAGTAATGGAATTATGAATTTCTCTTAGTGGTTTTAGTGTAATCAGAATACGCCATTTCAGTCCATCATTTCTCAGTAAAGGGTCCACCTACTTTTACCTTTCCTAAAACAATCTATATAAATTACCTCAGATTATGTTAATCCCCTTTGAATACACACATCGCTAATATCCTGTGGAAAAGGAGTTTTCTGATGTTTATCTCATGTTTGGAGGCACTTTAACCCTCTGTGGACCGAGGGCATTTTTTGGACAGTTCACTCGCCTGACATAAATGTTTTATTATTGCTGTTAACAGCTTTTCCTGCATCCCACAATCACGTTTTATGTCTCTTTTTTTTCAGGACAACCTGTGTTTTCAGAATATATATGTTTTTGTTGTGTTTTATAAGTGTAATAAAGGTTTACAATCAAAAATAGACAAGGAAAAAATAAAGCGAAAAATAATTTTCCACACACATTTATTCAAAACACACAGCAAAATATAATAAACAACTGTTTTGACACTTTATAAAGGTAATTTGAGGTCTTCTGTGAAAGACTGAACAACAAAAAGGTTCAAACAATAAACACAAATGCACATTTTGAACAATATATACAAAATGGTCTATGCGTTTTGTTGTCCATTGATATGGTAAACAGTGCTTTATGCAGAGAAAGCAACAGAGTTATCTAGTAACATTCACATGCAAACTAGTGGAGCAATCCTGATAGTTACACAGTCTTTGTTTGAGCACGTGAGATTGTCATCAGAGGCTCTCTGTATGCTTCACTGATTGCTGTGCGTAATGGCGCAGAGCACACTGAGTATGTACTAATAGTATGTACTCATTGGAGCACCCAGGGGGCTATTCAGAAACAAACAATTTTTGGTGTGTCACATGAGGTAAACCTGCCCTACGATTGGATTTTGGAAGACCATGTGATGGTGAACCAATTCCGATTGGACACTCACATTGCACACGTCATCACACAGCTTCTATGAGGAGTACAAAGATGGCCGATGGCTGGCTCGAACGTTCATGGAGTTAACTTTTCAGCAAAAAAAAAAGTAAGTTTCTATCTCATATCATTCAAAAGTTATTTATAATTTAGTAAAGCTTGGTCTTAGCCGTTGTAAATGACAGTGTCGACCCCAGAGGGTTAAAGATGCATTTGTAGAACAATCAACCTGACAGATTTGACAATCACACTTTCATTTGTCATTTCTGTACCGGGGAGTTCGGCACAGTCACACCCATGGGTGTTGCTTGGTGACGCCACACTTGTGGGGCACTTAGACAATTTTCACAAACAGCTTGAATGTGGTCAGCTGCTCTCTGCTCTTGTACCAGGAGTGCAGATAGCCCCGCCTTTTCTAAGTGTTGAGATTCTGTGGTTTGGGACCACAGAATCTCGTCTCTGCTGTTTGCGGATGATGTGGTTCTGTTGGCTTCATCAAATCAGGACCTTCAGCGTGCACTGGGGCGGTTTGCAGCCGTGTGTGAAGTGTCCGGGATGAAGATCAGCACCTCCAAATCCAAGGCCATGGTTCTCGACCGGAAAAAGGTGCTTTGCCCTCTTCAGGTCGGTGGAGTGTCCTTGCCTCAAGTGGAGGAGTTTAAGTATCTCGGGGTCTTGTTCATGAGTGAGGGACGGATGGAGTGTGAGATTGATAGACAGATCGGTGCAGCATCTGCAGTGATGTGGTCGCTGTATCGGACCGTCGTGGTGAAGAGAGAGCTGAGTAGGGGGGCAAAGCTCTCGATTTACCGATCAATCTACATTCCGATCCTCACCTATGGTCATGAGATTTGGCTCATGACCGAAAGAACGAAATCGCGAGTACAAGCGGCCGAGATGAGTTTCCTCCGCAGGGTGGCTGGGCGCTCCCTTAGAGATAGGGTGAGGAGCTCGTCACTTGGGAGGAGCTCGGAGTCGAGCCGCTGCTCCTCCATGTCAAAAGGAGTCAGTTGAGGTGGCTCGGGCATCTTTTCCGGATGACCCCTGGATGCCTCGCTGGAGAGGTGTTCCGGGCACGTCCCATTGGGAGGAGGCCCCGGGGAAGACCCAGGACACGCTGGAGGGACTACATCTCTCGGCTGGCTTGGGAATGCCTTGGGGTTCCCCCGAAGGAGCTGGGGGAGGTGTGTGTGGATCGGGAGGTCTGGGCGGCTTTGCTTGAGCTGCTGCCCCCGCGACCCGACTCCGGATAAAGCGGAAGAAAATGGATGGATGGACAACCGATATCAACTGCAGTGAATGATGCCCGTAGAACACCAGAGGAGACTGGTAAAGCTGGTTCCAGATTATTTGTTATCCAGTTTGGCAACAAGGAAAAAGATTCCTAAAACATTTTGCGATACAGGAAGTACATGGAAATTGTATTATCAGCTAAAACATTACTTGACCCCCAAAAGCTTTCACCTACACAGAGAGCAGCGTGTTCTAAGTCAAGTCTCAAGGCGTAATGACCACCAATTGTTTGCAAGCTGACTTGAGACTTGACTTGGGACATGCAGATTGATGACTTGATACTTGACTTGACAGTGACTTTGTCCCACCTCTGTTTGAAGGTACACTTACAAGTCAGTGAGGACCATGTCATGGATCTTATCATATCGGTCCAGGTGGCAGTTCTGGGTCTTCCACTTGTCCATGTTCTGACACACTCCTACTCACTTCAGTGAAATATTGTGTTGGCAACATTACACCCAGTGAGCCAAAATTTCACACAATCTCAAGAAATGTTGGTTTTTCAGAATAAAAAGATGGAGAACCACACCATGCTTTTTCTGGGTCAGGCTCAAAACCTTTCAATCACCCCTTTTATACCACAAGCCCAGACTCTAGCATGGGCAGGGGGTATCATCTGGCCGTGTCCAGATTAAATAATCAAGGATACCGTATGTAGATTTTATTTTATTTGATATGTTGCTGATGATATTCTGTTTAATGCACTGTTATTGTAATCTGGTCTAAAGGATTACTGATCCTATTTTATACTCGCTATATTTTTGGGTATAGTTTGGACTATAAACCTACATGGGTGGTGGATTGCTCTTTCCCTCTACATCAGCATTTATTGTACCCTGAACCTTATTTATTCATCACATTCCAGCAATATGAACCAATGAGTGAAACACAGAAACAGTAATTTGTACAAATTGTGAAATCAACCAGAAACAATTTCTTGGCCCAAAAAGAAAAACAGTCTTCAGTACATACTGAAGGAATTACTCTCCAAACTCTTCATATTTTACTTGATGCATTTGCACATTTTATCTGTTATGTTTGAATATTTACTCAGTGTTCAATCAGTTCTCAGAGTTTTTAATTGTTTATGTATCCTACAAAATGTCAAAAAAATACTATAAAAAACTTAGTATTTGTACAACATCCCAGAGTGGATGTTAAGGTTTTCAAATATTATTTTCTGCAGTTCAAAATCTAATTGTGTTAAATTTATACTTCATTTAAAACAAAATAAATCTTTTAAAGAGCTAGATGGAGTGTGTAATTTGTCCCTCATAAATTAAGTCATTTATTGTTTCTGATGATTGATGATTCATTTTGGCTTTGACTGATTGTGAAATCAGAGAAGCTGTTTGTACGTCATCTGAATCACCAGGAAGAATAAAACGGTTCTCCTGCTGGGAAAGTTTTTCTTTAAAAATGAGGTGAAAGGTCAGTTTGACGTCACTGACAATGAGCTCGTCTGGTGTCACATCAAAAGATCAACGGGAAAAATCCAAAAACCAACAAGTGTGGATGTTTTCACTCCCAGAGTTGAAACGGTTCCCTGAGACCGGGAAAATCAGGAGGTTTTTGTTGGTTTTAAGTCAGATTGGGACCCGTTAGAGTCCTGCTGTTCAAAATATAAAGTGCTTCTTTGGAAACAAACAGATTTTCACGATTGCACAGTGTAATGTGGAGAGCAGGAAGAAGGAAACGCGTGTCCTTGATCTTCTCCTGTCTTTGGGATCCTCGGCGCTGGGACAGGGACATGCTGGATCGTGCCCAGAGAGACACACCACATGGCTAAAACGTTCCCTCACAGTGCAAGTGATCTTCAGCGAAGTCTCACAAAGTAACCGTTTGTTGACCAGCAGGACCCAAAGGTCCTCCAAAGAAGTCTTCGTAGGTCACAGGTGAACATCCAAGTCTCACAACCACTCAGAAGACAGGAAGCACCAGGACCTCAAACACGTGGACCTTCATTCTCCTGCACAGATACCTGTACCACCAAACACCTCTGCCCAGTGACCTCCTGACTCCATAAGATATTTATATTCCCCAGGTGTCTTTTGATCTCAAAGTCCACAAACCCAGACAGACATGACTCAGGTCCATGTTTCCTTTGTTTGTGCTCACAGGTAGGTTTGTTTGACGGTAGGTGAGGTGTCATCCGCCCGTGAAAACTCACATGTACGAGTCGCACTGCGCTCAAAATTTTTTCAGAAACTGTAAGGCACATCCGAGTGGACACCATTCGAGAAATTCAGACGGTTTTTGGTGAAAATTTTAATGGCTGATGAGAGATTAAGGAGTGTTACTATCGCTTTAAGGACAGCCCACGGCACCGGATGGCGCGCCGCACCCTGAGCCGCCGTCGTCAGCCTGTTTCGAGCTGAAAACTTCCAAATTTAAGCCTCTGTTTACCCAGGACGTCGTGAGAAAACAGAGAAGTTTCAGAAGAGCTCGGGATCAGCAGTTTATCCGGACATTCCACTGTTAAAGGAGATTTTGTAATGAAAGACGTGCGGACGGATTCGCGCGTCGCCACAGCAAAACACCTCCGTTGGAAGCATTACAGGACAAGTTTGAACATGCCCAGCTGTTAAACAATTTCTCGGATACTCACTCGACTGAAAGCCATCGAAAACCGCCTGAATCTTATGAATGGTTATCAACACGGAGGTGTTTTGCTGAGGCGCCGCGCCATGAGCGGCTGGGTGCCGACGCGTGAATCCGTCCGCACCTCTTTCATTACAAAATGTGTTCTGTTTTCACCTATTTGTTTGTCTGTCTGTATGTTTGTCTGTTTGTTAACAGCCCGGAACCCACAATTTTTCATATATCGTCATGACGTTTTTACAGAGAATTCATATCCTAATAGACAAAAACTGATGTTGTGTGGGCCGCTGAAGAGGAGGTACTGCTGGCCCACCATCACCAGAGGGCGCCCTGTCTGGAGTGCGGGCTCCAGGCATCAGAGGGCGCTGCCGCCTCACAGGAGCAGCCGGGGTGACAGCTGTCACTTATCACCTACAACAGCTGTCACCAATTATCTGATCAGCAGTGGTATATCAGCAGGACGACATCTCCACCTCTTTGCCGAGATATCGCTCTACCGAGGAGGTAACGTTCTCAGCTGACTGTGAATATCTGTTGCTTGTGTGTGTTGGACAGCAGATATTCTGTTTCTTTTTTCGACGAGAGGTGGAGGTGGTTTTCCACCATACGTGTTGCTGGGTGCAGACACACCCACATCTAACTGTTTTTGTTCCTCGCCAGCAGTACCAGATCCGACAAGCGGAGGCAGTGGCCACCTGGGAGTTCGGGACTTGGCGGCTCCAGTATTCCCGGGGTTCGGTGGTGGAGGAAATCGTGTGGTTCCGGTTCTGCTTTGGACAGACGTCTCTTATCTTCGAGCCTGCCCACGCGACACATTTTTGTGAATTGACTTCATTGACTATTATTGTAATCTGCTGTGTTTGTTGTGCTCATTCACAACAGCAAAGTGTTGTTATTTGACTTCCTCCATTGTCCGTTCATTTGCGCCCCCTGTTGTGGGTCCGTGTTCCTACACTTTCCCAACAGGATATCTCGGCCAGCGTCATGGACTCCGAGGGGCGTCACCCGGCTGTTGAACGACCAATGGGAGAGCAGGGAGCGCAGGCGTCTGCAGGAGACGTGATTGGTGAGCTGCAGCACATTCTCACCGCCTTTACGGCTCGGTTGGCTCAAATGACTGAGCAAAACATCCTCCTGAACCGCAGGGTGAAGGCTCTCTCAGCACAGATGGCGGCGAGCTCAGGGCGCTGCTGCAGCTCGTCCTCCTGCCGACCCTGTGCAGGATATAAACGTTCCAGTGGTGGTTCAACAACCCCTCCCACCATCCCCTGAAGCATACATAAGCCCTCCTGAGCCGTACGGAGGTTGTGTGGAGACGTGCGCGGATTTTCTTATTCGTCTTCGCACAACGTCCCGTCATGTACGCGTCAGATGCTAGTAAAATAGCTTATGTGATTGCTCTGCTTCGGGGTAAAGCACGCGCCTGGGCTACGGCGCTCTGGGAACAGAACTCACGGTTGTTATCAGCATACACTGGGTTTGTGGGGGAGTTCAGAACAGTGTTCGATCACCCTAACAGAGGAGAGACCGCTTCAACCGTGCTGCTGTCAATGAGACAGGGACGCGAGAGCGCAGCCGCTTATGCAGTCAACTTCCGCATCGCGGCTGCGAGGTCCGGCTGGAATAACGTTGCGCTCCGTGCCGCCTTCATAAACGGACTGTCGTTGGTTCTGAAGGAGCAGCTGGTAGCTAAGGAGGAACCGCGGGATTTAGATGGGCTTATCGATTAGACAATCGGTTGGAGGAACGCCGTCGGGAGCGAGGCGAAGGACGTGACCGGATACGCGCCGCCCCTCTCCCTTCCGGGTTCGAAAAGGGGCCGCCCTCCCCACGCTCCACAGCGCTTTGTGGGGCAACAGCTCCCCCTGCTGACGTTGTTAGGGAAACGCACAGGGCCAAAATGGGGAGGCTGATCCGTGGAGAGTGTTTTCTCTGTAGCTCAACTGAGCACACACAGAGAAACTGCCCCAAACGACAACACTCACCCTTAGAGACTGGGCTAAGGGGGGGTCAAAACATTCAAGTGAGACACACACAAATTGCCACACGACTCCCAGTCACAATCCTGAGCGGGGATTTAACCCTTCAAGCCCGAGCACTGGTGGACACGGGGTCAGAAGGGAATCTGCTAGACAGCAGATGGGCAAGGGAGGTAGGGCTCCCTCTGGTGGCGCTTCCTTTGCCGTTGCAGGTGCGGGCACTAGATGGCACCCTCCTCCCTTTACTCACACACAAGACACCACCAGTAACTCTGGTGGTGTCTGGAAACCACCGGGAGGAGATTGAGTTTTTTGTAACTCCTACCTCCCGCGTGATTTTGGGCATCCCATGGATGTTGAAGCACAATCCCCGGATTGATTGGCCGTCTGGGGTGGTGGTTCAGTGGAGCGAAACCTGCCATCGGGGGTGTTTAGGATCCTTGGTTCCTCCCGGTTCACAGGCTAAGGAGGAGGTCAAAGTCCCTCCCAATCTGACGGCAGTGCCGGTTGAGTACCACGATCTTGCTGACGTCTTCAGTAAGGATCTGGCACTCACCCTTCCCCCGCACCGTCCGTACGATTGTGCCATTGATTTGGTTCCAGGCGCTGAGTTCCCGTCCAGCAGGCTGTACAACCTCTCACGACCTGAGCGCGAATCAATGGAGACCTACATCCGGGACTCATTAGCTACCGGGCTGATCCGGAACTCCACCTCCCCAATGGGGGCAGGTTTCTTTTTTGTGGGCAAGAAAGATGGCGGACTTCGTCCATGTATTGATTACAGGGGGCTGAATGAGATTACGGTTCGCAACCGATACCCGTTGCCATTGTTAGATTCCGTGTTCACCCCCCTGCATGGAGCCAAAATGTTTACTAAGCTGGATCTTAGAAATGCGTATCACCTGGTTCGGATCCGGAAGGGAGACGAATGGAAGACGGCATTTAACACCCCATTAGGTCACTTTGAGTACCTGGTCATGCCGTTCGGCCTCACCAACGCCCCCGCGACGTTCCAAGCCTTGGTTAACGACGTCTTGCGGGACTTCCTGCACCGATTCGTCTTCGTATATCTGGACGATATTCTCATCTTTTCTCCGGATCCTGAGACCCATGTCCAGCATGTACGTCAGGTCCTGCAGCGGTTGTTAGAGAACTGACTGTTTGTGAAGGGCGAGAAGTGCGAGTTTCACCGCACGTCTTTGTCCTTCCTGGGGTTTATCATCTCCTCTAACTCCGTCGCCCCTGATCCGGCCAAGGTTGCGGCGGTGAGAGATTGGCCCCAACCAACAAGCCGTAGGAAGCTGCAACAGTTCCTCGGCTTCGCTAATTTCTATAGGAGGTTCATTAAGGGCTACAGTCAGGTAGTTAGCCCCCTGACAGCCCTGACCTCTCCAAAAGTCCCCTTCACCTGGTCAGATCGGTGCGAAGCCGCGTTCAAGGAGTTGAAACGACGGTTCTCTACTGCGCCAGTTTTGGTGCAGCCCGACCCTAGCCGCCAGTTCATGGTTGAGGTGGACGCCTCTGACTCAGGGATAGGAGCCGTGCTGTCCCAGAGCGGAGAAACCGATAAGGTACTCCACCCGTGTGCCTACTTTTCACGCAGGTTGACCCCGGCTGAACGGAACTATGACGTCGGCAATCGAGAACTCCTTGCGGTGAAAGAGGCTCTTGAAGAGTGGAGACATCTGTTGGAGGGAACGTCCGTGCCATTCACGGTTTTCACTGACCACCGGAACCTGGAGTATATCAGGACCGCCAAGCGGCTGAACCCCAGGCAAGCCCGCTGGTCACTGTTCTTCGGCCGTTTTGACTTCCGGATCACCTACCGCCCCGGGACCAAAAACCAGAGATTGGATGCCTTGTCCCGGGTGCATGAAGACGAAGTCAAAACGGAGTTGTCGGATCCACCGGAACCTATCATCCCGGAGTCCGCTATCGTGGCCACCCTCACCTGGGACGTAGAGAAAACTGTCCGGGAGGCCCTGGCACGGAGCCCGGAACTGGGCCGAAGAACAGACTTTATGTCCCACCAGAGGCCAGGGCTGCAGTCCTGGACTTCTGTCACGGCTCCAAGTTCTCCTGTCATCCAGGGGTGCGTAGGACCGTGGCAGTTGTCCGGCAGCGCTTCTGGTGGGCGTCCCTGGAGGCCGACGTCCGGGATTATATCCAGGCCTGCACCACCTGCGCCAGGGGCAAGGCTGACCACCGCAGGGCATCGGGACTGCTCCAGCCGCTGCCTGTGCCTCATCGCCCCTGGTCCCACATCGGCCTGGATTTTGTCATGGGCCTCCCGCCGTCCCAGGGCAACACCACCATCCTCACGATAGTGGACCGATTCTCCAAGGCGGCCCACTTCGTGGCCCTCCCGAAGCTCCCGACTGCCCAGGAGACAGCGGACCTCCTGGTCCACCACATCGTCCGGCTGCATGGGATTCCAACAGACATCGTCTCTGGTCGCGGTCCCCAGTTCTCCTTGCAAGTCTGGAGGAGCTTCTGCCGGGAACTGGGGGCCACGGTGAGTCTCTCGTCCGGGTATCATCCTCAGACCAACGGGCAAGCAGAACAGGTAAATCAGGAGGTGGAACAGGCCTTGCGCTGCGTGACGGCCGCGCACCCGGCAGCCTGGAGTACCCATTTGGCCTGGATCGAGTATGCCCATAACAGCCAGGTGTCTTCAGCCACCGGCCTCTCCCCTTTTGAGGTGTGTCTGGGGTATCAGCCCCCGTTGTTTCCGGTGGTTGAGGGAGAGGTCGGTGTGCCCTCGGTCCAGGCCCACCTGCGGAAGTGCCGTCGGGTGTGGCGCGCCGCCCGTTCTGCTTTGCTAAAGGCCCGGACGAGGGCAAAAGCCCATGCAGACCGTCGGCGGACCCCGGCCCCTGCGTATCGGCCAGGGCAGGAGGTGTGGTTGTCCACAAAGGACATTCCCCTCAAAGTGGACTCCCCCAAACTACAGGACCGTTACATCGGCCCCTTCAAAATCCTTAAGGTCATCAGTCCAGCCGCAGTGAGGCTTCAGCTTCCGGCCTCACTGCGGATCCATCCTGTTTTCCATGTGTCCCGGATAAAGCCGCATCACACCTCACCCCTCTGTGCTCCGGGTCCGGCGCCGCCTCCTGCCCGGATCATCGATGGCGAGCCGGCTTGGACTGTGCGCCGGCTCTTGGATGTCCGTAGGATGGGCCGGGGCTTCCAGTATTTGGTGGACTGGGAGGGGTACAGACCCGAAGAACGCTCCTGGGTGAAGAGGAGTTTCATCCTGGACCCGGCCCTCCTGGCCGATTTCTACCGCCGCCACCCGGACAAGCCTGGTCGGGCGCCAGGAGGCACCCGTTGAGGGGGGGGGTCCTGTTGTGTGGGCCGCTGAAGAGGAGGTACTGCTGGCCCACCACCACCAGAGGGCGCCCTGTCTGGAGTGCGGGCTCCAGGCATCAGAGGGCGCTGCCGCCTCACAGGAGCAGCCGGGGTGACAGCTGTCACTTATCACCTACAACAGCTGTCACCAATTATCTGATCAGCAGTGGTATATCAGCAGGACGACATCTCCACCTCTTTGCCGAGATATCGCTCTACTGAGGAGGTAACGTTCTCAGCTGACTGTGAATATCTGTTGCTTGTGTGTGTTGGACAGCAGATATTCTGTTTCTTTTTTCGACGAGAGGTGGAGGTGGTTTTCCACCATACGTGTTGCTGGGTGCAGACACACCCACATCTAACTGTTTTTGTTCCTCGCCAGCAGTACCAGATCCGACAAGCGGAGGCAGTGGCCACCTGGGAGTTCGGGACTTGGCGGCTCCAGTATTCCCGGGGTTCGGTGGCGGAGGAAATCGTGTGGTTCCGGTTCTGCTTTGGACAGACGTCTCTTATCTTCGAGCCTGCCCACGCGACACATTTTTGTGAATTGACTTCATTGACTATTATTGTAATCTGCTGTGTTTGTTGTGCTCATTCACAACAGTAAAGTGTTGTTATTTGACTTCCTCCATTGTCCGTTCATTTGCGCCCCCTGTTGTGGGTCCGTGTTCCTACACTTTCCCAACAACTGATTCAGTTTTCAAGCTCAAAGGTCAAACTCAGGAAAAATCTTGGAAAAATCCCTATCATTTAACATTGAACAGATTTTCACAACATTCCTAACTCTGTCCCAAAAGATTGAATTTTTTTCCATATTTGGGAGTGTTATGTAGGATAGTATCGTTTATTGACTGACAAAGTTTCATCCAGATCTGATTTAAATTGCAGATTTTGTGGTCATTTAAATTTAACTTTGAAAACCCCATTTAATGTATATTTTACATTATATCTTAATCAAACGTGCCCCAATCACTCTCATATTTGAAGGTAAGGTGCAGACTGACACGCACTATCACCTGACAAAGTTTGATCTGGATCTGATCCGGATCGTGGATTTTGTGGACACAATTTATTATTGAAAAGCCCATTTGGTGCACATTTTACATTATATTTCAATCAAAAGTGCCTCAGTCACTCTCATTTGTGACAGTGAGGTGCAAACTGACACTGAGATTAAGCCACATCTGATCCGTATTGTGGATTTAGAGGATATTTGATTTTAACATTGAAAAGCCCCTTTGATCTATATTTTTCTATTATATTTTAGCTTTTGAAAAGCCACTTCTAACAGGAGTTTGACCTTGAAAATTTTTTCTAAAGTAAAAATTTGTGGAATTGGAAACTGGTGTTGGTGGGGCTTTGCAATCTATGGGCACGGAGCTCTAGTCTCCCAGCATTTCACAGGCTTGTCTAAGTCTAAATGTTGTGCAGCTAATTTTAAACAAGCTTCAACATGATTTTTCTTCAGTAGTTGAGTCTTGTGTAATGAGCGTGGATACAGGCTGTGGTGGTTGAGTGCATTACTTACTGCTTTCTTTGAAAGAATTGTACCTGCTCATTCCAGGTCTTACTGAAGCTTTCCACAAGTGGTCCTTAGCTCCTGGACAACTCTTCTGATGATTCTTTTCATTCCTCTGTCGGACATCTTGCGAGAAGCATCTGGTCGTGTCCAGTTTGTGGTGAAATGATGTCCTTTCTACTTCCGGATTTTGGCCCCACAGTGCTCATTGGAATGTTAAGAAGTTTAGAAATCCTTCTGTAGCCAGTGCCATCAGTATGTTTTCCAACATTAAGGTTGCGAATATCTTGAGAGAGCTCTTTGCTGTTACCAATCATGAGATGTTTCCCGTGTGATACTTTGGTAATGAGACATCTTTTTATAGGCCATCAGTTGGGACTGAATCAGCTGATATTAATTTGCACTGACAAGGAGCAGGATTGCTTTCTAATTACTGATAGATTTCAGCTGGTGTCTTGGGTTTCCATGCCTTTTTGCACCTCCCTTTTCTTCAGGTTTTCAATAGTTTTTTTTCCTGCATCTTTCACATTATTACATATAACTTAATTTATGGACATCTGTGGTTTGATTTCATGTGGATTACTTGGGTTGTTACTGACATCTGGTTAAAATTTCATGTCAACACCACCTTTAGAAATACATATATTTACTGAGAAAAATGGTGATTTGTTCAATATTTATTTTATTTTATTTATTTATTTATTTATTTATTTATTTCCCTGTCTGCATATATAGTAATGGTAAATGCCACACTGGCAGAACCATTTATGAATATTAATACACATATATGCAATTTATTCTAGCAGGACAGAAGGCTTATGTTGGGAAAGTGTAGGAACACGGACCCACAACAGGGGGCGCAAATGAACGGACAATGGAGAAAGTCAAATCACAAAGTTTTACTGTTGTGAACTCACACAACAAACACAACAGATTACAAATACAGCAGTAACCGAATTCCAAAGGTGTCGTGTGGGCAGGCTCGACGATAGGAGACGTCTGTCCGAGTCGAACCGGAACCACCCGATTTCCTCTGCCACCGAACCCCGGGGATACTGGAGCCGCCAAGTCCCGAACCCCAGGTGGCCACTGCCTCCGCTCGTCGGATCCGGTACTGCTGGCAAGGAACAGAAACAGTCAGGTGTGGGTGCGGCTGCACCCAGCAACACACAGGGTGGAAACACCACCTCCACCTCTTGTCAGGAAAATACAGGTGAGTGCAGGAATGTGAGTACTTATCCAAAATACAGTCTCCTGCTGTCTTTTCTCTTTCTGTGTAAAGGCAAAAAGTATTTAATGGTCAAAAGATGATCCGTTTGGCTGGATACGTTACCTCCTTGGTAGAGCGATATCTCGGCAATGAGGTGGAGATGCCGTCCTGCTGATATACCTCCCTGTTGATTGATATCAGCTGTCTCGTCTCAGGTGATGGGTGACAGCTGTCACCCTGGCTGCTCCTGTGAGGCGGCAGCGCCCTCTGGTGCCTGGAGCCCGCACTCCAGACAGGGCGCCCTCTGGTGGTGGTGGGCCAGCAGTACCTCCTCTTCAGCGGCCCACACAACAGCTTATAAGCCATCAGAAGGCTGATGGCTTATCGACACCCACTCTGTTTGAAAATAAATAACAGCTGGTCGCTTTGCCTCTGTCTCTTGTAGTTAATGTGACCAAGGGGTGATGGGGTCCCAGCCATGCTTGAAAGCATTGTAAATGGCACTGTCAGCCCACCCTCTGCTGGATAAACTACATAATGACACCATTTCCAACAGCCAAAATGTTTTTCAGCATCGTTTTTATAAAATAAAGGTTTTCATGTCAGCAAAAATGATGCCAATACCGATATGTTTGTGAAAGGCTCATATGAGGAGATAATATTGTCCAACTTATATATCAGTTCAGCTCTGCTGTTTGTTTAGCAGTCAGTGTTTTTCTAATTATTCATTCAGCCTTCATCTAAGTGTATATACAATTATTATAATGTAAACACTGTTATTAATTTATTTAAACAAAATGTAATGATCAGGTTCAGGGTCACTGGAGAAGCGTTTTTAATAAAATTAATTAAATTGGTCTATTTTTCTAATGAAATTGAACTTGTTAAATAAATGTATTTAATGATATAAACATTCTTCAAATAATGCAGATGGGCTTAAAATCCAGTCCAACACACAGGAGCTACAAAAGCAGGAGAGAGGAAGCAGCAGCATGGGACCTCCTCCTCAGAGGTCACAGAGGTCAAGTCAGTGATGCAGAATCTGCAGCAGCAAAGTGAAAACTAATCTCTACAACATGACATAAATGAAATAAAAATAGAAAAGTCAAAATGATGGGTGCCATAAGCAGCTGCACCATTTAATGTAACACATCATCACTTTTACAGCCACTTTTCTTCAGGCAAGTCAGCAGATGGAAACATGAACATTTCCAAATGACTGATTATGTCTTGGACCTCATTTGAGAAGGTGCTTCTCAAACACTGAGTGACTGTGCAAGAAGTAAACGAGTGAGGTAAGCCACCAAAACACCCCGAAGGACACCCAGAGAACTCTGAAGGACTTGCAGGCTAAATGCAGCCGTGACTGGAAAAACTGCTTTCTGCACATTTCGTCTGTTGCATCACCAGTTGTACAGCGTCACAGCGGAGTGGAACACAGAAGGATTTTCTTACAAAGAAGACGTGACTTTTCGGATACACTTTGTAGGAGCCAGACTGGAGACTCAAACCTCGATCTGAGCGTTGTCCTGTCTGAAAAGCCTTCTCTGTCAAGACAGCTGTTGTTCCTCCCGTCACAGGCAATTTTCAATTTCAATTTCAGTTTCAATTTATTTTCAATTATATAGCGCCAAATCACAACAGAGTTGCCTCAAGGCGCTTCACACAAGTAAGGTCTAACCTTACTAACCCCCAGAGCAGCAGTGTTAAGGAAAAGAGCCACAGAAGCCTTTCAGCGGCACGGTGGTTCAGTGGTTAGCACTGGCACCTCACAGCAAGAAGGTGCTCTAGACATTTTGGTGCCCTAGGTGAGATTATGGGTCCCCCCCCCCCCCCCCGCAGGCACCCCCCCCCAAACACAAATTGACAACAGCCGTATGCCAGAAATGTTTAATTCTTATAATAACCTGAATAATAATAATCATCATCATCATTTCTTTGTACGTGTACTGCTCAGTAGAATCCCACACAAACGCAGCTGCAAATGATAATGCAACATTAAAACGATTGTAAAACACAATTCTTTAAGTCACATTGTCCTTAAAATAGTTTTCATCTGTGCAGTTATAGCCAGATTAACAATAACCCTTACAATCATAATTTTGGTCCAATTACTTATGAGCTCTGAAATGTGTTTAAAAGTTGTTGTAAATTCAAAGTATTTGCTGTGATATTTCTGTTAAACATCTTGAATTAAAGCTGAAAGTCGACACTACAGCAGCATCTTGATTGTTTCGTTTGTTCTCCATGTTTTTGGGGTCAGACTGACAGGAATCTGATTACACATAAAACAGTATTTAAAACTCCTGCCTCTCTTTTATCAGCTGATCAGCACTCGGCTGCATGCGGTCGCCACCGTAGATGTCAGGAAGAAGATTTTTGCAACGTCTGTTTCATCAGTCAGTGTTTCTTCACTCATCAACTTTTTTTCTCACGCAAACATGCTTTCTACTCAAAAAAGTACCTGTGAAAATAAAAATACTGCCAACTGCAGACCAACGTGTTTCACAGTCAGCTGTGAGGTGGGTATCTACTGCCCCCTGCTGGCTGTGTGGAGGCCATGACATTTAACAACCCTGACCGGTCGTGTCGATACCGTTGAACATTTTGAAATATTTAGTTTTTCTGCAGAAGGAAACAAGATCCAAATGAGGGAGCTTTTAAGGAGTTTTAGTTGTAAAATCTTACATAAATGACACGTCTTATGGAACAGCGAAACTTTACTCCTAATTATACAACTCTAAATCTGAAGACGTTAGGACGGTATGGAAAAAACAACAATAAAAATCCTTGATTTCACTGTTTCTTCCATTTACTTCAAGATCTGTTTCGTGAACTCAAGATGTGTCACGTTTTGTGCAGTTGACTTCATTTCCACAGATTCTGTATTGGGGTCAGGTCAGGACTGCAGGCAGGCTGGTCCAGTGTCCGCACCCTCCTCTTCTGCAGCCCTGCCTTTGTATTTGCGCAGAATGTGGTTTTGTATTGTCTTCTTGAAAAATGCATGGACGTCCCTGGAGAAGACGTCGTCTTGATGATAGCATATGTTGCTGTAAACTCTCAATGTATGTTTCTGTGTAGACAGATGTCGTTACCTCGTCTTCACTACAATCCTCAGCTGACACGTCGGTAACAGCTCTAGGGGGTCCATTAATTCAGCTGTTTACACTGTTCGAATTCTTTCAGCCAGTCTGCTCTGTCTAAGCCTCGTCCCATCAGAAGCTAATCAGTGCAGGACCTAGTTAGTACTTGCATGGGGGACCAGCGGCTGTGTGTGTTTCTCCAGGTAAACCTGGAGTTACGTCAGGAAGGGCATCCGGCATAAAACTTGTGCCAAATACCAATGCGGATCCACTGTGGTCACCCCGAACAAAAACAGGAGCAGCCGAATGGGCAACAACGGTAACACTGTTAGAATGATTTCTTCTTGGATCTTTGACAGCAGAACGTCAGTCAACAAACTCGCATAGTTTATCTTTGTCTTCCTGCCAACTACTTGAATGAATACGTCTGCCATACCGTCGGGGCCTTATCTCTGCTCTTTGATCTTAACCACTACTCCTTCATCATAATCACTGCTCTGTGATCCTAATCACTGCTCTTTGATCCTGATCACTGCTCTGTGATCCTGTCTGCTGCTCTTTGATCCTAACCACTACCCTTTGATCCTAATAGCTGTTCTGTGATCCTGATTGCTGCACTTTGATCCTAACCACCTTGTCTTCAGTACGATCCTCAGCTGACGTGTCGGTAACGGCGGGTCCATTAATTCAGCTGTTTACACTTTTAGAATTATTTCTTCTTGGTTCTTTGACAGCAGAACATCAGTTACCAAACCGATAAAGTTTGTCTTTGTCTTCCTGCCAACGTCTTGAATGAATATGTCTGACACCATAGGGGCCTACACGCCTTCAGATCATTCAGGTCTGAATGGCTTTGAGGTTGGATTAAAAACTTTGATCCACTCTGGTCCACCAACAAACATTCAGAGATGCTTTGGGGGAAAATGTGTGGAGTCTGTGGATCAAAGTTTCTTCTGATGCTGCCTGAAATGCCAAAGCATGTTCTCAGAGCTGAGCCAGAAGACAAGAATGTTGGTCTCCAGTCAGTTTACGCTCCTGTCCTCACTTGTGGTCATGAACTTTGGGTAATGACTGAAAGCACAACACTGCAGGTACAAGCGGTGGAATTGAGATTCCTCCGTTGGGTATCCAGGCTCACACTCAGGGACATGGTGAGAAGCTCAAAGATCTTGAAGGGACTCAGAGTAGAGACACTGCTTCTTCACATCGAAAGGCACCAGTGGAGGTGACTCTGGCATCTGATGAAGTTTCATTCTTCTGTAGTTGTATGTGTTGGTTTCATTCTTGTGTAGTTGTATTTGTTGGTTTCATTCTCGTGTAGTTGTAGTTGTATTTGTTGGTTTTGTTTTTGTGTAGTTATATTTGTTGGTTTTTGTGTCGTAGTTGTATTTGTTGGTTTTTTCTTGTGTAGTGTATTTCTTGGTTTCATTCTCGTGTAGTTGTAGTTGTATTTGTTGGTTTTGTTATTGTGTAGTATTTGTTGGTTTTGTTTTTGTGTAGTTATATTTGTTGGTTTTGTTTTTGTGTCGTAGTTATATTTGTTGGTTTTTGTTTTTGTGTCGTAGTTGTATTTGTTGGTTTTTGTTTTTGTGTAGTTGTGTTTGTTGGTTTCATTCTTGTGTAGTTGTATTTGTTGGTTTCATTCTCGTGTAGTTGTAGTTGTATTTGTTGGTTTTGTTATTGTGTAGTTGTATTTGTTGGTTTTGTTTTTGTGTAGTTGTATTTGTTGGTTTTTGTTTTTGTGTAGTTGTGTTTGTTGGTTTCGTTCTTGTGTAGTTGTATTTGTTGGTTTCATTCTTGTGTAGTTGTATTTGTTGAGTTTGTTTTTGTGTAGTTATATTTGTTGGTTTTTGTTTTTGTGTCAATGTTGTATTTGTTGGTGTCATTCTTGTGTAGTTGTAGTTGTATTTGTTGTTGTATTTGTTGGTTTTGTTTTTGTGTAGTTATATTTGTTGGGGGTTTTTTGTGTCGTAGTTGTATTTGTTGGTTTTTGTTTTTGTGTAGTTGTGCTTGTTGGTTTCGTTCTTGTGTAGCTGTATTTGTTGGTTTCATTCTTGTGTAGTTGTATTTGTTGGGTTTGTTTTTGGGTAGTTGTATTTGTTGGTTTTGTTCTTGTGTAGTTGTATCTGTTGATTTTTGTTTTTGTGTAGTTGTCTTTGTATCTGTTGGTTTTTGTTTTTGTGTAGTTGTCTTTGTATCTGTTGATTTTTGTTTTTGTGTTGTATTTGTTGGTTTCGTTCTTGTGCAGTTGTAGCTGTATTTGTTGGCTTCGTTTTTGTGTAGTTGTATTTTTGTTGGTTTTGTTTTTGTGTAGTTATATTTGTTGTTTTTTGTTTTTGTGTCGTAGTTGTATTTGTTGGTTTTGTTTTTGTGTAGTTGTAGCTGTATTTGTTGGTTTTGTTTTTGTGTAGTTATATTTGTTGGTTTTTGTTTTTGTGTTGTAGTTGTATTTGTTGGTTTTTGTGTGGTAGTTGTATTTGTTGGTTTTTGTTTTTGTGTAGTTGTGCTTGTTGGTTTCGTTCTTGTGTAGCTGTATTTGTTGGTTTCATTCTTGTGTAGTTGTATTTGTTGGGTTTGTTTTTGGGTAGTTGTATTTGTTGGTTTTGTTCTTGTGTAGTTGTATCTGTTGATTTTTGTTTTTGTGTAGTTGTCTTTGTATCTGTTGGTTTTTGTTTTTGTGTAGTTGTCTTTGTATCTGTTGATTTTTGTTTTTGTGTTGTATTTGTTGGTTTCGTTCTTGTGCAGTTGTAGCTGTATTTGTTGGCTTCGTTTTTGTGTAGTTGTATTTTTGTTGGTTTTGTTTTTGTGTAGTTATATTTGTTGTTTTTTGTTTTTGTGTCGTAGTTGTATTTGTTGGTTTTGTTTTTGTGTAGTTGTAGCTGTATTTGTTGGTTTTGTTTTTGTGTAGTTATATTTGTTGGTTTTTGTTTTTGTGTTGTAGTTGTATTTGTTGGTTTTTGTGTGGTAGTTGTATTTGTTGGTTTTTGTGTAGTTGTAGTTGTATTTGTTGGTTTTGTTTTTGTCTACTGGACTGAACTGGAATAAACATGTTCAGACAGCAGTTGAGTTCACAGTAAATCCGACGTCTGATTCTCATAAATAGTGTTTTTAACAGAAACGCCTCGACAGGACGCTGCTTTTCCTCTGACGCCATTCAGCAGTTTAACTAGAAACAAGCAGTTTCTTCATTATTTAATGACAAAGAGATCATTGGGGGTGTGGCTTCCAGCTTCCTCAAATCATCCAATCAGCATTACCTGTGATTCCTTGGTGTGATTTTGAGGTACAAAGTGTACACGATGCATTTCTCCAAAAGCTAATACCAAAATTGGATAAACACGTATGTGAACGCTGGATTCTTTAAAAATATAAACTCATATACGAGTCTATGAATCGTGCACGTTGATGATCACTTACAACAAACAGTATTTTTTTTCCAGATATCAGTTCATTTTGACTTTATACAAAAGATAAATATCAAAATCAGACTTCTTCAAAAATTAAACTCCTGATTTGTTGCACCTGATGGTGTTGATAATTTGTACATGCAAGCGATTGGAGGAGTTCTTGCACGTGAGCCGCTGCAGACTCGTTATTACGGCACATTTGAGTCGTATAAAAGCCGGATGGATGAGATACAGGACGGCGGGAGCAGCTTCAGGAGAATTCAACGCAGCATCACGGGGAATTGAATCGAACCCGGCTGTCAGCGCGGTTAACTCACGACCACCGCACTCCATCGTGTTTACACAACATTTTTTAGCATTTTAATGATGAAATACCAATCGGACAGTGGAGGAGGAGCACATCGTTTACAGATGTACAAACAGGAACAGAAACAAACAAACAGCTATGACGTTTAACAGAATTCTGAAGGGGTTTGTGAGGAGAAAGCAGGAGATGAAAGTGTTTACATGAGGGACCCAAGTCATGGAGAACAAGATAACTCAACAGTGGTCTTCTGGTTTGAAGTCTCAGCTCTGCGTGGTGATCACCAAACAGAAGGTCAGCTGCTGTTTGAAGACAGTACAGAGTTTCACTTGGATATAGAGATGGTGTAGCTCTTATTGTCTTCTGTCCGAACGGTACAGTCCACCTGGCTGTGGTTGACGTCTCAGAACAGATTTTCTTTGCTTCCTTTGAAGCTTCAACATCTCAAGAAACCAGTATTAGTCTGGACTCTGTAGTTGGTCCACCAGTCCTGAGCCTTCTCACCCAGCTTCAGCATGGACGGGTCAAACACAGGCTGTTCATGATGCAGATGAAGACCTTCCAGTCCTCTGAAATGGCCTCAGACTCCAGGACTTTCTGGCTTTGTCTGATGGTGAAGTCCATGCAGTGGTCTCTGTTGCCATATTTGGGGTAGGAGGGTCTCTATATGACATTTTCATCCTGTTTATGAATGACCTTCCATGATCGTTGCTGATATACGGCACCACGTTCCTCCATGATGTCATGGTGGAACTTCCAAACTTTTGTTGTTCACCGACTTGTGGAGGAAAACGTTATCAACAGCTTGTACGTGAGATCTTCCCGTACTTTCTTCCCTGAGTTGCGAGCGTCTGTCCAGGATGATATCTGCTCATTGACGCTCCGAGCGTCACTCACGTTTGGTCCTTCCTTCAGACGGACCTCACGTGGACACGAGTGAGGACAAAACGCCCTGTAACACAAAAACATCAGGGTGAGTCATTTTAAATGTTCCAGAAAAATGTTTGGTGACTTCTTCTGAGAAATCCAGAGTTAATCATCAGACACTCAGAAGAGTTAGTGTTCTGTTAGTTAACTGCAACAACTTGCTGTAACTAGTTGTAAACACTATACAGAATGGAAGCATTTTATATTATTCAGCAGCTTTAGACATTTTATTTCTAATATTTTAAGATGTTCGGATTATAGAATTTTTTTCCCCCATTTATTTCTCAGCATATTTTCATATTTTAAATTTTGTATTTAAAATTTTATGCTCATATATGTTACTTATTTCCTTTCAACAGACATAAACATTTATGATTCAGACTCTGTGGAATCTGAGAATTTATTAATTTTTTTCCATGACTGGAGCTTTCATCTCCTAAAACCTAAGTCCAGTGTCGGCCCTGAGGTTTGTTGGTGCATCTTGCATCCTGCTACTATGTGCTGGACTGTCTCTGGGGCACATGTGCACGACCTTGACCTTGGGTCCTGTTGGCTGTGGTGGACTCCTGCCTCTATGGATCTGGGGCTCAGGGCTTGTTCTTATGCTGCCATGATCAGAGCCTCTGTGCTGTCCTTTAGTCTGGCCTAAAGGACATCCTCAATGTATGATCTAAAACATAATGATCAGCAAAATATTTATGAGTAATTGTTCATCAGCCTTCTCATGCCTGTTATTTGAGGAGTGTGTACTGAGTTGCACATTTCTGCATCATTAAACGATGGTGTGGTTTCAGATTTGATGAGCTTCTGTCAGGCTTTTATTTTGAAACCTTCACTTATGGCACCTGTCTGAGGGTTTATAATGCCATCGTGGTGTTTGTGCCCTGTCAGTGGTGTTAATGTCAAGCAGGTGAGGTGTATTTTACACTGAGAAGTGGTCTTTAAGAATCCCAGTAATAATGGATGAGGACAGACAAAAGACGGCATCAGTCCCCCGACTGACCTCATTAAACACTGAAACTGAGTACATCTGTGACCTCTGCGTGTAACCTTACCTGAGCCTGACTTTCAGTTTGACACTTCAGTCCTGCAGGTTAGATTAGACCCAGTGCCAAAACGGTTCGGGGTTCTGTTGTATTATTAAAGTGTTTCAGGAAGGTGACACCGCGGTTAAATATCCATCAGCAGGTCGTCTAAAGATTATCAACAGAGGTCAATGAAATGTGATTCAAGTTTGATGTAGATTCTGATGTTTGAGCTTTGATCCTGCCTCCTTTGATACTAATCCTGCCTTTGATCTTTGAACACTGGTCTTGATTCTAATTAAAGCTCCTTCTGGGTATTTTTAAAACATGTTTTGTTGCACATTTAACAAAATATTCACATTTTGTCTTCTGTATTGTTTAATCTACAGCAGCCATGCTGTGGCTATAATTAGTTAGAAATATAACAGCCAACCCATAAATGGATAAAGAGGTGGAGCATGTTCAAGGACAACATGAACATGCCTGAAGTGGGTGGCGGTTTTCTTGATGGGTGGCTTTGGTGGGGTATTAAAAATTATGACTGGATTATTGCCTCGCTCTGGTTTGTGTAGAGTAGAGCTAACATCAGCTAAGCTACAAAACCTGCTAACATGTTAATGTCGCTAACATATGCTAAAAAAAACCCTGAAAATTTCACTCAACAGAAATACTGGAGCACACATCTCTTACATGATCTGTTGCAACAACTGCACAACAAGCTATATTATCACAGATATTTGTAATAAAATGCTCAGAAAAGAAGCATTGGCTCATGCTAATGTTAGCTGTTAGCATTGCGTAATGTGATGCTTTATAACTTCTAAAAGATGCCGTCATTTTCAAAATACATGAATCGATCATAAATGACTTCTTTAAGACACTCTGTCAGCTTGTCAGACACACTCTAAAAATAAATGTAAAATCTCAAAATCTATAAAAAAAAAACTTCAAATTCTTTGTGTTTATTGACAGTTCACCAGCTTTAGAGGTGCATACTGCCACCTACTGTATCAGAGTGTGTATGATCATAGTATTAGTCATTCTAAGTTAATACAATACAAAATGTGAAGCAATAAAATTTAAAATAAAATTACAAAAATTTATTAAAAAAATATTAACACTATTAGGAAACAGCACCAGACTGACAGTTTTAGCAGAATCATATATAGACATTATAGAACGTTTTCCCAGGTTTTTTTCTTTTTGACTGCTTGTTTTCTGCGTGTTAGCCTCACCTCCTGCTAACCGCATCACCTGCCATCACTCCTATTAAACTACTCGTGGTATTTTGTGGGTTGGCAGACGTATCCACTCTGAGTGCTGCTGTGTTTCTCTTTAGGTTGGTGCCACTTTGATGAACTCACTCTGATGTATGAACAAACACTGACCTCACATTTGGAGCACGACGTTGATGAATTCAGAGCTGGGACAAACATTTGGCTCTGGACTTTTTGGTCCAGATTGGCTCACCACTACAATCCTCGTGCAGATACTGTGCCAACTCACCCCCCTGTTGAAGTACATATACACACACAAGCCCTTAACATTACTATACTGAACAATATCTATTTATATTCTGGAGCCTTGAATAAAATAAATTAGATCTACCTGCTCAAACCACATCAGATCACAACATGTGAGTTGTAAGCTTGTAGATCTGCAATTATATGTGGCATCCTTTGATGAAAGTATAAAAGGTTAAACATTGAAAGGTTAAACATTTATATGAATGCGTGTTTATCCACACCATGCTGCACACACCTGCTATCATCGCCACCACCACCAGTCTCCTCCTGCTCCTGTACCACCTCCATGGCAGCGGAAGCCTAACTGTCACTTTCACTGTTCAACTCCAACACCACCTGCTGGTGCTGAGAGGGACCCGCAGGCACCCCTGCCAGGCTGGCCCCCACAGCAAACATCTCTGAAATTTTTCTGCTCTTAGCAGTAACACTAGCGATAGCTTTATTCTTTTCCCTCAGTTTTTCTGCACCACCTTTCCATTTTTTCTCCATTTTATGACTTGCTTTTTCTTTTACGTGTTCTGCTGGGTTGTTTCTCTCTCTGTCTGTCTGTCTTTCTCTCTCTCATTATGATTGCTCATCATTAAAGGTGATTGGACATTATGGGGGTCTAGAACATGCATGGGTAGGACTCCTGGGCTTCTGTAGCCTATCACAGGGCCACAATTGGGCCAGGTATTCTTTTGACAGTCAGTGGGCCTTTGCTGTGTCTGCAGGCTGCAGCTGAGCTCTGTGGGCCGGTGCTTGTCTCTCTCCCTGGAACAGGAGAGTTACCATGGCAAGGCGCAGCAAGAAAAAAGACAACCATTGGCCCATTATTGTTATCAGCCCACTAGGAAATATTCCAGTACTCCCACTGGCCCATCCACCCTTGATTTAGGGGTTCTGGTCTAACTGCCTCTGAGGCACTGACTGAGCAACGGTGGATCCTTTGGTCCCCACAACAGTGAACCAAAGTCCTCGTTCAGCTCCTCTTCTCTTCTGCTGTTCTTCTTCTTTCCTGTTTGTCCGCGGCCTGAGCCTAGCTGAGCGGTCAGCATATGAAGCTCCTGGATGACCGTTTTCAGATCCAGTTTATGTTGAGATGCCTTCAGGGTTGATGAGTTGAAAGGAAACGTAAGTATGAAGTCCCCAATTCGGACTGGGGGGACTTGCTGAAACATGGCTGATCTGGTTCCCTGAGGAGGAGTCTGGCGCCACCTACATCTCCAACTGCAAAGACAACATTTGCATTAGTTTTATTTGTTTGTTGTTCGCCTACTTGCGTCGTAACATCAGTGTTTCTTGCTGTTCTGTTCAGTTGATTAATAAAACACCAAATCATGGCACGAAGTTAACTTGAAGTGCATGAAGGAGTCAGATCAGGGGTCACCTGGTGTGTCCCTGGTTGTGTGTTTGTGTAGTTGTGTTGACATTGTGGTGTGCAGCCATAAATACGTCAGTCAGACACATGGTGCAGCCACTGAACGTGGTTTGGATGTGCGTTAATGTCGCTGTTAGTGGTGTTGAAGTATGTAGTTAAACTTTACACCTGTGATATGATGTCCATAGCTACAGTCGCTCTCTATGCTTGTTCTGTGAATTAGCATATTGTTGACTTACAAATAAGCCTGTTCAGTGCTTTTGCAAGTATATCCTGTGTTCTGCTAACGTGTCCTTCAGGCTGTTATGCTGTTTGTAACTTTTAAATATTGAATTAGCCCAGATATAAAAATAGGGTCGTGTTACACTATGGTCATATTAGCTACAGCTGCTGTGCCAAACAGACAGGAAGACCGAGTTGGGGACTTCATACTTGTGTTTTATTGGTTTATTGCTAACTACTTAGCTGACCTAAATAAACCCTACGTACCAGCCAGGGCTCTGTGTTCTCAGGATGCAGGATTACTATGTGTTCCTGAGGTTAAAAAGAAGTCAGCAGGCCACAGAGAGCTCTCTTATTGTGCACCTGTTCTGTGGAACGATCTGCCTGCAGAAATAAAACAGTTGGATTCTGTAGAGTCATTCAAGTTCAGATTAAAGATTCGTCTGTTTTCCCTTTTGTATGGCTAACATACATGCATACTGTTGAACCATCTTTCTTTTAATTTACGTCACTAACAATGGAACAGGTCTCAGGTCTCAGCCTCAGTATATCTACACCACCTTACTACTCTCTCTGCTTCTCCGTTGATTTAATGCTAGTGAAACTAACACCTTACACTCTTAGAAATGAAACATACACTCTTAGGCACAAAATGTTGAATTTAATTGATAAAGTTAAGGTAACTTTTTCCACATAACATTGTTAATTAAGTGCAAAACAACATTGTCATTGACATTAATTAAATCAAATGAAACATTATTACTTAAATCCCAATATTGTGTTGCACTAAATTGACAAAGTTATGTGGAAAAAGTTACTTTAACTTTATCAATTAAATTCAACATTTTATTTCTTAGAGTGTAGGTGCTGTTAGTTTTGCCTGATTAATTCGGCTATTTTTATTTCTGTCTGAGGTATTAAGATTATTTCTGTTTCTTTCTGACCACTCATATGGTAAAGAGTTTTATAAGTTCTAAAAATCTCCTTAGTTGCTTTCCTTGTCCCAAGTGATCATTTGTTCACAAAAATATTTGACAGTATTTTCTTAGATTTGTCTGTGTAATTCTTTCTCATTGAAATATGAGCCAGTACTTTTCTTAAATTAATAACTAAGATTATTTAAATGGTCCTTTGGGGTCACTGGGTAAATATTTGTTGGATCATATGTTGCCAAAGTGAAGATCTACCTGTGGGTGGGCGGGAGCTTCTGTGCCTGTGTCTCTTGGTGTCTCCGCCCCCGCCATGTGATGTCATCAGGTAGAGCAGAAGGCACCAGCTCGGCTTCAGTTTGGTTCGTCTCGTGGTTTGTAGCATCAGGCTTGTAATGAGTCCTTCTGTGGACCGCGCACATCCGTCCGTTTGTCCTTAAATGTGGGTGGTGTGACTGGTGGAGAGCAGCGGTGTTGTGGGTGTTGATCAGTCTGTCTGCAGACATCTCGTGTAAGGTAAGAGTAGGAAGGAAGCTCTGGCCGTCAGGTACCGCAACATGGAGCCTGGAGCATTTCCGGTGGCGTGGCAGCGTTTTTTGCAGAGGTAGCTTAGGAGGCAGTAGTTCTTGGCGAACGCGCCTCTTCTGAAGCATCGGGCCTTCAGAGCAGTTCGGCACAACTTTTGGAAGGTGTGGTCTTTGGTTGGCACGGAAACAGCCTTGTTTGTGACTAATTGTGTTCCTCAAGCTGTCAGCCGGCGTGTAGTTCATCAAATCTATCAGATCACCAATCAGCGCCTTCTTAACACTCACATCGGTTTGGCAGTCGAGAGTCAACGCCGGGCTGTAGTTGACCTCCAGCAGCCAGGGTTTGAACTTGACATCAATGAGGATGTCAAATCCAAACAGCTCCACACAGTTTGGACAGCAGGGGACAGAGGGCGCGACGGCGAGCAGGGTGAGGGTGATGATGTTGTTGATCCTCTGCCACAGGAGGAGGTCGTCGACTTCCTGGCTGTGGAGGAAATGTCTGAATTTGCTCATGCTCCACTTACAGCCCTGTCCGACCCGCTCCTTCTGGCTGCTGTAGAAAGGTCCGGACTTGTTGATGCTGGTGTTGGTGAGGTGAGCGTAGAGGTTGTGCAGAGATGACAGGTTATATTTCTCCGTGGCGAATCGCACCAGGCCTTCCTGGTGGACGTAGACCGTCAGCGGGTGGAAGCTCTTCACACACACGTAAATCCTCAGGTCGAACTTGTAGCCGGAGATGAGCAGTGGGTTGCTGATGTACCGCTGCACGATCACGGCGCAATCGTAAACCAAGTCCTTCATGTCCTGAAAGATAAAAATTTGTCTTCCTCTGGAGAGGTCCACGGGTTTACAGATCCAGTAAGCTGCCGGGCCGCGGGTCAGACGCTGTTTGTTGTGTTCAGTCAGGAAATGGGTGTAGTCGTTGGGCAGGACGAAGGTGGTTGGACTGAAGTCGTATGACGCTGACCCAAACGTGGCTCTCATCCTTCTCAGGTTTCGTGCCAAACAGTCCTTTCAATAAATCAAAAATAATGACAGTTTTGTTTTCTCCTCAACAAAATCAAATTAAAACAAATTCATGTTTCTTTGATGTAAACATGATAAAGACACATAACGACAGCATAGTGACGACAAAAGTACTCCCTTCAGCTTTTCCACATTCTGTTTCATGAGGATTCAGGATTCTTCATATAATAATTAAAATCAATTATGTTTCTTAATCTCTAACAAAAAGTGAGAGCCGAGACATCGTGTTTGAGTTTGTTGTGTTGTGAGTGGAGATTAAGAGATGAAAATCCCTCCAATCACAGCCACTGAAGACCACCTGTGTACACACACACACACATATACTCAACAAAAATATAAATGCAACACTTTTGGTTTTGCTCCCATTTTGTATGAGATGAACTCAAAGATCTAAAACTTTTTCCACATACACAATATCACCATTTCCCTCAAATATTGTTCACAAACCAGTCTAAATCTGTGATAGTGAGCACTTCTTCTTTGCTGAGATAATCCATCCCACCTCACAGGTGTGCCATATCAAGATGCTGATTAGACACCATGATTAGTGCACAGGTGTGCCTTAGACTGCCCACAATAAAAGGCCACTCTGAAAGGTGCAGTTTTGTTTTATTGGGGGGGGGGGGGGGGGATACCAGTCAGTATCTGGTGTGACCACCATTTGCCTCATGCAGTGCAACACATCTCCTTCGCATCATCCGTGAAGAGAACACCTCTCCAACGTGCCAAACACCAGTGAATGTGAGCATTTGCCCACTCAAGTCAGTTACGATGACGAACTGGAGTCAGGTCGAGACCCCGATGAGGACGACGAGCATGCAGATGAGCTTCCCTGAGACGGTTTCTGACAGTTTGTGCAAAAATTCTTTGGTTATGCAAACCGATTGTTTCAGCAGCTGTCCGAGTGGCTGGTCTCAGACGATCTTGGAGGTGAACATGCTGGATGTGGAGGTCCTGGGCTGGTGTGGTTACACGTGGTCTGCGGTTGTGAGGCTGGTTGGATGTACTGACAAATTCTCTGAAACACCTTTGGAGACGGCTTATGGTAGAGAAATGAACATTCAATACACGAGCAACAGCTCTGGTTGACATTCCTGCTGTCAGCATGCCAACTGCACGCTCCTTCAAATCTTGCGACATCTGTGGCATTGTGCTGTGTGATAAAACTGCACCTTTCAGAGTGGCCTTTTATTGTGGGCAGTCTAAGGCACACCTGTGCACTAATCATGGTGTCTAATCAGCATCTTGATATGGCACACCTGTGAGGTGGGATGGATTATCTCAGCAAAGGAGAAGTGCTCACTATCACAGATTTAGACTGGTTTGTGAACAATATTTGAGAGAAATGGTGATATTGTGTATGTGGAAAAAGTTTTAGATCTTTGAGTTCATCTCATACAAAATGGGAGCAAAACCAAAAGTATATATAAAACACCTAAATAGATCCTTGTCATTTGATTGGTGGTTTGTATGTCACGTGATATGGATCATTCGTCCCTTTTGCCATTGTGTTCCACTGACCGTGCAAATTTGGTTCCATATGTTTTGTACTATTGCATGCCGCCACTAGTGACGATGGTGCTTAGCCTAAAAACAAACACCACGGGATTTGTTTTATTAACGCTGCTCATTCTTGTAACAGAACAAAACAAATCGAGTACGCCGTAACCCGTCTGGAGGCATTTCCAGTATTCGCTGGGACGTCTCTACCTGAAGTACAAGCGCTGTCAGATTAAAAGCTCTACAAGTTTCTGTTGTGATTTTTCTTTGGACTGAGGAAAGCAGGCGGCAGTCTGTGCATGAAGAAGTCAATACATGGCATCACGTACCGACGACATCATCAGGATTGTAAGGTGTTATATAAAACAAATAATGAATGTTTTAAGACTTCAGTTTTTGTGTAAATCTGAGCTCTCTGTCCTTTTATTTATCACTCAGATTTAATTTTCCGGCACCGCAGACACTCAAAGTGCTGAATTGTTAATTCCTCTCCTGTAACTGAACTGTAAACGACATGATTTTATCTGCACAGCGTCAACAACTGTTCGGGTTCCACTAGCAGCGAACGGTTCGGTCACCTTGCGTGTGATGCCAGCAGTTTTGGGATGATGGTTGAGGCGTTGCCATGGTAGCAGATTACGATATTGTGAGATGTGAAAAGCAGAGGCTCGCCAGTAAAGGTTCCAGTCTTCCTCTTCCTGCCCTCTTTTGTTGTATTCCTCCCATCCACGTTCCAGAAGGACCTCCCTCAGCACCTCAGGACGTCCGTCTTCCAGCTTGAACACCAGCACCGCTGCCGCCATGCACAAACTACAGGCCAAAAAAGACAAACACGGAGGCTTTTTTCCGGCTGTGGGTAAACAGAAAATGTAACATGAAATATACAAACATTCTTGTTCCAACATTAAATGTGAGATTTAATTAAAAGTCCAATAAGTGACGCTTTAAACATGAATATAACAGCCAAGATTTATGTTATTTACTTATAAAGATTTAGTGGCATCTACTGCAGAGACTGAAACAACACGCCCTCTGTGTGTGTTGGAATCTGAGCTTTTCTGTTCCACGTTTTCATAGCTGCACCAGCCATGTATAGTGCACATGAATCCTGTCCTGTGAATCCGCTGTTGTCTGACCACGAACGTGACTGGAAAAGAATCCCCCAAATGGAGAGTTTGAGCTGCTAATGGACTTCAACTTTACGCGGAACTAGTACACCTGTCAAAAATACCTCTTGAAAAGGAAAAAAAAGTCCCACCAGTGTAGAAGTTCCACCTTTGTTCTATATGTGTAACTCTGTTTTAACACAGCTTTTCCCTGGGGCCGAGTTTAACAATGGACAGGAACTCAATGTTGCACATGTGCACATCACAGCATGTTCTGCTACTTAAGATAAGGGCTTTTCTTAAAATAAAAAAAGATTGACAGAAAAACATGTTGTACAACATTGTGGACATCATTTGACAGTGTTTGAACAAATGAAATCATCAGATGGACACGGATGGAGATGTGAACAGTGGATTTATGCAGGAGACCCTCAGATTGTGGCGTGTACCATAAGGGCTGTTAAATTCCACAACTAAGCAAGATGGACAAATAAAAGTAATGGACAACAGGTTCAACCTTTAGTGTTTGACTGAAACTTGCATAGACACCAGAGACTGTCTGAACACGCATCAGTAAAAACAAAAACTGCACCGTGTCTCCATGATACAAGTAGTTCAATAGGTGTAGTACACAGGAAAATCTAAATGCTGTTTTAAAAGCTGCTGGTCCAACATAAGGATTAATTTAACACAAATACTGTACATTTCTATTGTGCAAATAAATAAATAAATGAATAAAATAATGTTTTTTTTTTCTTACCTTAAATGTCAAACTCACAGTCCGTCTCTTGTCAGTTCTGTCAGCTGAATGAAGTATTGAGGGACGTGGGTTTTGCTTTTAGCTCGGCCTGATGCGGGTTGGATCGTGTGGTCGTAGCTCCTCCCACAAACAAACAGGTCCTCGCTGTAAGGAGATCGTCTGTCACACAGGCTGGTTGACAGGAAGCCTCGATACCTGTGGAGTTCCTGCTGGCGAAGGTGCTGAGCATCCGAGTCCTCACTAATCTCACGTTACATGATATAATGCATGGCACAGCTCAGCGGCCATTTTATTAGGCACAAGCTTATGAAAACTGGACAATGGTTGGTGTGATGAGTCAGAGATGGTTGGGTCAGAGTGTGAAAACCATCCTGCCTCGTAGTTTTACGGTATGACAACATCCCGTCAATGTTACGTTCTTTTAGCCTCAGCCATAGAAGGTGGCACGTTAGTCCCCCTGTACGCGGCAGCACTGCTCAATAAATCTGTAGATTTCATACCAGGAGATTCTGCATGGCTGCGTGTAAGATGGCAACACCACTCAGCGCCATGTCATGTCCTCTTGGGAAGACGCCCTGTTAGGTCAAAGGCACAGCGGTGCTCAGACAGCTGCAGAAACATCTTGTTGCTGTTTCACGATGGCCCGTGGCCCACGTAAAACTCACCCGTCCTTTGACAGGTCTTGTTTTTTGTCCTGCTGGGTGTCATGTAGCATGTAGCTGGTGGAGGAGCCAGTTTAGATACCGACCACCGGTCCACGCGACGGGTTGTACTGGGTTATGCTGGTAGCAGAGTCAGGACTCTGACCTAACAGAGAATTTCTTGCGTTTCTTGCATAAAGAATCAATCAATAAATAAACAGATAATCAAAAATGCTTTGGGAAGACAATGTATCTCCACCAGATTCTTCCTGAGGTACATCCTACAAGAGCCTGTACAGACCAACACACACACAAAAATATAAAAACCTGGGGACCATGCAGATTTCACATCATGAAGGGGTGAATCCACCGACCTCCGTCATCAACGTGTCCATAACGGAGACCCCCTGAACGTGTCGGCACAGTTGGTTTACAAAGGACACGGTCTGGAGGATCCGTCAGTCTGTAGATGTTTGCAGGGAGGTTGAAGATGTGTGTTTACTTTCAGGGCAGACGACACAGTAAAGTGAGCAACGTTCGAGGTGTGGTCCATAGTGTCAAGGTGAATTTGTTGAATTTCCTTGCAGACACACTGTGTGACTCATAGAGAGAATGGAAAATGAACATCTGCATCTACGCTCATGTGAGGATTGTTTACGTAGTAGTATTATTTTAATGGCAGAAGAAGAGTAACGCCAAACGCTCCGAGTGGCCTGTTCGTATGGTAAGTTGGTGTTTGGGTGGAGGTGATGTCATCAGTGAAAGTCTGATGCTTTAGAAACGGTTTGTGGTGTGTTGACCCCTGTTTTTAAAAGGGTACTTCCCCTGAATACTAGAGAAGCTGACCCAGTCAGCCCCAGTACAGCACCAGTTAAAAACAGGTTTCACCGTATCATCACCTGTTCATTACCGGACCATAATTTAACAAACTTGTCAGCATCACACTGCAAATAAACATTTAACATACGTAGCCTTTAATTTACAGCCACTAGATGGAGACACAGGATCACTGGCCTGTAGTTAAGATTTCAGTCATTATGAACATGATGTGAAATATCTCTGCTGACTGCTGAAATGAATATTTTGCTTCCTCGAGTGAAACAGAGAAACACAGATATAAGAAGTGTGATGATTAAAGACCCAGTTCTTCTCCAGGACGGGTCCATGCCGGGGCCGAAATCTCCTGTTGTTCAGGTGTCCTTTACTTCCTGCATGGAAATTAAAGTCAAGGCGGCGTCTGTGGTGGCCATGTTGGATAAGGAGTGACGGCCACATCCCAAAGGAATGTTCTCCCGGCCTCCCCCAGTACACCGTCAAGAGACAGCTTCGGTCAGAGGGGGCGCTGTTTAGTTATTGTGCAGAAATGAAGTCTCAGAGGGACGGACACCTGGACAGGGTGCAGACATGATGCCCCCCTGCTGAGTGGAGCCGGGGGCACATGAATAACACAGAACTTGGCAATCAGCAGGATCATTGATAAAGGATGTTGGATTCAGGTTTCTAAAAATAGCTGTGATCATGTGGCGCCTCCTCCATCTCAGGTGTCACCATCTGTTTTTGGTGAATTGTGTCAGCGGGTCAAATTCTTAAATTCTCTGTGAGAGAAACACTGAAGCTCCGGGTGCCCGACTGTGGCTGCCCACTGCCCCTAGTGGTTGGATTGTGTCAGCGGACAAATTTCACTGTATGTATATATGTCATTGTACACTATATATGTACAGTGACAATAAAGACTCTCTTCTATTCTATTCTATTCTATTCAAAGACATTACGATGCACATAAGGATTAAGGATGGTGGGTGGGTCCCTGACCTCCCCCCCGCTACATATTTTTTCTGCAGTATTCATTTTCAGCTTCTCAGAATCTCAAATATTTCTGTGTGTTATATGTTTTAGACATTCCCTTTAAAAATACACACATCAAATAAGTTTGAAACTCAGAGATGGTGAAGAGTCAAACTAACAAAGTCAAATGCTAATGAAAATTATAATAGGATGTAATTTAATGACCCTGTATGTCTGTAGTGTGTGTGTGTGTGTGTGTGTGTGTGTGTGTGTGTGTGTGTGTGTGTGTGTGTGTGTGTGTGTGTGTGTGTGTGTGTGTGTGTGTGTGTGTGTGTGTGTGTGTGTTTTGTACAAGATAACACATAAACAGCTGGATGGATTTCTTTCAAACAAGGTGGGACTATTACCTGGAGAGAGATCTCCAGGTGATGAGATTTTGGAGTCAAAGGTCAAGGAAATCATGGTCTGAAAAACACCTTTTTTTGTATATCTCAACAACAAAGAAGCCTAGCCAGAACAAAATTGGTGACAATATTACTTAGATAGGTATATATAGAGGTGATAAGATTTTGGAATAGTTTGATCAAAGTTCAAAGGAAAACACGTATACCTCAGCAACCAAGAAGGCTAGACGCACGATCTAAAGTACACATTGATCAGCAAAATATTTTGGTTGGTGTGAATGACTTGATAATGAAGTCACACAGTTTGCATTTTTATTTTCCTTATCTATGAATCATCATAAATTACCCAAAAGTCCATCCTGGCAACAACACAAATGCAAACAAATGCCGTTTTAAAGTTTGTTGAGGATCCTGGCTTTCGAGGCAGGGGTCCTGACCCTCATGTTACCTGACAAGGTGGAGAAGCTGTTAAATGGCAACACCGGAGAGACCAAAGCTCTGGGACCCGAACCCTGTAAAGACATGTAGGACAGCTGTGACATGAAGTGAAAGTCTGAAGTCATCGCAGAGGAAAATCTAGAAACCAGCAGGAAGAAGGGCTCAAACAGGACGCCACAGCTGCTGAACCAAAAAGGATGACATTTTTCTTGACATATTTATTGTTCTGTGAAATGCCCAAATGTCATTTGTCTCAGTATCTTTTAAATGGCAAATCTGATTTTGATTAAACTTATGTTTTTTGTTTTTAATTCTGTTGTAGAATTGATGTCTTTTCTACAAGAAAAAACAACAGCAAAAGCACCAGAAAGTAACAATATGAATGAACAGTATGAAGTTTGGTCCACTAAAAATCTGATATTACAAGCTTTAATAAATCATTGTTTTCAGTTTTGTCTCATGATATATTTCTAATTAATTTCCCACAGATGATGTTTAGACACTTGGGGACAGGTTTTTTTTTGTTGTTGTTGTTGTTGTTGTTGTTGTTTGTTTCTGGCGGTCACGGTGTATCGTTTTTCCCACGCACCTGAACGCGGCTTCGCTGTTGTCATGTGACGCTGAGTCATGTGATGCAGTCTCTTCCTGCTGCTGTATCATGTCGTCGGAGTGAGATTCCGCAGACAGAATTTTCTCCAAAAAACCATGTATTTTGTGTACAGATACGGCGCGTGGACGCCACAGGGGCTCGCTTTGTCCTTTGTGACGTGCGTGGTGTGTTTGTGGGTCCGCTGCGGGGCGGGAGAGGACGGCAGCCTGTGGTACCAGGACCTCTGCAGGTAAAAACCATCAAACATCTTCTCCAAACACGGGCATTTTAATTAGAATACCAAAGGTTCCCCAAACTAGATGAATATTTTCAGTAATTAAAGACGTGAGAGTCACGCGGTTAAATTTAATACAAATTTTGAAAGCATGACAAACCTAAAGATTGACTTCACAGGAGGCCTCTGAGGTCAGAGTCTGACCCTTCTGAGCCCCACCTGAACCTTGACCCCAGTTAGCAATAAACCCGCATAACACCTGGAAATTATAGTCGGCTGCTCATATGTAGACCTCTGTTCGATTCCTCATAACTCTGGCTCTGTAACATTTCTCAAACCCGATACGATGTTCGTACTGTTGGACTTCAGATACTCGATACATATTGCAATATTGATACATTTATGTGTTTAATTCTGCTTATTACATGTTATTTAAGTGCATGTATAAATTGCTGTGTGTGATGTTTGTGTGTAACCCGGCTGACAAGCGGAAGAAAACCCACACCGGAAATCAATTTTTAATGTATTTATTTTATTTTGTGGATGTATTTTTGCTGATATTTTCAGCTCATTTTGGCTGATATGATGTATATATAAACATTTTATCTTTAATTTCATTGTTTTTCTTGAAATCCAGTTGGCCTCAAGTATTTTAAAAATAAATGCACGTTTAATTGAAAATAACTATTTTTTTTTGGATACAAAACTTGGCAAATTAAATTAACAAACCAACTTTTATTTGAAGTTTTACGCTAATGGCAAACTACTTTTTTCTCTTTTACATAAAAACTACAGTATTTTTATTTCATTATTTTCCACGCTTTCTTAAATTATCTACAATTTCATGTAAAATGACAATTATCAAATATATATCTCAGTGTCTATAAAGGTAACATTTTTCATTATAATTTTAAGGTGGCAGAACTTTTAGTCCCTCAGCTTTATTGAATTTAGTTAAATCTGTAAAATATATTTGGCTGTAAATGGAAATTCATGCAAAATTGTTTTTTTTTTCACCTAATTTGTTTTAAGACATTTAACTTTAACGTTCTAAATATCCTTTTATGTTTGATGTCCTGACACCTGTCTCTCTAGCTATGCTCCTGCACAGTTTGTGAGCAGGAAGAAATGAGAATGAGAAGAAAAACTTGTGTATTTAAAAGAAAGTGAACCCTAAATATGTTTTTAAAAACTCGCCAAGGGCACGCTGCTGTTTTTGGACCTTGTTTTCTGGGTATGGACCTCTACTAATCATGCTAGCTTGTCTGTGTCGTTGGACAAGACACTTCATCTGCATTGTCCCCGACAACCCAGCTGTAATTAGATCCTGTCCTTGGCTGGGGAAGTAATCTGAGATGGACCGGCGTCCTATCTTGGATTTTGTGAATTTATTGAAATGGAAGTACTTATTGTGTTGGTCTTGAGGGTCACCACAGAGGATCCAGTACAGATGTGTATTGGATTTTGGCCCAAGTTTTATATTGACTGTGCTTCCTGACGCAGCTTTAGTTCTACACGGAGAAACACGCACAGCCCCCTGGTCTTCCTAAGCAGTGTCCCGGCCACATGCTAATCGGGACCAACTCTGCTTCACTCCTGGACCTGACAGGATCAGGTGCACACAAACCAGGATGGCTGCAGTAGACTGTCATATGTGCAATACTGTACATGCACACTTTTTCAAATTGGTGTTTGGGTCATGATAAGAGTTTAGCTTTATTTTTTTGTGCAATACATGAAAAAAATTAGAAATCTAATGAAAGGAAAAAAAAAAAAACAATACTTTTGCTTCTGGGCTGTGGTGTTTTGCAGTTCCAGGAATATTGTGCAGTAGCAGAATTCTGTTATGGTCCAATTCTGGAATAGTACCAATTCACAAATTGCAACTTCTGCCTGTGAAAATGGAAACAGGTTTTTAGTGGGATTTTCTTAAAATTTGAATTGGACATTCAGCTGACAGCTGAAGTATTTACTGGTTCTTTTTCAAATCCCTACTGTAACTAATTGGCCACAAAAATCACATGACTATTTGGCTTCATAAATTCTACATTAACAACAGGAAGTAGAGGTCCTGGTGTTATCCAAACCGAGGTTTTACATACTGAAGAAACAGACAAGCAAGCTCATTTAGAGCTGCATGTAATGTCAGCCACACCTGCTCTTAATTTCCATCATGCATGTGATGGTAAAATTATTCCCTGTAGCAAGTCCAGCAGATGGCAGTGTTTAGCGGGTGGCAGGCAGGTCTGTGTGTTGTTACTTCAGCCAAACAAAGGTGCTTTTTAAATTGATTTAATGCACCAAAGCTCAACAAATGTAATAAATTTATCCTCATTATAGGTTTGTTTAATTTTGTGGCTTATGTGCAGATGGCATTTATTTGTTTGCATTATGGTTTAAAAAAATGGGAGGAGATGGTCACATTAATTTATCCATCTATTCACTCACTGTACACTACAGAGTAGATGCAAAACCTAGGAATTATAATTATGATTTTTATAAGGACAGCTGACTATTTTGAACTTTTGAACTTTTTTGCTTCAGGTCACAAGTTAAACTGGAAACTTGTTAATAATTAAAAACAGCCGACCTGAAGTTAAATTCTAAACTCTTTGTTTTCTCATTGACATTGCGTGTTAGCCATCTTGAGCGCCGTGTAACCGAGCTGGAGTTCAAATATTGACAGAGTAACAGACATGTAGGCTAAACAGCCCATTGTTGACTTTTGTCTTTGGAGCGTTTGTATTTCTGCTGTGCCAAAATATTGTACGACAGAAACGAAATGGGTCACGATGTCAATCGGCTTCTGGCGCTTCAGTTCTTCTGGAGTAGTTGGGTTGAGTAAGACCCAAACAGTTGTCACAGGCCAGCTAAAGGTTTTCTCAAGAGTCCCAACCTGGAATCATTTTGAAGGGATCTTTATCAGTTAAAGTCTGTTGAGGAAAAAGTGTCACCAGTGTTCCCATATCAAATCATCTTGCCCAGAATTGTGAACAGGACACCAAGACACAGTTGCTCTACATGCATCATATCTTCTGGGCTCTGATGTCTTGCCAAACCTTCAGAACAATCACAGGATGTACCACAGATGATACCTCAACTACCTGATGTGGCCTGTTGGGTAATTCTTTCATAGTGGAAATACAATCAGCAAAGTTTGAATGATAAGCCCACATATGGTCAGATTTTTCCTGTCATTGTAATTCCGATGCTGTAGAATTGCCGTGTTGCCACTCTTAGCCAAAAAATAGTGATTAAAGCAGAAATGGAAATCTGCAATAGTTAACATCATCTGTACTAAACATGTTCACTTTCTGATCTAATGTTGTGTATCCAGGATGAGTCTAAAGCAGCTTTTCTCAAATGGTGGTCCCTGAGTGCCCCCTAGTGGTCTATAAATGTATTGGTAAAATATCACGTTTAAATTAATATATTCTAAGTAAAAAGTGTTTAACTGTTTAAAACTGACTGTATAGGTTTTATAGATTGGCGCATATCAATAATATTTTCATTATTAACTCAACTTGTATGTAAATTATTGTTTTTAGCTATTTGCCGAGTTATGTGGTCTGTAAATTTTTATTTTTATTTTATTTTATTTTTTTGGTTAAGTGGTTCTTGATTTGAAACCTTTTGAGAAACACTGGTCTAAAGTGTATATGAATTAATGGAGTCCGTCAGTAGGGCTGCAGAATCTCCCCAAGTAACTCTGTAAATGCTGCATATTTAGCTCTGAATGTTTGGGTTCTGATGGATCGAAATGAGGACCAATGAACCTCCTATTTTGGGCTGTGACGACCTGTATTAACAAGCAAAATGAAGCCTTGTTGCTGATTGCAGGGCTCAGGTTCTCCACTAGTGGCTGCTGTCGCCTGATTGTTTCATTGTACTCTGGATGAACATTATTTATTTTAATCACACTTCTTTGTGTTGCAGTTACAAATGGGAGGCTATAGACCAGGTTAATAAGGTGGAGTACACACTGAAGCTCTGCGACTCTTCACCATCAACCAGCTGTGGCTCTGAGGCTGCAGTTTGCACTCGAAACCTCACCAGCCAGAAAATCCAGTCTGTGGGTGAGTGAGTCCTCTTCATTTTAATGCAGCACTGGTTTTGGGCGAGGAGGCGCAATGGTAATTGGAGTTGGTTTAGAAGTTCATGGCCAAATCTCAGATGCTGTAAAATAGCATCAGAAGTCGAATTCCATGAAACTGTTAATATGTTTCCTTGAGGTTAAAACCAGCAGTTAAGCTGAACTTATGTTTAAAAACTGAAATAGGTTTTGTGCTCTTTCACACCGTAATCGACTGATTTACAGTTTTACATGTTTTCGTCTGATTTTTCCAAGCACTTCTCACTTGGCAATGTTCTGTGTCGTTTGCTCCTGAGCAGGAACGTCACTTAGGAAAGCCTCAGGAAAGACGTTAGGTGGAGTCTTAGCCGCCTCGGCTAGGTGTGAGAGCCACTTTATTGGAGAAGAAACAGAATGTCAAAAGATGGTTGTGCTGTGTTTTTCCACATGTGCAGCCTCAGTGCGCTCTCGGTTTGTGTGTGTAAACTACACACACACACACACACACACACAGATGATCTCCACTGTGCTCAGCCTGTTTTTGCAATTTTGTAATCACAACAAATGTTATTTCATGCATTATATCTGTGTTCCGATGATTATATTTAAGAATATGCACGCGGATGCTCCGCAAGTGTGGTTTTGTTAAGCACAGAGAATTATGGTGCGACATACAGTGTTTCTTTGACCTGACCAACCTCATGACGACAAACAAACAAAAAAACCTCACAGATATCAAGCGTGCTTCTTCACACTGCCCCCTATAGACCACTTCCAGTGATTTTTAGAGTTGACACTCAAACGCTGCGGGGTTTAAACACGTCTCTTTTATTCTCAGCACACTGTAAATCAAGTTTCCTCCGTTTCATCCAGAAACGGAACTTCAACAGTCGCAGCAGCAGACAAAATAAACAGCTGCCTTTCTTTGGCGCTGCCCCCGGCAGCCCCTCCCACTCTGTACTTGGAATGTTGTGATACGTCTCCTGCTGCTTCAGAGGGCGGTGACGCCCTTTACGTCACACGTTTCAGCTGTTGTGTATTGAAAAGGGTCATCGACCATGTCGCTGTTAATGTGAGGTCACGAGGGGACGCCTGGGAGGAGCTACATCATGACTTCAGTTTCTTTAAATGTGGTTTTTCTGGAGTTGTAGGAGAGAAACCTAAAGCTGCTCTTTGCGGCTGCGTCCTGTGTTGTTTGGTCAGCGTTTAATCTCATCACCTGACTGCCGCAGTAAAACCCATCAATCAGTTTCTTGCAGGGCGTCAACTCGTCACAAAGCTTTTGTGCCACTTGATTAAATCTTTTCTCTATCAGCCAAAAGCAGCACTGAAGCACGCCTGTGCACAGTAAGGAGATCGCGTCTTTACGCTGCACTTTGACATTACTGATGACCCGGTTGTGGTCATGTGATCAGACAAATGTCACCGTGAGATTTCTCTGATACGGGTTCTCCTCAGGAGTCTCATCACAACCACATAACACGGACTTTTCATGGCTTTGTGACTCTTCGGGGCTGTGTGTTTAAATGTCACGCCATTGTTTTTGTCTGGCCTTTAGTCACGCACGCTGCAGATCCATAAATCTACTCTTTGACGTTCATCATCATCATCATCTCCTGTCTGGAAGCTCCATCCTCAGCATCGTTCTCCTGATATACCCCACATTCCTCTAAGACATTTTGAGATGCCTCTGAGATGAAGAGATGACTGGGAAGAATTTATGAGGCATGAGGTGAAAGGAAGAGCAAAGGCCTAAGTTTTTTTTTTAGGGTGATCATGCTTCCTGTCTTACTGTGTGGTTGTGAGACTAATATGCTAACAAACAACACTAAGGAGACAACTACATTCAAGCCCGACCAGTATATCAGCTGAGTCTTTCACAAACAGCTCAGTATTTGCATTATTTTAACAACATAAAAAGTTTTTTTATTTTACAGAAAAACAATGCAGAAAAACACTTCGGCTGCAGGAAATGGTGTCAGTACATACCCACATACAAAACAACAATAATAATGATGTTTTATACATTAACAGTTATAGTTTAATTTGTGGTGATATCAGTATCTGCGTAATTTTTGCAAATTTTTTCTAACGGAGGGTACTCTGAGGGCATTGCTTACAGTGCTGTCAAGCATGGCTGGGACCCCATCACCCCTTGGTCACATTAGCTACAAGACACAGAGGCAACGTGGCCAGCTGCCAATTATTTTGTCTGAGTGGGAGTGGTCACTATGTGATTACAGCAGCAGAAGTGGGTATGGATCAGCTGACACCGAATCAGTGGTGTGGAGGCTGCAGTCACTCTGTCACCTGCTCATGCTCTGACCTGACCTATAAAACAGCCACAGATGTTTAAAAGAATCGTACTTGTGACGGGATTCGCTGAAGGCGTAGCTGCACTGCTACGCTTTACTTCTCAGCTGCACCACTTTCTGAGCTGCTGCTTCTCGTTCACGTTTCCTGAAACCAGAGCTGAGTTTCACCTCTCTGTCACCTTCTGCTGCTCCAGACAATAAGTGAAAGTAACCGAAGTGCTGCCAACTCCTTTTCCTGAATATGCACTTCACAATAAAGCCTTTTTAATGTCAGAGCTGCAGCTGCATTGTAAAGACTTTCTGTGAAAATCACAGGGCACTAAAATTAGGCACACTCATCTTTGAGTGACATTGCGTTTCCAAAATGTTTTCTAACAATAAATGAGAGCAAATAATGTCAACTGACAATATTTTACCAGCTGGTTTGTTCACCACTGCAAACAGAAAGTGCTTGGATGAAAATCCAGACTGTCAGTGTGAAATGCAGCTTGTGAACTGGATTCAGGGGCGTGGGGGGGGGGGGGGGGGGATCCTGTCTGAGCACCTTTTAGATGTCACGAGAAAATCAGTTTCCGCCAATTGATGATGGATCAGTCATTTTGTGTTGCCGTCACAAAACAACAACTCGTCCGGTTGCTGGGACGATCTGTGTTCTAAGGATGAAGAGCCTCCTCTTTTTTTATTCCTTACATTCCGCTGATCATTATGACCTCATTGTTCTGTTGTTGGCTCATCTGAACAAAGAGTGTTACTCAAAAAGCCCAAATCTTTTTGGTGTTCAACTGTAAACTTTTTAATCAGCTTTTTTAAGTTTCATTTGATATTGACTTTGAGGTAAGTGCTTCGTCTGTAGTTGATGGTCCTGTTTCAGGTCCTGTTGATGGAGTGCTGCCTGAAAGGTGGTCCTTGGGTTCTCTTGAACCTTGTGGATGAAGGTTCTTTCAGTCCTGGGTGTTAACTTTGGCCTCCTTCATCAGTGATGTGACGTTTGTGGGGTCATGAGATTCTTTTATTTCTGTTTGGGTGGTTGTGTTCCTATTAATGTTTTTAAGATGGCTCCTATCGAGGAACCTTACCCCGTGTGTGTGCGCCTGTGTCTGGATGGATTTCCTTCGAACTTGGTGGGAACGTTACTGGAATCATCTAGAGGTGATGAGACTTTGGTTAAAAGGTTAAAAAGTCAAACTCAATTAAAAACAGCTCAAAACACCTTTTTTTGTGTGTATCTCAACCACCAAGAAGCCTAGACAGATATCTAAAGCATATGTTGGTCAGCAAAATGTTTGTGATTAATTGACATGAATGACATCATAATGACGTCACACAGAAGTCATGTGATGAAGTCATAAAAAAACACCATCATCTCTCTGATGCCTTTCTTCTTCCTTTTTTTTTTTTAAGTAATTGTATCAATTTTTGGAAATGTCCACACAGTTTAAAGAGGCTGTCAAATTGATGTATATCAGCTTTTTGACATTATCTGACATTATGATTTTTCAGTCGATTATTGTACATATTGGTGATAATGGCGGTAACACGCGTGCTGTCTAATTACCTGAAATGTGCATATTTGAATTATGAACTGAGCCCTGGTGGATGTAGACGTTCTGCCCCATTCGTGGCTCTTCTGACTGATTAGATTTGCAACTGACCTGAGATCAGCTTGGCACAGGCTGGGTGTGTTGTTTCTCAGAGCGCCGTCAAACGCGCCACCCAGTTGCTGATGCGACGGTTCAAGGGCTCATGTGAATGTTTTTTTGTGCTGATCAGCCTTTTTGAACATTAGCAGATGTGACGTCAGCTCTGCTAATGAGATTAAATCTGCCGCCGCGTGTCAGCAACATCCACCGTTACCGTTCACGCCGTCTGACATCATCAAACTGTCTCTTATTTCAGTCTGCATACGACTCATCTCCTCTCCCTGGACTAATATTTGAAGTTGATGCTGAGCCTTTTCATATAAAATCATTTGCACTTTGCTTAAAATTCATCTTTGTGTTAATTTGCAGCTTCTGTCTTTCTTTCAAACCCAACCGATCGACTTAAAGCTACAGTGTACAGAATTTAAGGGTGTTTATTGGAATAAATGGAATTTAGCATCATAACTGTCTGTTCAAGTGTGTAATTAATTACTTGCAGCAACTAATCTGTGTTTTTATCAGCTTGGACTGAACCCTTCATATCTACATGGGAGCGGGCCCCCTCATGGAGGCCGCCATGTTGGACCGCCATGTTTCTACAGTAGCACAAAATGAACAGACTTATTCCATCTGTCACATTTTGAAGCGCAGCCATAAAACAGGGAAAAAGAGAGAGAAAAGACAAACTGGTTGTTGCTCCTCTGTACTTTTACTAGATGCTATTGCAGGCTAACAAGTTTGCGAACCCTTATTTTTGAGAACTGGAGAATAATAATAATAATATTTCTAGAACACTTTTAGGATATATAGATATGTATTTCAAAGTGGTTTACTAAACCAAATTGACATAAAAATGCTGCAGATTAAAGACGTTGCACAATAAAAATTAAATTGGAAACAAAAATAGAGACAGTGTGTGGGATCATTCAGGTTTGTTATCACAGTAGACGCCAAAAGACCACGAGTCCTCGCTACCAAAGATACAACAATGTAACCAGTCTGCAACCTCACCACTAGATGATGCTAAATCCTACACAGTGTAGCTTTAATGCCGCTGACTGCAGTAAAGAGTCGATCTGTAAATTGAGGTTTAATCAGCACCGGAGTCCAGTGAGCTGCTTCCCTCACAACATCAGAGAATTAAAAATATATAAAGCCTCTTTTTTTTTGGTCTTTGTGATGTGGGTTGAAGTCTGACAGCAGCCACTTCCTGCTGGATAGAATCTGTGCCACTTTTGAAAAACTGCCATAAGCACGTATTTGATTATCTATACTTATAACAGACAGTCTGATTTTAAAAATATAACACAATGCTAAAATACTCCCAGCCTTATGAGCATAAAAATAGGAAAGAGAATGTGACCTTTTGACCTCTTAAAATAGGTCAAGGTTAGCTGTCTTTGAACTTGTCCAATGTCTGTGTCCCAACACTGCTTCCTGTGAATTTGGAGACCCTGCCAGTAACAGGACTGGACTTATGCTGAGCACAGACAGACAGAGGGACTTGGTAACACCCGATGGCCACATTTTGTCCTCGGGTATAAACCATTCTACTCATTTCACATCAAACAGGAAACTTTTTTCTTCTTTTGTCTAAATGTCTCTTTGTTCTGCAGACAGATGCACCGTGAGTCTCCAGCTCTGCCGCTCAGTTTCAGTTTCGTCACTGTCTCGTCTCTCCCACGAGCTGAGACAGAGTTATTTTAGAATCTCAGAACCTGAGGTCATCACCTTCCTCCCGCTGTGACTAATCACTCTTTGATAACTCTGAGCTAACATCCACTCAGTCATCTGACTCTGGTCTCGGAGTGACAAACGGCCCCAAAACATCTTTAGTTTCATTTCCCCCCAAAAAAGAGGAAGAAATCACATGGACATGGAGACGGAGACAGCGAGCACGCAGAGTGACCTCAGAAGTTCAAGGATTATTGGTTTTCACACGTTGACCTTTAAACGTCTCACGCACACACACAAACTCATGATTTAGTTTTTTTTTCTACTGTATGTCATGTTAATTTTTGGGGGGATTGCCATACTGTTTTGAATATAAGACGACCCTGATTATAAGACAGCACCCTTTTTTCCAAGACAAGGACTGAAAATTTAATCTTTTTTTTTTTTTAATAAAGAATATACTTTTACTTGTCTTCAAATTAAAACCATCTGCATTTAGTGTATTTAACTCAATATCAGCTTCATAAATTAACATCATTTTAACAGTTGTATTTGATCATTTTACAGTAATTTGTTTAATCAATTTTTAATTGCTAACGGGTTCCATGTGTTTGTAATTAAGGGGCGGGGTTTCAGTTTTGGGGAGTTATATCATTTGTTCCTGTTTCCGCGGGCTGTTGTCACTGATTCTTATTTTATTTGCAGAACTTCTGTTTTATGTGCAGAACTTTTCCCCTGCAGGGTTTTTGTGTGTTTTCAGATGATTTATGAATCTGTGCTGACGGCAGGGTTCCAATAATAGTCACCGACACGCCGACTACGTCCTGATTCAGACACACGACTCTGGACGTGCTGTGAGACCGACGTGGAGCCTCCAACTCTTCTTACACGCACTCGAAATTTATACTAATAAGAATTAATAATCAACAAAACTATTAGGAATTGCTTTGTGTATGTGTATTTCTTTCTTTCTTTCTCTCTCTCTCTTTCTTTGTTTCTGTGTCTCTGTTCTTCTGTGCCTGTTTCTTTCTCATGTTCTTTCTTTCTCTTTCCTTCTTGCACTTTTTCTTTTTCTGTTTTTTCTTTTTTGTTTCTCTCTCTCTCTCTCTCTCCCCTCTCTCTCTCTCTCTCTCTCTCTTTCCTTCCTTCCTTCCTTTCTTTCTTTCATCTTTCTTGTAGGTACAATTTCTCCAAAACAGTTTTGTGTCTTTCAGTGAAGATGCGTGTAAAGGGAAATTATTACGGCCCGTTGTGATCCAGAGGGGACATTTGGACTTCTTAAGCCTCTGGATGAAGGTCCATGAGATTAATCCCAACAGTGTTTGTGTGCAATGCACCATCCAATGATTTTTCTGAAAAAATTTTGAATATCATAAAAACGTTTACATTTTTAGGAAATTTGGTACAGACAGTCCTTGGGGAACTATCTGGTCTTCGTAAGACGGACTTTCCTATTAAATGCCCGTTACTTATTCTTTGTACAAAGGACTTTGGGGCCCCTTGTTCCTTTTTTAAAAATTATTTATTTTTTTTAGTAATATCTCATCTTTGACATTTATTTGTATAAACAAACTTGAGTGAGTGTTGTCCTCCGAGCGTCTCTTCTAATCATCTATAATGTACAGAAACCTTTTTTTTTATGATGAAAAATCTGCTGCTCATACATTAATGTCCACTGTTGATAAAGTTGAACATTTGTCTCCGTGGAGGAATGGTTATTTCATTTATTCTTAAAGGTGCACGTTAACACTGTCAGACATGTTCCTGGAGGATTTTAACAGCATTTGTATTATGAGACACATTTTGCAAAAGTTGACTTTCAGGTTTTACATTGCTTCTCTGCATCATAAAACGATTTCTTTGTGTTTTTTGCACCTGCAGGCGAGCTGTCTTTGCAGAGACTCACCAGCACCGTGCTGGATTACAACAGCACGCAGAAATGTCCAGGAAGTGAGCACAATGTTCAGACCAGCATCAGCTTCCAGTGCGGGAAAACCATGGTGAGCCTTCAGGTCGCCAGGTTTAAACACATCAGTTTTTCATTGAAACACATGAAAATTCAGTAAGGTGTATCTTATATATTATATTCCAGTTCTAAGGTGGAACTATGCCAGTATACAAAGGTATATCTAAAAAGGAAGAGTAAAATAGGAGAATAGAAAAGAGTACTGTAGAGCCACTTAGGTGCCTGGTCTTGAGAACCAGGGATGGTAGGTTTAAAAGCTTTTTTATCCCATGGGAACTCTCCCTACCTACCCAAGCAGCTCAAGAAAAAGGTCTATATAATATAATAAGTAATAAGACATAGGAAGGATAATACATCACAGGAGAAGATTGTAGTAAAGGTAATTTAGTTTGTAGACTAGTAGTAAAATCAAATATAGTTAGTAGGCTAAGCTGTAGAAGCAGAAGCTGTGAGTGTGTGAGTGTACTGGTATCTATCTAAAGTAACTCTGTTAGCATACTATAGGAAAATAAAAAGTATAATCATTATGCTATCAAATGGAAACCTAAGAACTAAGGTACTATGTGTTGATGTCTTTAGAGGAACACATAAACTGATGAATCATTAAAAATCTACACCATGTAAAATAGAATTGTAAAAGGCGAAAGTAAGCGAGTTATAGTAGAAGAGCTAAATTAGCCATGAATAAGCCAACCGTACCCAGCAATCTAACACGATAAACAAAAACGGTAATTAGTGTTTAAAGTATAATAGCGTAGTTAAACCTACAGTAACGGTATTAACAAATACATATAAAATAAATGTGGGCAAAAGTATGAATTAATGTGGGTTATCAAACACAAAAGAACCAACTATTTATATGTTAAACACAAACAAGA